>NW_026652281.1:141542353-141945690 GCF_009828535.3 Hylobates moloch
ATGTGTGAATCTGATCCTGTCATTATGATGTTAGTTGGTTATTTTGCTCGTTAGTTGATGCAGTTTCTTCCTAGCCTCGATGGTCTTTACAATTTGGCATGTTTTTGCAGTGGCTGGTACCGGTTGTTCCTTTCCATGTTTAGTGCTTCCTTCAGGAGCTCTTTTAGGGCAGGCCTGGTGGTGACAAAATCACTCAGCGTTTGCTTGTCTGTAAAGTATTTTATTTCTCCTTCACTTATGAAGCTTAGTTTGGCTGGATATGAAATTCTGGGTTGAAAATTCTTTTCTTTAAGAATGTTGAATATCGGCCCCCACTCTCTTCTTGCTTGTAGAGTTTCTGCGGAGAGATCAGCTGTTAGTCTGATGGGCTTCCCTTTGTGGGTAACCCAACCTTTCTCTGTGGCCACCCTTAACATTTTTTCCTTCATTTCAACTTTGGTGAATCTGACAATTATGTGTCTTGGAGTTGCTCTTCTCGAGGAGTATCTTTGTGGCGTTCTCTGTATTTCCTGAATCTGAATGTTGCCCTGCCTTGCTAGATTGGGGAAGTTCTCCTGGATAAGATCTTGCAGAGTGTTTTCCAACTTGGTTCCATTCTCCTCCTCATTTTCAGGTACACCAATCAGATATAGGTTTGGTCTTTTCACATAGTCCCAAATTTCTTGGAGGCTTTGTTCATTTCTTTTTATTCTTTTTTCTCTAGACTTCCTTTCTCGCTTCATTTCATTCGTTTCATCTTCCATCAGCGATACGCTTTCTTCCAGTTGATCGCATCTGCTACTGAGGCTTCTGCAATCTTCGCATAGTTCTCGAAACTTGGCTTTCAGCTCCATCAGCTCCTTTAAGCCCTTCTCTCCATTGGTTATTCTAGTTATCCATTCTTCTAATTTTTTTTCAAAGTTTTTAACTTCTTTGCTATTGTTTTGAATTTCCTCCCGTAGCTCAGAGTAGTTTGATCGTCTGAAGCCTTCTTCTCTCAACTCGTCAAAGTCATCCTCCATCCAGCTTTGTTCCGTTGCTGGTGAGGAACTGCGTTCCTTTGGAGGAGGAGAGGTGCTCTGCTTTTTAGAGTTTCCAGCTTTTCTGCTGTGTTTTTTCCCCATCTTTGTGGTTTTATCTACTTTTGGTCTTTGATGATGGTGATGTACAGATGGGTTTTTGGTGTGGATGTCCTTTCTATTTGTTAGTTTTCCTTCTACCAGACAGGACCCTCAACTGCAAGTCTGTTGGAGTTTACTAGAGGTCCACTTCAGACCTTGTTTGGCTGGGTGTCAGCAGCGGTGGCTGCAGAACAGCGGATTTTCGTGAGACCACAAATTCAGCTGTCTGATAGTTCCTCTGGAAGTTTTGTCTCAGAGGAGTACCCGGCCGAGTGAGGTGTCAGTCTGTCCCTACTGGGGGTGTGCTTCCCAGTTAGGCTGCTCAGGGGTGAGGGACCCACTTTAGGAGGCAGTCTGTCCATTCTCAGATCTCCAGCTGTGTGCTGGGAGAACCACTACTCTCTTCAGAGCTGTCAGTCAGACAGGGACATTTAATTCTGAGGAGGTTCCTGTTGACTTTTTGTTTGTCTGTGCCCTGCCCCCAGAGGTGGAGCCTACAGAGGCAGGCAGGCCTCCTTGAGCTGTGGAGGGCTCCACCCAGTTCAAGCTTCCTGGCTGCTTTGTTTACCTAAGCAAGCCTGGGCAATGGCGGGCACCCCTCCCCCAGCCTCGCTGCCGCCTTGCAGCTTGATCTCAGACTGCTGTGCTAGCAATCAGCGAGACTCCATGGGCATAGGACCCTCCAAGCCAGGTGCGGGACACAGTCTCCTAGTGTGCCGTTTTCCAGGCCAGTTGGAAAAGCACAGTATTGGGCTGGGACTGACCCGATATTCCAGGTGCCGTCTGTTACCCCTTTCTTTGACTAGGAAAGGGAACTCCCTGACCCCTCGCACTTCCCGAGTGAGGCAATGCCTCGCCCTGCTTCGGCTCGCGCACATTGCCCTTCACCGACTGTCCTGCACCCACTGTTTGGCACTCCCTAGTGAGATGAAACTGGTACCTCAAGCAGAAATGCAGAAATCACCCGTCCTCTGTGTCACTCAGGCTGGGAGCTGGAGACCGGAGCTGTTCCTATTCGGCCACCTTGGCTCCACCCACAATTTTAAATTGAAACCTAATCTCTGATGTGGCAGTATTAAGAGGTAGGGCCTTTAGCGGGTGATTAGATTATGAAGTCTCTGTCCTCATAAAGGGGGTAGTGTCCTTATCAAAGAGGCTTGAGGGAGATCTTTTGCCCTTCTACCATGTGCGAACACAGCTATAAGGCACTGTCAAGGAGAAGCAGACCCTTACCAGACTCTGAATCTGCTGGTGCTTTGATTTGGCCTTTCCAGTCTTCAGAACTGTGAGTGGTAAGTTTTTATTGTTTATAAATTACCAAGTTGAAGGTATTTTGCTATAACAGCCAAAATGGACTAAGACAGAAATTTGGTACAAAGAAATGGGGGTACTGTATTTGCTGTAAGAAATATCTTAAAATGTGGAGTGGCATTGGAACTGGTTAATTGGTAGAGGCTGGAGGTACATACTAGAAAAGCCTATATCATCATGAATGGAGCGTTAAGGGCGATTTGGGTGAAGGCTCAGAAGAAAGCTATAGAGAAAGTCGTAGTCTTAAGAGATTGCTTGAGTGGTCATGATCAGAATGTTGGTAGGAATGTGGGTAGTGAAGACTATTCTGGTGAAGTTTCAGCTGCAACTAAGGAACATGTTATTGGAAACTGAAGGAAAGGCCATCCTTTTTATAAAGTGGCAAAGAACTTGGTTGAATCGTGTTAGTGCTCTAGTGCTTTGCGGAAGTGATGAAATTGGATAGTTAGCAGAATAAATATCTAAGCAAGGTGTTGAGAGGTTGAGGGTATGGAATGGCCTCTCTTGACTATTTACAGTAAAATGGAAGAAGAGAGAACAAATTAAAAATGGAATTTATAATCAAAAGGAATCAGTATTTAAGATTTGAAAAATTCTTAGCCTGACCATATTGTAAAATATGAAAAAGGGAGTTTCAGAGAGAACACCAAGGATGTGGCCAAGCAAACCTTGCGAGCAACTCTTGAATAAGGAGATTTGTATGAATAGAAAGAATCTAGGTGCTGCTCCTCAAGAGAAAAAAAAGAATGACCCTGGGCCAGGCACAGTGGCTCACACCTTTAATTCCAGCACTTTGGGAGGCTGAGGCAGGCAGATCAGTTGAGGCCAGGAATTCAAGACCAGCCTGGCCAACATGGTAAACCCTGTCTCTACTAAAAATACAAAAAATTAGCCAGGTGTGGTGGCACATGCCTATGGTCCCAGCTACTCATGAGGCTGAAGCATGAGAATCACTTGAACCTGGGAGGCAGAGGTTGCAGAGAGCCAAGATTGTGGAATTGTACTACTGCATTCCAGCATGGGCTACAGAGCGAGACTCTGTCTCAAAAAACAAAAACAAACAAACAAACAAACCCAGAATGACCGTAAGGCCTTTCAGAGAGCTTCAGGACTACCTTTCCCATCACAAGCCCAGAATTCCAGGGTCTTCAGAGGCAGAGTGATTTGAAAGGTCTACCCTACCTGTGACTCCAGCAGGTAGAAGTGCACTTCCAGCTGCCCCTCCAGAGGGCACAGCTAATGTACCTTGGTAGGGTTTGAAAGGTGCTATTTCTGCTGGCATGCAGAGTACACAAGCTCTAGGCACATAATTATCTCCACTTAGGTTTCAAATAATACTCCAGAGAGACTTGAAACTTCAGAATAATCTCCCATTTGATGTCTCAACCTTCCAAAGAAACCGGGGTGGTAAATGGGCCCTCAAGGCTCCAGGCAGCGATATCCCCATGGTTTTGCTGGGCACAGCTCATACAGCAGCTCTGATACATGGAAGTCACACTTCTGCATCTCTCCCAAGCAGGAGTTGCACACTGGTAGCTCTGCTGGTCTCTTGTCTTGGGAATATTCTTCCCTCCACAGTTCTCCTGGGCCTGTTGTTTGCCCTGTTGGATTTTGGACTTTCTTGAGATCAGGTACCTCTTGCTTTCTTACTTTTTCTCACTTTTGAAATGGGAATGTCTATGTATGTCTGTTTCACCATTGTATTTTGGAAACACATCACTTGTTTGATTTCCCAAGCTCACAGCTGGGAAGAAATTTGCTTCAGAATGAATCACAACCTTAAGTTTCACTCATATCTTATTTAGATAATATTTAGATGCATGTTTGGACTTAGACTTTAAAGTTGATGCTGGAATAAGATAAGACTTTTGGAGTATTTGAATGAAGTAAATGTATTTTGCAAATAAGAAGGATGTTAACTTTAGGGGGCCAGGGACAGAATGCTGTGATTTTAATGCTTGTCCCCTAAAATTTATAGATTAACACTTAATCCTCAAGTGACAGTATTAATAAATGAAACTTTTGGGAGGTGATTAGGTCAGGAGGGAAGACTTCTTCCCTCCTGAATATTATTTCTGCCCTAATAAAAGAGGATTGAGGGAGACCTTTTGCCCTTCTGCCATGTGAGGTGCTGTTTAGAGCAACTGACTCTCACCAAACACTCAATCTGCTGATGACTTGATCTTGGACTTCCCAGCCTCCAGAACTGTAAGTAATAAATATCTATTTTTTTGTAAATTACCCATTCTAAGGAATTTTGTTATAACACCCCAAACAGTATAAGACCATCTTTGAATCCAGAAAACTGGATTCAATCTATGCATGACCCAGAAGCAGTTTTGGTTTTCAGTGAATAAATACTTAAGTTTTCTTACTTGTCATTCATCCTTTTTGCATATAAGTGAAGTGCAGAAATTTTCAGTTGCATAGCCTCTGTATATCTGTTCAACTAGCTTGTTCTTAAGGATCACACAGGGAACAAAATGAAAGAATATAGAAGTGTGTGCTGTCAGCTGTGCAAGTTTTCACTGTCCTGATTCTGGAATCTGCAGTAGGTTCCGTGGGTCCCTGGAAAAGTTCTTGGCCACATCTAGGTCAGTAAATTGCTTCAGTAGGTTACACCCTTCTTTGTTGACTTTGCATTTTTATGTCGCAAAGACAAGAGGTATATTAATTTTAAAAATTGTACTAGCACTGTCCAAAGTAATATAATGTGGGCCACAAATGCATTGTTGATTTTCTAGTAGCCACATTTCAAAAATAAATCCAATTAAATTAAAGATTAAGATAATTTTCAAAATATATTTTATTTGCCTAGTGTTCAAAAATATTTTCATTTCAAATAAAATCAATATGACATGATTCATGAGACATTTAATATTCCTTTCCTTCATACTAAGTCATCGAAATCCAATGTGTATTTTACTCTTATAACACTACTCAGTTTGAACTTGCCCCATTTCACATTCCCAAATACCACACGTGGCTCCTGGTGACCATATTGGATGCTGCAGGTCTAAACTCTCACTTCTAATCATTTTTTGAGGCAAAGGAGTAGGAATGATTTTTCTATGACCAATTAATACATTATAGAAAAACTTTACAGTGATCATTTTCACATACTGTAGTTTTATATGTTAAGATATATGGAAATCTTTTATGTAAATGCATATTACTAAATTATGATAGGAAATGAAAAAAATTGACTATAGGGACTAAAGTAAGTGGAGGTATATTCATAATACCAAATTATCCAAATGATATTATAAACAAACACGACTATATAAATATAGCCCTTATATTATTAGTTGGAAAAAAAGAGGACATCTGCATTTTCCATAGTAAATATTTCCGAGAATAAAACAAAAATAATGTTAACTGAAAATAGTTTATAAAATGGTTTTTAAGTTGTAATTCCATCTGTGTGTATTAATTATTTTTGTGCTGACATATGTCTTATTCTAATTCCACATATGTCTAATATTCTAGTATTACTGTACTATTCATAATTTGAAAAATTAAATGTATGCATTTACTACAATAACCGCTTAAAGTGAAAAAAAGCAGTATGCAGGATAGTTTATGTAATATGATCTAAGTTTTATAAAAAGTATATGTAAACATGCATGAAGAAATCCAGAAACATGTAGCATGTTATTAGCAGCTGTTTTCTCTTGGTGTTAGAATGGGAAGGCCAAAAAAGAAATAACACCACTTTTCTTGTTGTGTTTAATATTTTTTTAGTGAGAAATTTATGGGAGATATTTACACTTTTGTTTTCATATCTTTCCAGTTAAATAAAAATATAAAAGGAAAGCTATCTAAAGTAGATACTTATTTGTGTCTTTATGTTGCCATCATAATGTCATTTTGGTGCTCTGTCTTTCCAAGGCTGTCGAAAATTCAAACAGATGCTACAAGTGTTCTAGACTATTTAGATAGTCCAAATAGGGGAAAATGAAAACATTTATTCACACAAGGCACTAAATAATGTAATAATCACATAACATTTTCATTTCTGACAAGTTTCTGCAGATCTAGGAACTACTAAAATGACAGTTAAAATAATAATAATTCAGTATTTGATGTGTTCAACCAGAGTGGATCACTCTCCCTCTCGGAGACTAGAGCCCTTGATTTTCTGGAGAAGCAAATGGTTTATGGTTGTTTAAAATTATTGGGACTATTATATTCATTTATTGATAAAGAATATGTTCATGATGGTTTTTTTTTTTTTGTCTTTAAAAAGTAAGTTTAGTAAGCAAGGGTGATTTTAAAAAATTAAAAATAAAACTCTTTAAGAGGCCAAGTGTTGACAGGATTGGTGGGAATAACCAGCTATACTATAAAAGAGAGTGGAAACCCAGCAAAATGAAGATCACAGGAGCATTTAACTGTTTTTTCCCTGAGTATCTGCTAATCTAAGTAAACCGAGCTTTGAGGTTTGTTGCTCTGCTGGGCAGAAAGAGGAAAGTCAAAGTCAGTGCCTGCCATGTGGGGTTGGGAACCCCATGGGAAACCAAACCTACATTAAATAGGGACCACAAAATACCACGCCCTCAGGAAGAGAGGAAGGACTCATGATTCCCATTGTCAGAAATGGGGATGAAGGTGGAGGGAAAGTCTCCATGTACCGTTTAGAGAAGAAGAAAAAGGAAAACAAGTAAACAAAACAATCTTGAGTTGTGGCTATGGGCTGTAAATTATTATAACATCTTTGTCTTTTACTCTCAATGAATTAGTGGCCCTTAAGGGGCTTGGGACAGAAAAGTAATAGGATCTGAATTAAGTTCTAGAAGTATCCCCTGGGCTGCTGTGTGGGAGATGGTCTATAGGAGGAAGGGTGGATGCAAAGAGGCCAGTTAGTTCGCTGGTGCAGTAACTTATCAAGAGGATGTCCAGACCACAGTGACAAGTAGAAATGATAAAAAGAGTCATGCCTAGACATTTTTCACAGGTACAACAGTTTGGATTTTCTGACTATGAATATGGAATGTGAGCAAAAGGAGTCTGACACCAAAGTAGTTGAAAACACATACACCCTTCAATCCAGCAATTTCACTCAAAAGTGTATTTGTTAGAACTACTCCTACTTATGTCAGCAAGGAGACCTGTACACGAATATATTATTAAACATTGTTTATTATTGTTCATTTTGTTCCCATTACCAGGGGAATAAACAAAATACAATATTTTACAGTCATGTAATACTATTCAACAATTAAAGTGAAATAGATCTATGTCCATTAACATGGCTAATCTCAAAAATAAAATGAAAAAAATTAATAGGTACAGTATAACACTTTATGTAAAGAATAAAATCCAAATTTAATATTATACATTGAATAGAAATGTACACATTTTAGGAAACATACAGAAACTTGAATTAGACGGACATGCATAGCTTCATGGAAGCAATAATTTTTGGCAATGAAGACAATTAAGAAAATCAAGATTAGTATCTAGGCATTTGTTACAATAATCTACATTTCTCTATATTTTCTAAAAAGATTCATTACATTTATCAAAGTCTTGGAAAAAAAGCTGTTTCAAAGAGAATTCTAACCAATAAAATTCCAAGTCATTTGATGGCATGGATATAATTTTATATAGTTAGCTCCCAAGCTTGTAGCTACTCAAATTATGTTCAACAATTTTAGCAAAATTCATCGAGAACCTACTGTGATCAGAGAATCCTCAAACAATGCGATTCTGACCCCAAGAAACACAATCAGGTTATGTTTCTTGTTTTTCTTAAAATAGATACATTCCTCAAATGGGATAAGTAAAATTGTAGGCAAAGTATGGGAGATGTGTATTTATTCTGACTGGGGGCAATTTTTGATGGGGGAAGAAGTCCATATAATATTAATTTAGCAATGTATTACATTGTTAGAATAAAAACAGAGGTTCCCAATTCCACAGAATCATAGAAAGAAAGCCATATTTCAAGTGAGTGAATTCAGTAGGTAAAGCAGCAAACTCTTCAGAACTGAATCTCAAACCTAAAAAAAAAGTGTATTCTGTGTTTTTTCCCCAAAAGATAGTTGAGTTGCAGCACCTGAATTTTATATGTAGTTCTTAAGCCTTGAAATCGCGGATGTTAAGCCTATCTTAATTAAACATACATAAAATGTTAAATAACATATGTATGAATATTTTATGTGTGAAAACATTTTGAAAGCTCTGCAGTGCCACACAAATCTAAGGTACCCAGTTTTATAAACATAGATATATGAATCTAAGAATAATAATAAAAGCTATTTTAATGCTCACTTAGGGTCATGCATAATATAAATTAAACTATTAAACTACCTCTGTGCATTACATTATTAAATTATTACTTCAGACCTAAGAGGTTGTAAGTACTAACACGAATGCTGCATTACAGATAATTAGCATGAAGTTTAGAGAGAATAAATGACTAGCTCAGTTAGTAAGTGGTTCTCTGAAGTTCTGTAACCCAGTTACTGGGACCTCTGTAGTTACTGAGTAGGTTATTTGTGGTCCTTTATATGGATGGCAGTATAACCTGATGGCTAAAATTTTGGGGGATCTGGGTTCAAACTCTAGCTCAATGACTTACCATCTTAACTGCCTCAAAGGTGTTAAATTCTTAAGCTTTATGTGTCTTATTTATGAAATTACTGATTATACTACAATAGACATGTTGTATGTTGTACGAATAGTGTGAGAATTAAAGTAACGCCTAGGTTTAAAATAATTCCTAGTGTCTAGTAAAAATGTGTTCAGTTTCTGTTATTATATATTTTTAAACATTATTATCAAGTAGATATGAAGTTAATGTTCAGTCTCAGGTTAACAAATTAATTGAACAACAGTTAACAGACAAGAACAAATAAGGAAACTTCCCATAATCTCAGATTATTCTGTCATGAATAGTTTTGTCATCATTTGGGATAAAGCCCTTTCTTAAAACATTCAACATGTTAAGAATCATATTCAAAATCTAAGTACTAATAATTTTCTAGTATTAAGCATAGATTAAATTTTGATTGTTGTAACTGTCTTTTGTGAATATTGAGAAATGATCACAATAGCATTTTTGTTCATGTGTTTAATCATTCATGGCATTCCATGTAAAGACCAACAATATTCGAGTGTGAAAACTGATGATTTAATTTTTATTAGCTCTCATTTCTTTCTTTTCTTCCTTGTATTATCTTACTTACCTTATCTAATCTTAAAACCTCACAGTTTTTTGAGAGAGATACTTTGCGAAAATTCACAGAATTTATCATGTCATGAAGAAAATAGCATATTTGTTAGATACACTATTCTGCTGTTTTATTGGATCAAAAGTAAATCTTACTGATGATTATCACCATGTGCAAAAATAATTTTGCGAAGTATTATATTTCTATTGGCATCCTTTCTCATACTCAAGTGATAAAGTTGATTTCCAAATATCCTTTCACAAATCCCTAAAACAATAGCCAGTTTACACTTGAAATGCACATGGTCTCTGTTTTTCTCTCTCTCTGTTTTTCTCTCTCTCTTTCCTTAATCCCTTCACCTATCCATTAAATACATATATAATTAGGCCTTAATTGTATTTTCTATATCAGTTTCTCTTTCACTGTTTCTTAAAGGAATTCGCTATGAAACTAGACTACATATACATTTGTGTCTTCTCAAAACGGCAAAACTACAATCTACTCACTTTTCCTCAAATATGTAAATAATCAGCATCGTCTAAAATCACCATTGTCTCTAGTAAAATACTCTTGTTCAAATTAAAAGCTAAACTTTTCGTAAGTTCAAGCAGCAGCATGCTCTTCTATGAACTTAATTCACTTTGCACTAAAAACCTCTCATATAAGCAAGCAGGCCACATCATGACCTGATTAAGAAAGTCAAATCTTAATGCCCCTTGGAAGAAATTATCTCATGAAAATAAGGCTTGAAAGAATGACAATAACCAAGCTCCTTTATCTTGATCTCTAAGCTCTTTTAGGTTGATGGTTACCTGATCTCTCATTAATTCCTCAGTGTTCAAGCCCTCACCAATATCTTCTGTTAAAGTAAAATTCCTGAAAAACAAACAATAAAAACACATTGTGTTTATAATAGAAGAATTCTATCAAAACTGATCATGGTATTAAAAAATGCCATTAGGGAGAAAATATAGCACACTAGATGGAAATATGGACTCTTGACATTTAATAGACATGGATAAATACCCCATCTACTAATTTAATAGGTGTCTTGTATCCCAATCTAATCTAATTCAAGATCCAACTCTAGTGCTTTCTTATCCATGAAGCTCTCATACAGAACACTACAGACCAACTTCTTCCCCAGATAAGTTTTTCTCTTTTCATTTTTATTTCATACATAATATTCATCTCTATAGAATATATAATTACATATATAATTTAAGTTTAGGCTTCCCATCTAGACTATGAGCAACTTGATGCAAAAGGGGTGATATTCCCCACAGTGGTGCCTGGCACAGTGCCTTGCACAAAGTTTGTATTCATAAATATTTCCTTCCCATGTTGCTAAAAAACAGCCATCTAGGTTCAAGATAGAAGATTAAAATTTTGATCTCATAAGTTTATGAGCAGCAGAACAAAATGTAAGTTTTTAATCAAAAACAATTTTAACATTTGTTTTCATGATTGCTAAAAACAGTATTTAAATCACATTCAAAAATAAGCAAGTTTACCAAAAAAGCAAATAAATGGAACAGAGGAAGGAAAAGGAGATGAAGTTTACATAAGAGCTACATTAATCAACATAGGAGTGGTTATTTAATCTAGATCAAATAATCCTAACTATGTGTGTTTAATTTTAAGACCAAATCTATTTCTACCCAGGACTTTAGATGTATAAGTTATCTTTCTTTTGTCTCCAGGTAGAAAGAAAAAAAGAAGTACTATTTTCAGGCAGAGAAACATACAATTTTAAAAATGGTCTAGCATTTTCAAATTATTTATACCCTACCTACTTATATTGCTTGTGCCAGATGTACAGATTTTACATCTGAATAATAAAACCATGTGTTCTTGTCTGTGAAGCTGAAATTTTACTTCAGCAGTAGGAATTTGAGACCATTAGTGACCACTACAAATGTATCTTGCACATTTCAAATAAACTCACAAGCTAGAATATTCTGTTCTCCCTACTGCCCAGGGATTTGTACATGCTACTTCTTTAGCCTAGATGCTTCTTCCTTACGCAGTCCACAACACGTACCTGCCTTTTGCCTCAGCAGCATTTATTTGTTTTTCAGCTCCCTTTAAATCTCACTTAATCAGAATAAAACCTTCCTCAATTTCCTCTACTCCTAGGCCAGCATCATTTATGATGAACTCTCCTAGTGATTGCTTCTGATTTGGAATTCTTATCTAGCTGTTAAATGTAGGGGTCATTGTGTGATAATTTCATTTACTCCTTGCTTCCTCTATTAGACTGAAAGCTAGAGAGGTGATGATCAGTCGTAGATGCTTTTATTCACAGTGTCAGATACACAGTAAGGTAGGTACCCTTATTAAATAATAAACTGGAATTATTTACTTGAAAATATCAATTCATTTTTAATGTACTGTGCAGCCTCTTCACTTCAGTGTGGCATGAATACCAATTATTTTGGGATCAAATTATATTAATAGAATTTTTAAAAATTGTCTACAGCAATGATTTATTTAATGCATTTGGTCTTTTTTCACTTACTCACCTCAGATTATGGTGTGCTCTTCACAAATCACCTATTATCAGGATGATGGAGTCTCACTCTGTCACCCAGGCTGGAGTGACATGACATGATCTCGGCTGCCCGCAACCTTCACCTCCTGGGTTCAAGCAATTCTCCTGCCTCAGCCTTCCGAGTAGCTGGGACTACCGGCGCGAGCCACTATACCCAGCTAATTTTTCTATTTTTAGTAGAGACGGGGTTTCAACATGTTGGCGAGGTTGGTCTCTTAACTCCTGACCTCAAGTGATCCAACCACATTGGCCCCCCAAAGTGCTGAGATTACAGGCGTGAGCCACTGCACCCCGCCCAGATAACTGTATTCTTATTTCTTCCTGTCTTCTCAAAACTACATTTTTGCCCAAAGCTTCCAATAGACCTTTCTCTCCCGCTATTTTTAGCACTGATTTTATCGAGGCCAGTCTCTTTCGGAGTCAAGAGCTTGTGGACACTATCCCTGCTTCAGTTGGTCACCGAAAATACTCAGTACCCTCAACATCCCCTCTTCCTCATTTAGCCAGGTTCTGCTTATTTTAAACATTCAACTTCCATCCCTCCTTCCCGCTGACTACCCACCACACTCTGTTCATTCGCTTCAACTCTCGATTGCTATTGTACTTTTATGTTGTTCCATGCAATTTAGCACTTACTCATAAGATGTCTTGTATTATTAATGGATATTTTACACATTCTAGCTTGCATCCCCCAACTAAAACACAAGCTTGCAGAGTCAGGAATTGTACAAAAACACTTCTGTATCCCAAGGCAGTTCCAAACACATCATGGCCAGAGTCCAAATCTCCATCAGGGCTGATCGCCATTCACCTATCAAGTCTGGGTTTCAAATACATTCGTGAAGCCTTCATCTTCTCTCAGTACCTGGCACATACCTGTATTATGGTCATTTCAGCCCATTGTGTTGTCGTCTTTTTCTGCTTTTCTTTTGTCTCCCCACTAGGAGCAGAGCCTGTGAGGTAAAGGATTATGTATCTTATCACTACTATATCCTTAGTATTTAGCACAATGCCTAGTGGAGGATAGGGGCTCGCTATGTATTTGCTAAATGAATAAGTCAGTAATCTTGGTCTCCTTTCATTTATGCAGGCATAAGATATTTTTCCTTTATAAGAAGATTCAGAAAATCTGGATAAACTTTGAAAAAATTACCTTCTTAGATCTTTAAAACCTAGGTAAAACCAAGTAAAATTTCTTATTGACATTTTGTTCTGTGCACAGAGTGTAATATAGTGGTTAAATAGACTTGAGCTTTGCAATCAAACTTGTCTGCATTCTGATTCTGCATGACCTTGAGGAAGTTCCATAGCCTTCATAAGTCTCAGTGACCTCATAAAAAAGTGAGAATTGACTGACTACCTCACAGTGTTGTAAAAATTAAGTAGTGTAATGCATGTAGAACTCCTGGCAAATTGACTAGCACAGAACGAGCCTTCAGATCATTTTAATCAATTATTCTTTGTTAAGGCAATTTAATAGGAGAAAAGACTAAATGTTATTCCTTGTGCTTCACAGATGTATTCCAGATGAATATACATTTAAAAATATACAAAGCATAAACACAGACAAGTAGAATACCTTTGATTACACAGCTACAAAAATCTGACCACCTTGAAATACTATGTCAGGGTTAGCAAACTTTCTCTATAAGGCCAAATAGTAAAAGTCTCAGGCTTTGTGAACTATATGATTTCTGCCACAACTCTTGAACTCTGTCATAAAAGTAGCATAAAAGTAGCCACAGACAACACATACACAAATGAGCATAGCTATGACCCAATAAAATATTATTTACTAAAACAGATAGTGGGCTACATTTGCCAATTATTATACTATATAGATACACTTTCTCTCACAAGAGAATTCTACCATAGGTAATAATTTTATATTTGTATATTTGTGCAATGATGCCAAAACTTAAATGAACAGAAATGTTTTAAAAACATGATGTTTTTTAAACATTGTTAAAAAAAACAAGACCAAAACATAATGTTTAAGAAGCATGAATGTATATTTCCATCTTTAAAGGCATTTGAATACAGTACATGAAATTCGTAACCTCAGTTGTGGATTCACTATTTACCAATGACAAGGTTTAAGTTCTTCAGTGGCCATGAGTAAGTTAAGTTTGTCATCACTTTTTGCCCTGGTGTAGTATTTTCCAAATAGTAAATGCTCAATTCACATATACATTAAAGCAAATACTAAGAAAACCCTCACATGTAACTAGACACAATTCTACTCATGTATCTTTGAAATCAACTGGAGACATTATCAATTAATGCAAAGATCTTGGGCTTTCAATCCAAATGAGCTTACCTCTCTGCTCCAGATGCTCATCTTGCTGGCTGTGTGTCTCTCCAGGTAAGTTCTGTAATGGAGCAGAAATAATAATATTTGTCCTAAAGCAATGGTTGTCAGCCAGAGTGCAGTTTTTCCCCCAGGGCACATTTGCAATGTCCGAAGACATTTTCATTTTTTTTTTTTTTTTTTTTTTTTTTTGAGACAGAGTCTTGCCCTGTTGCCCAGGCTGCAATGCAAGTGTGCAGTCTCGGCTCACTGCAACCTCTGCCTCCCAGGCTCAAGAGATCCTCCCACCTCAGCCTCCTAAGTAACTGGGACTACAGGTGTGCACCACCACACCCAGCTAATTCTTATATTTCTTGTAGAGATGGGCTTTTGTCATTTTGTCCAGGCTGGTCTCCAACTCCTGGGCTCAAGTGATCCTCCTGCCTCAGCCTTCCAAAGTGCTGGGATTACAGGTGTGAGCCACCGCACTCTGTCTCATTTTCACCATTTGGGATGAGAGACATTACTGGTTTCTAATGAGTAGAGGCCAGAAATTGTGCTTAATATCTTACAATACCCAGGACAATCCCTACCCTGAAAGAATTATCCAGCCCAAAATGTCAATAGTTCCAAGTTGGGCAAACTCTGCTCTAAGGTTTTTGTGAGGATTAATTCACATAGTGCTCTAAAGGTTTAGCAGAATGCTGGGCTCAATAAATCTTAACTGTTAATAAGACTGATTTCCATCGACTGGTAGGAAGTATACCTTTATGCAAATTTCGAGTGAACACAAACGTATAAAAATAAATGAACTCTCTATTTTGGGGACTAGAAGCTTATTGAAGCATTTATTTAGATTAAATAATAAAATTAATACCTAGTCATGTATGTATTGACATCTAGAATCCATATGCTCTTTGTGAGCCTTGAAAGGTTTTGAATGATACTTGACTATTCTGTCATTGCCATGGTAAATGTTTTATCTTGTTGTTAATATCTGACTTATTTAAAATTCATGTGGGAAATCTGAAAGTTCTATTTCCTATCTTAAAAATCAATGACAACTTAATCAATGCTGCTAAAACAAGCCCCAGTTCTTATTTAGTGGAAAAGTAAATAAGCTGGAGAATTAAAAGTGACAGAATCTTCACATCAAGGACAGAGAGCATATTTCTATCTCATTCTTCTATGTCTGCAGCCTGAAATATTCCATCTGCTTGCCTCTTTCCTCGGGGAATTGAAGCACCTTGAAAAGGATAAGAAAACTTCAACATTACAACAATGTTTCATATCATTAGGCTCAGATTAAGTAAATAACAGAATCCTAAGCTGATGACACATCCTGAGTTTGCACTAATCATAATTTGCAATCTCCATCATTGTCATCAGAACCTGTTTGCCTAGCAACATCCCTGCTACTGCTTCTGTTCCGACCCTCTGGGTGCAACTGAAGGAGGAGGCAGTCAAAAGGAAAAACACAAATACCCCCAAGATGGCACTTACAAAAAGCAACAACAATGACAAAGTATAAACACAAACACACACCTTGAAATTTATGTTCTTACTCAAATGCAAGCATCAACAATGGCCTACTGTCAGCAAGTTAAATGGCTGGGGTTGTGTCAGTCTCCCATTACATGAAGGTATGCAAACTCATGCTAATACCTATCAGTTGGTACCAAATGAGCGAGTGAGTCAGGAGTGATGAGTGAAGTGTGAGGGAAATTGCACTGTTCCTGTGCCATCTAAAAGGGTAATGGATATTCAGTTCTGCTTATTTTTGGTCACTGCATATGAGTGCAGAGTGGTTAAGTCTTCCAATTTTTTTCTAAGACAGAATTCTGGAAAGGTTGACATAATTCCGTCAAGGAATGAAATTGAAATAAATATATAAACAATTAAAAAGTAATGTAAAATAGTACAACCACTCTGGAAAACTGGCATTTTCTAATGAAGTTAAATGTATACCTACCATAGGACAATTCTACTTCTAGATATTTACCTTAGATAAATGGAAACATATGTCCATGAAAATGATTTATATAAAAAATTCACAGCGGCTGTTTTATCATAATAGCCCCAAACCGGAAACAACTACCACTTCTCTTCCAGCCATTATTCAGATGACATGCTTCCCCACACTTTGATTACTCTCCTTTGAATACATTTCCATTTGTCTGCCTTCTATTCATAATGTAAGATTTTCAGTGTTGTTAGACAGTACAGAGCACAGTGAAGCTGGTCTCTGCTTTATATTACTTTCCATATTTTCACAGACGTAGTCAAAGAAAATGCTAGGTATTTTGTTACATGTTTTCATTGATTTATGTTTTTTAATAGATTCGTATTGAATATAGTTACTTACATGGTTCAAACACTTATATATCTGCCTCTAATTATCTGCCTTTTTTATTCTATTCCTGTGTAAAAACATTACTTGTTCTCTTATACTTTTGCTCAAATGGCATATTGCAATTCATTTTAATCTTGTTTGATTTGATTTATCCATTTCTGTAAGCTATTTAACTTTATTGAAATGCTCTCTGGTTGTGAGAGGCAGTTTTATTTGGAACACCAGCATTGTAACTATCTCCATCCTGATGGGCATATACTATATGCTAGGTGCATTTATGTTAGTTATCCCACATCATTCATACAATGGGTAGATGGCCTTTCCAAATTATAGTTTTATAGACGAGGAAATTGAGGTTTAGCATAGTAAAATCACTTGACCAAAGCTACACATCTGATAAATGGCGAAGCCAGAACTCTCTTCCGGGTCTAACAATTTCAAAATCCATATGCCTAATCATTATGATTTTATTTATCTGTAATTTGAAAATAATTTCTTCTGATCATTCTATCCTTTGCTAAAATTTATAGTAAGACTTGGGTCAAAGTTCTAATGCTTTAAAAACATGATTCTTGAGTAACACACACATTTCTCACTTAGCTCAAGTAAGATAACAACCAACTAAATTTACAAAAATTCATTTCACCCACCCTGTTTCTAAAACCTAGTCCAAAAGGATATAATTAAAGGCTTGAATGAACGCACCTGGACTTCAGCATAACGATCATGTTTATTCATAGTTTCCAATCTTGTTCTAGTCAACTCATGCGTGTTTAGCCTAAGACACTTCTCTTGCTTGTACACACTGTCTTATTTCTGAAACCAGATTGCTTCTAAAAATTGATATATATATATTTAATGCAACAGCATTTCTAAGAGTGATGTCCCATTGAGGAGCTAGGGTAACCTCTTGTGAATCTTTTGAATGCTGAAGGTTATGTTCCAGTCTATAGCTATCAATATTCTTCTTTTGAAAATGAGATCTACCTTTTTCTTCTCAACTTTCTTGTGCCTCTCCTATTGGTCCTTTATTCTCTTTGATTAACTCAACATCAAGTTTTCAATCTCATTGGTAAGTTTTCTCACTTTGGAACTTAGACACCCAAAGCCTGGCCACAAAGCCATTTATTCAGGGCAGAATGGTTCTCCCCAACCACTTTACCTGCATGGTACCTCAACCACTTCTCTCAAGTGTTTGTTCCACTCTTGAGATGCTATGCTTTTGGATGGATAAAAAACGTGGCTTGTTAACCACAAGCACTTTTTTGTTTTCTTCTTGTAAATGTAAAAACCTTGAAAGATGTTTTGTTTGTCCTTGTGTCCTTATAAACATCAGGTCTTTGAATTTCAGCTTTCCTGAATTTATTTGTAACTCAAAACTTCTATTTGTCTTTGTTCTTTATATGCATGCTTTAAAAAATCTAAGGTTAATATAGATTTCCTTATTCAACAATGTTTAAGAAAAATAAAACCTAGAATTTTAGAGTATTTATGAATTAGACATTCTAACTGTCTTACAAACTTACCTAATATAAATCTTCTAAAAATTGTAAACAGTTACCTCCATTTGACAGATACTGAAATTGAGGCTCAGAGAGTTTAATTTGCTCAAGTGACATAGCCATAAAATTGTAGAACTAATCCATTTAATTTTAAACCCCATGCTCTTAACTAACATTCTTGACAAAAGTCTCACCTTCTGTCAAGTCCTGTATTCTTTTCTTACCATCTTGCTTTCCATCATTCTCATCATTGCCACAGAACAATGCCTACTTTTTCTCTCAACATTTAAAATTATTTCTAAAGACTTTAGAATTATATCTTCCTGGGCTGGGTGTGGTGGCTCACACCTGTAATCTCAGCACTTTGGGAGGCCGAGGCGGGCGGGTCACAAAGTCAGGAGATCGAGACCATTCTGGCTAACACTGTGAAACCCCGTCTCTACTAAAAATACAAAAAATTAGCTGGGCTTGGTGGCGGGCATCTGTAGTCCCAGCTTCTCAGAGGCTGAAGCAGGAGAATGGCGTGAACCCAGGAGGCAGAGCTTGCAGTGAGCTGAGATCAGGCCACTGCACTCCAACCTGGGCGATAGAGCAAGACTCCGTCCCCCCCCCCGGCCCCCCCCCCCCCTCCAAAAAGAATTATATCTTCCTTATTTATCCAGGTCATATTTGTCATAAGGAAAAATTCAATCTAGCAGAATGATACTTAATAAATATAGGAAAGTTTATGCAAAATGTAGGATTTACACATACTTTTTACCATTCCTCTACTACATTGATCTGATTTACGTACTTTGGAATAAGTCAGACATATATTACAAAGAAATAGGATACAAAGTGGAATATTATAGTTTACATAAGAGATACATGTTCAAATAAGAGTTGGCAGGAGGGAAGCATGACTTCCCTCAGGGGAGACATGGAGGAACCAGACTCTTCACTCTGTAGCACGTATCAGTTTTCTACTAAAACCCGTTACCTTCTTCCCTGTGGTAATAGGATTTTGCTGGATACCTGATTAGAGTACGTTTCCCAGGCTCCCTTGCAGTTTTTTGGGGGCACTGGGGGGACTATGTAACAGAGTTTTCTCCAAGGGAATGTAAGTAAAAATGAAGTAACCTCCAAGCAACTTTTTAAAAATCAAATGAGTCTCTTGAACATTCTCTTTTTCCTTCTACTCTCTGGATTTGAATTAGAAGGGCCTGGTACTATAACAGAGCCAGGAGGTGGTAGGCAGCAGGGTCCTTGAATCAGTATGGATGAGAGTTACCAGTAGACCAGAAACACCAGCCTTGTATTATAAATGATCAAGAGATAACCTTCTATTATGGTAACCCACTGGTATTTGGAGAAAGGAGTCTGTAATGGCAGTTTCTCTTACTTTATAACATATTTTCCAAACATCTAACAAAATATATCTACCACCTTTCACAATTTTGCACCTGGAAGGGTTAGGGAAAAGTATATCCTGGGGCCTCAGGGAAAAAAAAAAGGAAAGAAAAAAATTACAAATGGCTTAACACAATAATTCTGTAGAAGATATAGTCAATGAAAGCACACATGAAGGGGTAATCAGTTCTGCCTAAGAGAGTGTTTAAAAGATTCATAGGGGAGGAAACTTGAAGAATGAAGATATGTCTTCAGATAAGTTGGAAAATAACATAGGAAGTGAGAACAGCATGAACAAAATTTAGGGATTAAAGAATGAACACTGGCCACTTCATGGGAAATTTAGTTTAGCCGAAACACTTGACACAAAAGAAGTGAGAATAGACTCTGGAAGGGGCTCAAGGATGGAAAGTAAAACTAGGCCAGATCTTGAAGCCCTTTGGATACCTTGTGTAGTCAGCAGAATAATGACTTCCCTAAATATGTAAGTACGATAGGCTACAAGGCAAAGGGAATTAGGGTTGTGGATGGAATTACAGTTGCTAATAAGCTGACCCAAAGACATTAAGATAGGGAGACGATTTTGGATTACCTCAGTGGGCTCAACGTAATCACAAGGGTTTTTAAAAGGGTTAGAGAAAGATGTGACTATGAAAAACCAGGGAGATGGCAACAGGACAGGAGTTGGCCTGATAATGTCGGCTTTGAACACAGAGGAAGGGGCCACGAGCCAAGGCAAGCAGGTGGCCACTAAAAACTGGAAAAGGCAAGGTAATGTGTTCCTCCCACAGCTCCTGAAGGTAATCCAACTCTACTAATATTTTGATCTTAGCTCAGTGAGATCCAAGTCAGGCTTTTGAGCTACAGAAAATATGTTTGTATTCTTTAAGCCGCTCGGTTTGTGGTTATTTATCGTAGCAGCAATAGGAAACTAATTCTTCTTGCTAAACCTGACCTTGGGGAACAGATGAATATTGGGATCAGAATTGCCCCCAAGAGGGTCCACCTGGGAGCAGTGTGCAAAATGGGTTAATTGGGCAGGACCAGAAAAAGAAAAATAGTCAGAGACCTATTTTTAACAGATTAGACCTCCAATAAGACGTTGGAAGGCAACTAATGAAGCAGAAGTAAGGAAGCCAAGAGAAAGAATATGCTATGCAGTGAGAATAAGCTTGTTTGCTGAGTCTGTGCTATCCAGAAAATTGGGGATTAGGGCGGATGTGATGTATTGTGAAAGCAATGTATTCTGTGAACTTATATAGATATAGGAGAATAATTCCAGTTTCATGATACATTTCAAGACATTATTACAAATATTGAAAACAAAACCAAGGTTTTTTGCTCCTTTTCATATTTCTGAAACATTTGTAAATCTTGATGCTTTTCCCCTCGCATACTATTTGATTCACAATGCCGATGTAGCCTTACCCTGCAAATGCAGGCCTGTGTAAAAGTGACATCTTGTGTTGCCTTGATGCATTGCATTTCTTGTTCTCCCTGTCACGATTCCTCTGTTTTGGAAATTCTTTTACTTTTATTTTGCTAAAGAGCAAAGAAAGACTAAACTAAAATTATTGCAACATAAAGCGTATGACTCATGGTATTAAAAAATTACATTGTTCTCTACGTTATTTATAAATTATACAATAGTGACAGGTAAATCATTCCAATGACAGAATTTATATCTGCCCTAGTACTGGATTATAAACCTGAGAGAGAAGAGTTTGATTTTTTTAATTAAATTTAGTAGTTATCATTGAAATGCCTTAGAACAAAAGAAATCCACTGATTTGAAATGTCTAGAAACTAGCCTGTTTTCTATTTTCAGGAAATGTTACTTTTCATGGCTGATGAGGTCCTTGTGGTTTCAGGTGTGAGTATATTATCCTATCTCTTGCTATAGATTCACTTCACTGCTAAGTTTAAGGTTCAATGGCAATTATATCAAAACTTGCCAATTCATTTTAGGCCACAGATAGGATACTCACACACTTGAGTAAATAAAAAGGTATGCAAAATTCTGGAAAAATATCTATGTGATCAATAAAATTAATTATGAGGATGTCAATTGTTCCCTTCTTCCCCATGGTTAACAGGCTGGTATCAGAAATACTAGAGATGGAAAATCTTTCCAGCAGGTTAGTAAGGATTAAGGTGGTATGATGCAATCTAGAATAATGGGGAACAGAAAAGAATATGTGGTTGAACACGAAAAAGAAAACTAAATGAAAGAAACAGCATGCCATATGACCACCACAGATAGAGAGAGAGAGAAAAGCCCAAAGCTTAAAGCTAAAAGAGAAAGGAAGGTCTAAAATCTCGAATAATAAAACTAGGGGACTGCTGGGAAGAAACACTCTGGAGAAGAAAGAAAAGGTGCCTAGATCAAAGATAGATGAGACAGAATCTTAAACGAAGAGGAATAAATGGTTGTCAAAGGCAGAGAAAACCACAGAAACTAGAAGCCGGCTGTTGGAGAACATGATTACAGATCTCACCCTTAGATGGGAATGAGACCGAAGGGTATAAGGGAAGGACATAGTTTCACTTGTATCATTAAACGGTAAGTTGCAGCTGGTACAAACTCATCATTCATTCAAAGTTTACAGCCCCCGCAAAATGAAGTGAAATAACAACTGGTAGATGTGGTAAAGACAAAGTGGTTTGTCAAATCAGACACCTAGGTTTGAAACTTGGATTTCATTTTTTTTTTTTAAACTTTGCAAGTTCCCTAACTATTCATCTTGTTTCCTCATCTGTAAAGTGAGGCCAACTGCAGCTTTTTCCTGAAGCTATTGTGAGGGAGAAGTGAGATAAGAAACCCTCCTTGGACCTAGTTGCCAGGAATCAGTAGACACTAAAACTTCAATTAATAATTGGTTGAGAGATTGGCTTTAGCTCTTTCTTTCCTAGGTAAATCATAATGATACACACACACACATGATCAGTAAGAGAAATAGACTTCTAAAATTGTTTTTGTATTACATGTGCAGATGAGGAAGACAATTACTCCCCTTTCTTGGTAAAAAATAAAAATAAAAAAAAATAAAGAATGAATCAGAGACAACAGAGAAGTTTGGGGCAGGCCACTTGTCAAAGGTAGAAGTTTTAATCTCTTTGCATATTGTTTCCCACATTAGCATATAGAAGTTGTGGTGGGAAGAATGCTATACAGTTGATCTTTGAATAATGCAGGGGTTAGGGGTGCCGACCTCCATGCAGTTGAAAAATTTATGCATAACTTTTAACTCCTCCAAAATTTAACTATTAATAGCCTACTGAGAAAGCAAGAGAAAAGACAGTGGTATTGAGAAAATCAGTATCATTTAAAGAGTCAGAATAGAAAATATATTTACTATTCACTAAGTGGAAGTTGATTATCATAAAGGTCTTCAACCTCATCTTCAACATTGAGTAAGCTGAAAAGGAGGAGGAAGAGGAGGGGTTGGTCTTGAGGGGTTGGCCTTGCTGTCTCAGGAGTGGCAGCGGGTGAAGAAAATCTGTGTGCAGGTGGACCCCCGAAGTTCAAATTTGTGTTGTTAAAGGGTCAGCTATACAGTTGGTTTTGTTTTATCCCCATAAGATCAAGGATAATTTACCTGGGATAAAGTATGGTCTGTGGGCTGCCTGCAACATTACCCACCATGATGCCTGTTCAAACTGCAAAGTCCTGGAGTCATACCCAGACTTTCCAAAACACATCTCTAGGAGTGGAGCTCAATGACCTAATGTTTGTAGCAAGATCCCTGGGTAATTCTGGAGTACCCCAAAGTTTGAGACACTTTGCTAAGAGAGCTTGCAGCACCAGTTTACATGGAAATTATCATCTTTTTTAGTGTGATTAACATACCAAATATTTTCTAGTTGATGAAAAACAATCTTTAATTTCTCAGAAACTTTCCCAAATTATTCCATTGATAGCATCTTCCTTTTCCTGAGCATTATTTTGAAGTTCAGTTAGCAATTTTAAGTTTATCAAGCTGCATTCATTGACTTTCTGAAACATTTAATATTTTAGGAGGAGTAGGTTTCAATGGTGATTGGGTGGTAGTTTTTTAAAACAGGGAAGTTGGGTTGACCTTGTGCCACTTGATGATTTATCTCCCAGTGATTCTGATAACTGTACTGCCTCTGTCCTGGCTGAGAACATTGTTTTCAGCAGCCCTTACATCCTATAGCAGCAAACTGGATTTGGGTTCTTGGCACGTTTCCTCAACTCATGCAATTATGTAAGTTGGTAGAGGAGGATCTACTTCAGCACAGTCCAAATACCTGTTTGATGTGGCTTATTATGGCACTTCCTATTGGAAATAATGCAACTACTACAGAGCACAGGGCAACCAGGGTGAGTCTATAGAACAGTGGCGAGGCCTACGTGAATGAATTGGGTAAACTGTAGTGTGGAAACGCAGTCAACAGTAGGAGAATCTGGATAGAGGATCTGTGAAAACTTTATGCAGCATTCAGAAAACTAAAGAGAAGTAAGAAATAGAGTTTGTTTTACCAGCTTCAATTTTGCCAGCTGCATTAAGATCAATTCAAATAAGTTGGTTAAATGGAAAGAACTAAACATCTACCATGTCTGTAAAATCTCCTACCCATCTCTTAAGCATTTTACTTAATTGTCTCTAATCATTCTAATATCTTTACTCACCACACTAGGCCCAGAGACGATCATTTATTTCTTCAACCCATCACTGTGACTTGTAAATACCTCCAGTATAACATCTGCTGTGTTATTCTACAACCATGTCTTTAAGTGTTTGTTTAATGCCCTGGAAAACGATGACCTACTTAAGACAGAGGCTAGGTCTCCTTTAGCTTTATACCCCCAGTACTTAGCACAGGGCCTGGCACATGATAGGAGACAAATATATATGTGTTTCATAACTGAAGTTATAGTAAGTGGTTGAATTTGTTTTTCCAGGCTTTAAGGAGGACCATTTTAGTAAGAAGGTAAAGGCAAGCATACAAATTACTATGTTGTAAGGTAGAGTAAGGTTAGAGTCATCAGAGATTTCATCTAATTAAGAGGATTTCAAAAGGCTTCGCAGAAAAGATGGTGCTCAAGATAGGACTTAAGGAATTAATAGATTTTCAACAAATGGAGTGTGTTTGGAGGAAAGTAGCTTTTTCAGATAAATGAAACAGCACGAACAAAGATAGAGGCAAAATCTCAGGGAATATTGAGTGAACAAAGCGAAGGCCATCCTGAATAGAATTCATTGTAAGAATGGCAATTAGATTTTATCTCATAGGCCATATATGACAACTTGTAGAAGCTGCCTGTATTGAAGATCATTCCTGGGCCCAGTCTGAGTTCAGCATGCAAGAATGTCATAATCAAAAAAATTGTGGCAATGGATGCAGGAGAATACTATCTCTGATTTAAGGCCCTCAGAACCCACCATTTCTATATAAATGGAAGAATCCTAATGTTTTTCCAAACATTTATTTTGGCAGATACTACATTGACTATGTGCCAAACTCCAAACTGGATGCTGAACCAATATAACAGTAGCAAAGGCAATGATGACACCTAAAAAGATTAAGCTTCCGTAGGAAATACAGTCATTAAATATTTTCACAAATAATTGTAAAATTACAATTGTGATTATCATCATGAAGATCAATTATCAGGTGCTATATCTTTGCAAGGGAGACTGTCCTGATAAAAGGGCCCAAGAAAACTGCCCTGGCAAAGGGATCTGTAAGCTGCTACTGGGAAGATCCCTCTCCCTAGGTGGGATATAGGGAAATCAGTGCTCCTTGATATCTGTTGGATGTTTCAAGTTTTGAGAGTCTCACATTTTTCCTTATTAATATAGCATTCTCACAATTAGTTAAAACATCTTAGAGAAGTGGACAAAAGAGGAGCATATTTTCTTAAATTAGTAGTTCTCATACTGTGGGCCCTGGACCAGCAACATCATCCTCACCTGGAAAATTGTTAGGAATGTATATTCTTGGATCTTACATCACACCTACTGAATCAGAAGTTCTAGAGGTGGAACCTAGCAAGATGTGTTTTAGCAGGCCTTCCTGGTGATTCTAATGCACACTAAGGTTTGATAACCACTGCCCTAAACTAAAATGCACACTTTCAAACAGAAGGAGGTTTTCAGGAAAGGGAGAAGTTTCTTTTAAAGAGTTTCTTTCTCGGTAACAACAACAAAAAAAAACTTACAGATATAAATGAAATTCCTTACTGAACACTTACAAGGCACAAAGAGTTTGATATCAAGACATTTAGATATTTTGATATTCTAAGAAGGGACATAACAATTTGTTGGTGTCTGGTGATCCATTTACTTCTTGTAGGATCCTAGGAAATATGATTTGTGTTTAGGAAAAATTGATCGTGACTGCTGTCTGTAAGATGAAATAGCCTTTTTCCTTCCCAAGGAGGAAACATGTAGTATGTTTGTGTATGCTCACTTTCACAAAAGTCTCAATGTGGATTAAAGAACAAACATATTTGAAGAACTTCTGACACAGTGGAACAGAATGAATCACCACATTGCCCTGGACTGAGCCTCCAAAATGCTTTGGTCAAATGGCAAACTAAGACAAAAAAATTACAAATATCTTACAATTTACAATTATAAATAGAGAAGACAGTGAAAACTCCTGAAAACATCTTTCCAGCTTGGAAAGCTGTATTTTAGGAAATCTGTATTTTAGGAATGTAGAAAGAGAGATTTCTGTTTTTACTGTGGTATGCTGGTCCAACTGAAGGTGCAATTTATGAGTAGAAAACTCTGGTGTCTAGAAAATCTGTGAGAGTTGCAATTATTAAAGACATCATGTTACAGTTACTCTTGGATTATCAATGTCATCTAAACGCTTGCTACTCAAAGTAGCATCAGCATCACCAGGAAGCTTGTTAAAAATGTAGAATCTCAGACCCCACCTCACATCCACCAAATCACAATCTGTGGATTACCGTGATCTGCCAGTGTATTAGTTCACTCTCAGGCTGCCAATAAAGACATACCTAAGACTGGGTAATTTATAAAAGACAGAGGTTTAATGGACTCACCATTACACATGGCTAGGGAGGCCTCACAATCTTGGTGGAAGACGAAGAAAGAGCAAGGGACGTATTACGTGATGGCAGGCAGGAGAGAGCATGTGCAGGGGGACTCTCCTTTATAAAACTATCAGATCCCGTGAGATTTATTCCCTATCACAAGAACAGCACAGGAAAGACCTGCCCCCATGATTCAATTACTTCCCACCTGGTCCCTCCCACAACAGGTGAGAATTATGGAAGCTACAATTCAAGATGAGATTTGGGTAGGGACACAGCAACACCATTATTCAGATACCCATTAAAGTTTGAGAAGTACTGATGAGCTTACATCATCCAAGTTTGAGAAGTACTGACAGACTTACATCATTCTTGAGTTGATGCCAGATTTCCATCACCTATAGGAAAATTTTCCTGTTGGAAATTTTCCTGTATGGAATTCTGGCATCAGCTCAAGAATCTGTTATTGCATGCTAATCTAAAAATGGTTAATTGCAAATACTGGCAATAGAAGATACTCTGAGTTTCAACATAAAATAATGAAGAAAAAAATTTTAAAAGCCAAATCAATATAAATAAAGGTATTTGAAAATTGTTTATTGAGGAAGAGTAAGTGAAAACCAATTGGTCTATAATATTGCAATAGCTCAGTGATAAGGTCTATTTTTTATGACACTTCCCAAGAGATTCCATTAGAGCAGAAGTCAAAGAAAATCCCTTTTGCTAAAAAGAAAAGCCTTAGAGGAAGATAAAAGATAATTAATTATACCTGAAACCTGCACAATGAACTGAGAGTAATATACCATTGAAAACCAAAGGATTATTGCAGCCTATTAACGGTAAGAATGTCTACTGTACTAGAAAAAAAAACCTTAATTTTTATAGTTTATGACTATGTTAATTCCCCAAACAGACACCTGGGCGACATTTATGGTAACTCTGGAAAATTTTCCCTCACTTTAAACACTGAAATTTGCACTTTCTAATGTCACATACATGGTAAAACATTGTCATGGAGGGAGTAAGTTATTCAGAAGTAGATTTACCCTACAATAATATCAACACTTTCATTTCCAAGCTCATTGATTTTTTTTTTTTCACCTTAATGAGTACTGGAATTAGTAGAGTACAAAAAGCCCTATATCGGTTGAAAATCTTCTCACAACTCAATTTAATTTAATTTGAAAATAGCTGTTTTACTGTCTCTCAAACTAAATTTAAGAAATCAAACAGAGCATTAACATGTTAATTAATAAGAGGTTCAGTGGGAAGGTAGGAAATGATTAGTTGCATTACGATTCCTTCAGAATTTCTCTAGGAAACTCATTAAAGGGCTCTTCAGAAGTGCTTTCCTGAAAAGATGACAAACACATGGCACATGTTCTTCAGGAATCTCGAGGTGCATGTAAAGCCTGTGTCTGGCTTCTCTCCACAGTGTGGAGGCTCACAGCTGTGTTCAAAAGGGGACACTCACCACAGTGGCATTTAATGAGTGACACACAGCATGTCCTAGGTCAGACATATGCACCAATTTGGAAGGCAAGAGGTCAAACTCAATGTTTCCAATGCAAAGGGGAGCAGTTTTCTTTGGGTTGGCCAAGGAAGACATGTTCTATGTTTTTCTTCTAGGAATCAGAGATGAGATGAAGAATTCTCTAATTAATCTACATTTTATAGCTCTTTACATTTAAATTTTTCATAAATATTAACTCATTTTATCTCAGCCACTCTGATAATTAGATATGGTGGGCATAATTCCCAGAGGAAGCAAAGTATTGTTAAACTCACTTTAGGTGCCCTGTTCCAGGCGTTTAATAAGCTTCTCTTTCTGTCTCTGCCTCATTACCTTTCTTTCCACATCTAAGCAGACAACTTTCCAAAAAAGTATTTTAGATGCTTAAATGAATATATGCAATTTCAGATAAAATATGATTTAGGTATCAGTATAAAAAGGTGGAGGTTATGAAACTAGTACTGATCATACAAAGTCTTATATTCTTGCTAGAGGAAAACCCCAGGATTGGATCTCACCCTTGTGCCAGCCAGTGGAAGTAAAAAACCAAATGTCCTTTTAGCAGTGGTTCTCCAAAGTATGGTTCCCAACCCACAGTATCAGCATCACTTTGGAACTTGTCAGAAATGCACATGTTGTGGCTCCACTCCAGACCTACTAAATTAGAAACTCTAGATGTGGGCACTCGTCCTCTCTAATTTAACAAGTCCTGCAGGTTATCTGATACATGCTCAAATTTGAGAACTACTATATTATGGAATTAGCCATAAGAGAAAAGTTGAATAGTTGCTTATGAGAGGATTATCTTCATGAGATGGGGTCTTTTCTATTTTGTTCTCCTTTGCATTTTTACCACAGAAACCATCGTATAGCACACATTATATAATTTCTTGAATCAATACGCCATTCCTCAAAATATGTTCCGAAAGTTCTTTTAGAGTATGTACCGTTTAATGTAGCAAACAAATTTTTAATAATAAACACAGCAGCACAGTTCACAGGATTTTTATAATAATGATAAATGTAGTCATGACTTAAACTAATTGCATAAGTAGCCAGTACTACATAAGCTAAAATGGCTGTTCTCAAACTTAGCTATTCAGACCTGGCCTGATCATCAGAATTACCTGGGGTGGTCCCAATAATTCTGATACCTTCAGTAGGTCTAAAGTGGACCCAGAAATTGGAATTTTAAAATGATGCTCTCTAAATCCTTTTATGGGCATATGTGTGTAAACACATACGCTCCCATATACCTATATAACTGTTTTCAAGAATTTTGTTACTGTTTCAATTAAACATATAATTAAATATACACACACACATTTTATTGGAAAAGTGGTGCTTGCTCATTTGAAAGCAAGCACAGAAATTTATAAAAGTGAAACTCCCTCTGTCCCATCTCACTCTTCAGGAAGAACCACAATTTATAGTCTGGTAGCTTTTTCTGAGCACAAATTTTTGTCTGTGTTAACTCAAATTAGATGTGTTTTCTTTGCAGAAAATGAATAAGAGAATTATTCTACTGTCTATCAACTTGCAGTTTTCATTTAATGTATTTTGGACAACATTACATGCTGATACAAAGAGGGCTAATTTATTTGTTTTAATGACTGCACAATATTCTAAAACATAAAGTAAGTGTACTTAGTCATTTGTGGACAGTGAAAACTACAAATAACATTACAATAAATATCATTTAGAATTTTTTACTGGAGAAATCTTAGAGATGGAATTTGGAAGTGAAGGAAACAAGTATGCACATTTAATTTAAAAATAAAATGAATTGAATTTAAATGATTTTAAGTGAAGGTATATTAATGAGAACGACTCAGAAAATAAACGACCTAAGAACCACAATGTTTCTGCAGTTGGCCCAGGAGGGTAAAGGGAAGGTAAGTTTTCTGGAGGTTGATCATGAGTGATTTCCTCCCATCTCAGTTTTACCCACGCTGTGAGCCGCTGTGTTGCAGAATCTACCTGCATAACCTTTTTTAACATCCAAAATCCCCATTCAACATAAATGTAAAGGCAGTATGCTTACATTTATTTTGAGATAACTAAAAATTTTACACAATAAGTTTTAATATTATAAAGTCTTGTGTTGACTCTTCTATTTTCTATTTGTGTATAACAAGACAGAAAAAAACAATGAAAGAGAAAAGCAGAAATAGAATCTGGCAATCCTTGAGAAGCAAGAAACTAGATTACTCGAGTTATTTCACCCAACATTTTCATAATTTGATTTATAAAATTTCTTCTTACATCTTAATACTATGTATTTTGTGATTTTTTTCTGTAAATTTAATAAAAATTAGTTTAATGTTCATAAACTGTGTCACTTTACAGATTTAAACTTACTGTAATAATTCATTTTTAATAAAACACAGAATCCTCAATGTCTTTGTGTAGGGTAGTTTAGACAATCAATTTAGAATTAATTTTAGTGTACCTTTTTGTGTTCTTAAAAAGTCAATAATTGATATGTTCTTTTATTGTTCTTTGAACCATGGTTTAGATAATTTTTTCAATTTAATTATCTCTATCAGAGAGACACATATACAGTTATAAAGACTGGCAGAGTTTGATCATAAATATTTATGTCTCACTTTTACAACTATAGATCATACTAATAACAAGACATGGCCTTTCTCAAAGTTTTGAGATTGAGCTAGACAAATGTCTACAAGATAGAGTTACAGTAAATTGATTACACACATCTTTGGTGTTATTTATTAGATTATGTAAATAAATTCCTTTAATTTTTAGGGACTTACATAGTACTAATTCTGTGCCATGCTCTTTCAAAAGAGATTAATCAGTCAATGTGTTCCTCCTAACAACACCATAAAATAGATGCTATTATTAATCCCACTTTATCAATGAGAAAACAAAGAAAATATGTTAGGAACATTGTTGTTGAGCAAATATCAAATCTTGATATTTTAAAAACATATTAGAAAAAAAATTCTCAACAGATTACCTAAATGGTTAAAGGGATAAGAAATAGGGAGGAAGGAAGAAACCCCAAAGAGATTGGAGCAATTTTGCCCAGGAAAAAATGTGATAATCTACATAAAAAGGCATAGCACAGAATAAATAAGATCCGATGAATGGTTTAATGACCCATAATCACAGCATAATCCCACAGTTTGAGGGAAGATTTATAAAGATGACTTGGTTAGAATCAACAATGTTAAAAGTTTCTTTTAGCTCCATGTTTTATGAATGGTTTACATGTAATAAACTAGATTAGCCCTTGTTGCGAAACACATTCTTTTTCCACCTTCTTTGGGGATGCCATGACATCAACTGCAAAACATATCATGCAAATTTGGAATATAAACAAAACACTCCTTTTTGACAAATTTAATTTCTCCTGTTTATATAAGTAGGAAAACCAGCAAGAGCTGACTTTTCTGCCATTATCTTCCACCACATGTTAGAAAGCTTTGTCCATTTTGCTAAGGAAGTTTCAGCCATCTATCCTCTGAAAGTATGAAATTACTGAGTTCAAAGTGGAGAACAGTGTTCAAAGCAAACATCATGGTGTTAACTATTTTCTACCTAATAACCTGGAACAAACTTCAAGCTTGAGGTTTACCTAGTTTGGAAGGTGTTTATCAATATCTTGAAGTTTTAAAATAAAATATTTCCCCACAAACTGACAAGCTTTCCATTTATAAACAGCCCAATAAGATAGGCTGCTCTTTCCTGTTTATCCAAACCGGCAATTTTGGTGTAAAACTTTCACTTGCCACGAATGATTGGATTAAGGACAGGTTTAAAACCTCCTTTCTCCAGAAACTGTAGTTGGCTCAAATAGAACAATTTGATGCTATCTTATCAAGAGGGAAACGTCAGAAATTAGGCCTAAGGGGTAAAGACAAGTGAGTATGTGGGCAAATAGAAGCTTTCTGAAAACCTTGCCTTGTATAACCTGTATTGGTAAATAGTGTGCCACACTCCAAAAAGGAGGACATGGGTTTCATCATTTTACACAGATGCAAAATTATGAACACCGATCAAGGGACACTTTCAAGTATTAGATAGTAAATTAGTACCTTTCACGTTTTGACCAAGCAGCACAACATGATGCAGCTGATCACTCTCTCCTCCTTGAAACTCCTCCTTCACCTAACTTCCAAGGCATCACATGCTCCCAGACCTCACTGGCATTACCTTCTTCATCTCCTGGGCTGCTCACTCCTGATTCCCCCAACTTCTACAGGTTGGAGTTCCCCAGCCCTCAGTCTTCTCATCTTTCCTCTTATAAACCTAGCTTAAAACCAGTCACACTAGTATTACATGTATTCTAGTTTCTGCCTTTTATTCTACCATGATTTCAGAAATGTATGTGAAAGTTAGTTAACTTGCCTTATGTATTAGGAGACATGAAACCTTTAGTAGATAACACTTTAGACAATCAATTATAATTTCAAATAAGAATTTATTATCCGAATTATATATCAGACTCTGTACTAGGCACATAACATACATTGTTTTATTTAACATCAGAGCAATCTTTTAGGTAGTGAATGTTGTCCCCATTTAACTGATGAGCAATGGTTCCAAGGTCACGTACCCAGGCATACAACAGTGCCTACTCTGTGCTCTCTGCTACCTTAGCTTCCTAACTTTCCCAATAATCCTATGAGGTAGCTAGTATGATTTTACAAGTGAGAAAACTGGTTTAGAAGGATGCCAAAACTAATAGGTAGAATATTTACAGTTTAATTTTTTAAACTCGGAAGTTACTATCTCTTCATGTCAGCACAGTGTCTTCTGGAGAGGGGAAGAAGAAACCATGTCTAGACAAGGTGCTGGAAAGACCCAGGGAAGACACAGGTGAGCTAAGAAAGCAGTAGAAACTGGGTAATTAAAAGTCAACATAATGGCTGGAAACTTGTTCAAGGAGATGTAAAAAGAAAGAAAAACCAAAAGAGAGACTGTGTAGATGAACTTTGTCTATTTACAATTTTGTCTAAGGCCAAATCTGTAGGCTGGTCCCACCGCATGTTATCTAAGTTGTTCGTATACCAATACTAAGAGCTACTGAAATTCTTCCATAAAAATGAAAATCATTTCCCTTTTGATTTGCTAGTTTTTCCTCTTGGTAAATAAAGATTCATTTTTTAGTAATAACTGACCTGCCCTAAGGGTTCACCGCTTTCCTCTGATTTCAAATCTTGTGCTAGGTCTTTAGGTTACAATTCATGAAACTAAAAAATAAACAAAAAAAATTCTCTTACTGTGGTTTCTACTTTTCTCTTTTAAAGATATATTTTTAAGGTCTAATAATATTAACATGATGAGCTTAGCTAACTGTATAAGATTGATTCTAAAAATTGTACACTGAAATTATCTTTTAGACATCTAAGAAAGCTCAAGTTCTAATTTCTTCATTTAGTCATTTTATTAGTCCACTCTCATGCTGCTATAAAGAACTACCTGAGACTGGGTAATTTATAAAGGAAGAGATTTCATTGATTCACAGCTCTGTATGGCTGGGAAAGCCTCAGGAAACTTACAATCATAGTGGAAGGGGAAGCGGGCATATCTTACATGGCAGTGTAGGGGGAGGGGGGAGAGAGAGAGAGAGAGAGAGAGATTGAGAGAGAAGCAAACGGGAAAGAGTCCCTTATAAAACTGTTAGATCTCATGAGAATTCACTCGCTCTCAGGAGAACAGCATGGGGGAAACTGCTGCCAAGATTCAGTCACCTCCTTTCCTCAACACACAGGCATTACAGATCCTTCACTCGACACATGAGGATTACAATTTAAGATGAGATTTGAGTGGGGACACAGAGCCAAAACATATCAGTCATTAAATGTTTATCAAACACCTATATGACTGACTCTGACCTAGATACAAAGATTTTCAACATCTGATTTCCTGGTTTAGAAGTCCATGGCCAAACCATAAAGGACACAGATAAATAAGAAACTCTGAACCAATATATAACACACACACACACAAACACACACACACAAAAGAAAACTAACAGAAAAACATAAGGAAATTTATAATTTCTCATGAAATGAAGTCCAGGATAACAAGTTTAAATGCTGGTTGAATCAGCAGTTACAAGATGTTGCTCATTAGAAGGGCAACAGACTTCAACACTCATGCTTGGAAATAAACTTTACTGGTAGGATGAGACAACAATTCTAGGTGAAAGGAAAAGTGATGGTCGAGAGACAGGACACGGATTGTAGCCAACTGGTCACAAGCAGCCAAAGACTTTGGGCATGAGTCACTGGTTTTCACAAAGATAAATATGACTCTTTAATTTAAAAAGCCTGTTAGGGGACTTCAGATAAGAGAGTGGATACTGTCCAAGAGATCATTCAGGCAGCTTTTGTAGAGCAGAAAGAATACAGGCCTGGGAAAAGACTCATTTAGGTACATTAATATGTAAGGGGCAAATCAATAGGTGATGGACGTGAAGTAAAAGGCTATTATGAGACAACTGGAGGTATAAAAGGTAAATCAGGAACAAACACTGCCCTTGAAGGTAGAGAGCAATGCTTCAAAAAGGAAGAGGTGCTCAGCATTGTTTAAAAAATCATTTAGCACTTTGGGAGGCCGAGGCGGGCGGATCAGGAGGTCAGGAGATCGAGACCATCCTGGCTAACACGGTGAAACCCCGTCTCTACTAAAAATACAAAAAATTAGCCGGGCGAGGTGGCAGGCCCCTGTAGTCCCAGCTACTCGGGAGTCTGAGGCCGGAGAATGGCGTGAACTCGGGAGGCGGAGCTTGCAGTGAGCCGAGATCGCGCCACTGCACTCCAGCCTGGGCGACAGCGAGACTCTGTCTCAAAAAAAAAAAAAAAAAAAAAAAAAAAATCATTTAGATAGCAAGAAGATGTAAATAAATAAATAAACAAACCCTTGGATTTGTCAGAAGGCCAGAGGTAAACTGTTTGAGAGGCCATAGGTCATAGCAGTGACAGCAGGGCCACTAGAGCTAGATTTCTTGAATTAAAATGCTGGCACCACTACTCGCTAACTGTGTGGCCTGAGGCAAGATGATTTAATCTTTCTGTGTCTTGTGTTTAGCATCTATAAGAGACTCCGATTCAAAAAAAAAAAAGGTGTAACATAGTACTTACTTCAAAGGATTATTGTGAAAAATAAGACAATATTAAAGCTCTTAAGACACTGATGGAAGACTTAGCAAGTGGTCGTTAGGGTTCGATAATAAATACAGCACATATTTAATGTTGAATGATGGTAGCAGAAACCAATTGGCAGTGAGTTGAAAAGTGAGTAAGAGATACAGAATAGGAGAACAGAAGACAATGGAGCTTCAGGAAGTTTTTCAGTGAAGGGTAAGGAAGAAAAGACAGCAGTCTGACAAGACAGAGGCTTACAAGAAGTATGAGCTTTTGTTGTTTGTTTTTGTTTATTAAGGATGACAAAGATTTGGTCATTAAAAAAGATCCTAGCCCTCCACAGGCTCACACCCAAACCCCTGCTTGTGGAAGAGGCCCCTGCTAGAACATGGACCCTTCCATGCCAATGTGACCGGGTTGCCCGCCTGGACAGAGGGCTAAGATCATTGTGGGGTGCCTGGGCATGTGAGTGGGGATGTCAGGCAAGGCCAGAGTTCTAGGGGGAAGACATGGATTACCAAGAGCATAACCCAGAGATTCACACGCACATGAGCTGAAGCTTCAAGCCTCCAGGCACAAGTCCCATCCTCCCATTGAATTTCTTAAGAAATAGTTTCAAAGGTAAAAGTGTTAAGAATCTCAAGGCAGCCATCACAGAGCATGGAACCCCAAATATTGGGCCTTTATGAATAGAGGGCCCTGTGCTACTGCTTTGGTGCCATGGCTGTGAAGCCTGCCTGCCCTGGCAGGTAAGTATATTAATTGCCCTCCTCCCTTTCACTATTGGTGCCATAAATAAAGTGGTAACCAGCTCTACACTGAGCCAGGAGTACCACAGTGTGCTTAGTATGGGGCCTCTCACTCACACCTGAACTGGGTACCAAGTGGGTCCAGTCATGGAGATTCAAGACCTTGAAGGTTGACTCTCATCCTTGGGTTGGGGCAATGGCTTCCTTGGAATGGGAGATTGATTTTCCTGCCCCCAGCTGGGGGCTCACATTTTTATTTTGAACTGGGCTATGAAAATTCTGTAACTGGCCCCATGTTAAAGGCTGGGCGAGGGAAGTGAACTGTAGCTTTTCAAAACCATTGGAAAATCTCTTATGATGGAATAGAGGTGGCAAAGAAGCAAGCTCATATGTTCATGCCTAAGGCATGCAGGGGCATTTTGCCAGTGAGGCAGGGTTTTAATATTCTTGTCTTAGTCCATTCGTGCTGCTATGACAACATACCTGAGACTAGGTATCTTATAAAGAACAGAAATCTATTTCTCACAGTTCTGGAGCCTTGGAGTCCAAGATCAAGGTCCTGGCAGGTTTGACATCTGGTGAGAGCCCAAGTCTCCATTTCCATGATGGTGCTTTGCTGAGGCATCATCCAGAGGGGAGGAATGTTATATCCTCACATGGCAGAAGAGATGAAAGAGGCAAAAACAGGACCAAACTCCCTTTGTTAAGCCCTTTTTAAATGGCTTTAATGCATTAATGAGGCCAGAGCCCTCATGACCTGAGCATCTCACAAAGTCCCCAGCTCCCAACACTACTGCATTGGAGATTACAATTTGGTGGACACAATCAGACCATAACAATTCTTTCACTTAAAAAAAATGAAGACAAAACAAATATGACATAATGAGACCAATCATGAATTACAGTTGGTGATAGGTGGAGTTTTGCTAAGTTAGTCTCTGTAGTTTTCAGTTTTCTTTTTCTCTCTCAAAATTCTCAATTGAAAGAGTAATAGGACATGAAAGCATTTATTTAATAAATAATTTCAACTAAATCTCTAAGGAGCTTGCAGTGTATGTATTCATCACATTGACTTTTGGCTTTGCGTGGTATGGGCCCGCCTCTACCTCACTGTTTTTTTCCAGTGTCTTACCATAGCTAATGAATTGCCAAAGTACCTTTCCAAAGTATCGGCTTTCATTCACCCATTCATTCATTCCACAAATTATTGAGTTTCTGTACATGCAGATATCATGAATAAAGAGATATTTTCAAAACCAAGATTATTGTTTCTAAGTGCCTAAAAATATGTAAACTAATGCTTACAAAATAATATGGTAGGGGCAGAAAATTCCAGTATGCCATGAAATTAGAGAGGAGTATTCCTAACCCACACGAGAGAATACAAAAATTGGTCCTGGAGAAGACAGTGATTAATGGAGCTCTTAAACTTCACAGGATGAAATAGCAAATAGTTGTGCATAGAGAAGAAGGAAGGACATTTCCAGTAGAAGGAATTACATGTGCAAAATGAAATGACATGTTCAGAATGTTGCAAAATGTCTGGATTATAGGAAGGGTAAATTCCATGCAGCAGAACAGTCGCAGGTAAGTTCGGAGAGGGAGGAAGGCAGCAGAATACGAGAGGCTTTATCTATCCTTCATGTATATATATAAAGACTTTATTTTTTTAGAGCAGTTTCAGCTTCACAGCCAAATCAAGAGAAAGATATGGAAGATTTCCCATCTACCCCCTGCTCCACATATGCATAGCCTCCTTCACTATCAACATTCATCACCAGGTTGATACATTTGTTACAACTGATGAACCTACATTGACACATCCTTATCACCCAGAGTCCGTAGCTTAAATAAGGGTTCCTTCTTGGGGTTGCACATTCTTTGGGTTTGGACAAATGTATTATGACATATACAAGTCATTAAAGTATTATACAGAATATTTCAGTGCCCTAAAAACCCTCTGTGCTGTCCTGAATATTTTCATAAGTCCTTTTCAATCTCCTTGGCACATAAAGCCTGTCATCACATGCTGGCAGAAAAATTATAAATGGAAATATTTTTCTGGGTAATATATAGGCTGATATAATGAATTCACCAAAGAACATTCATGCATGCTTTATTCACAAAATGGAGGAAGTCCAACTGGACTTTATATAAATCTAAAATTTTCCACAGTTTGAACAGGAAAGAATCAAAGTTAGTCCGCTCTATCTGGATTGGATCAGCAATCTGGATGAAATACTTTTTATTAAACTTCTCCCATACCAGCCTATCTTCTCATGATGAAATGCTCCCGAGTTACTGGGAAGGGCATTTCTCCAATACACAGAATGAATCTGGGAAATCAATCTTCAACGTATTTTGCCCTTGAGCTACCCACATAATGTGTATGTATTTATAAAAGAGAGAGTATTAGAGGTTTTCTTCAATTGTTTATACCCATGGGATACACCCAATGTTGTGGCGATCATACGTATTCTTAATAATTTCCTGAATAATTCCCTTCTACTTTGATTGTTTGCAAATTTGGATTGTGCTATTCAAATTTCCTTGAAACAAGGGGATAGGCTTGTGTATCTTACAAACACATACGCTTACACAAAAATATTTGAATATACAGATTCGTATCCATAGTGTCGATGCAAATTCAAAAAATATGCCAGAGTGAGAGCTTGTTTTGAGAATGAGAAGCTGTGATTATCAAATATAGCATACACAACTTTTAAACGAAATAATCACTTGAGCCTTAAGCAGTAACTACTTCTATTTGTCCAAATGTGATAGGATGATTTTTAGCTCTCAAAACATACTCTTTGAAAGAAAGGAAACAAATTTCTGTAATCATCTTAAATAAGCATATTTGTGAGAACAATTGCTTTGTCTTCTCAACACACTGTTACTGAAAACCTAAAAAACCTTGATTCTCTGTCTCCTAATAGTCCTTTTAGACATCTACTTTACCAAATAGCAGTAGCTTCAAATGCTGTCTTCAGGACTGTCAAAAGAAAAAAAGATAGCATTAAGTGTTTATGCACAAAAATGATGGTGTATGTTTCTTTCATTCTTAAAAATAAATTCTGCTGGGCATGGTGGCTCACACCTGTAATCCTAGCACTTTGGGAGGCCGAGGTCGGCAGATCATGAGGTCAAGAGATCAAGATGATCCTGGCCAATATGGTGAAACCCCGTCTCTGCTAAAAATACAAAAATTAGCTGGGCATGGTGGCACATGCCTGTAGTCCCAGCTACTTGGGAGGCTGAGACAGGAGAATCTCCTGAACTCGGGAGTTGAACTCACTGCAGAGGTTGCAGTGAGCCGAGATTCTGTCATTGCACTCCAGCCTAGTGACAGAGCGAGACTCCGTCTTAAATAAATAAATAAATAAATAAAGTTAAATTATTTGGCAATTTTGCTTGGTATTCCGTTCAGAAACACAACTCTTTGGTCCCATGTCACTGGCCAAAGTAAACCACAGTCCATTCAGCCACCAACAGAGTAGGGAAGCACAAATCTACCATGTGCTGTAATGACAACTCGAATCCCCTTTTAGATTAACTGAGTCCGATAAGGGGAAAATAACTGTTAGGTATTATGAGCACATACATCCCTGTTAAGTAGAAGTGGCTTAATATTTAGGGAAAAATTTGCTACCTATTCTTATAAGAATTATAAAGTTCCTCATAGATGAATAAGGCTAAAATTCAGATTTATAATTCCAAGGGAATCCTAAATGAACTGAGGCTAAATACCCAGTTCCTTTCCTCCATTTTCCAGGAATTCAGGAAACTTAGGAAGGACAAGATGCCACAGCACATCAGTTTGATAATAAGGTTTGGAGAGATGTGATTTTCAAAGCTTGAACCTATCAAACTGATTCTAGTGTTTGCCACCTCCAGTCTCACATATAATTTTTCAACCAGGACAGGATGACAAAAAAACTGCAGAAATGTGTCTGAGGTGTTAATATAGAATGCAGGTTCAGATTGCAGATGGGCTTTGTTTTAGAAGCAATGAGATTGCCACACACAGAAAGACATTTAAAACATTACCTTAAGCTAAACAAACACCACATTTTCAAGGTGCATCATCATTAACCTTGGAATGTTGATATGCCCAGGGACAGAAAACAACACAATGACAGGCTATAGAAAAGGCAAAGAATATTTGTAGAGGATGGTGTGTGTGTGTGTGTGTGTGTGTGTGTGTGTGTGTGTGTGTGTGTGACAGAGAGGGAAAGAAAGAGAAGAGACGGAGAATAGCATGACAGAACGGAAATGCATGTTTAATCTCAGATTTTCTATAGCATATGGCGTTCTTAGTAATACGATTTGAATGGGTAGGAAGATGCATTTTCATGTCACTTTATACTAATTATCCAAATCAAAGAACAGAGATAGGTGGACATAATGGGGGAGATATAGCCGCCCACTTAGTCCTCACCTAAACACCAACACTGATGGTGATTCTATAGTTTCTGTTTCCTATCCCAAACAGCAAGGTGGTTATTGTTATGACAGTCCAGATATTGCTCCAGTTTTGTTCTAAAATGTTCAACATCTGGGGCTTTTCAATTTCAAGAATATTTTGCATTATTTAGAGGTCGTAAAGTAGCTGAGTGCTGTCTTTTCACGTGAAAACTAGTAGCATGTTTGTTCCCACATGCGATATTGCCAGCAGGTCAGGCAAGTCAAATACCATTGCAGTGTGACCGTGCTGTCCTGCTGTATATTACATCAACAATTTGTATATAACAAAAACAGATTTCCTAGCCTTGGCTGATAGCCCATTTACTCCAAGTAATAGTTGATAAAACACAATTGAAAGACAGCAAGAGAATTTGGACAGTCCCTTGGAGTTTGCTAAAATGGATTTGGCCTGTGGCTCCGCTCCTGATAGCCAGCTGTCTTTTCACTACTACATTTCTTCTTCGTGAATGTTATTTATAGCTTTAAAATGTTTTCAAGGATAAAGTGGTAGCACACACAAGGCATTTTCTGTGCTTTGCTGATGATGGAAGCACTCAGAGAAATAACTGTTGTAGTAAGATAATCACTTTTTCATCCTTATGGAAGCCCATTGTGAATGAGTGAGCTGCCACTTCTTCCTGGCTGTTACACATTGCTGACAATGCCTTTTCTTACTGTTCTTTTAAAGCGGACCTCAAATTAAACCTGTTACACCTTAGATCCCAATTACATGGAAATCCACAACCTTTCCGAAATGTGTCTAAGTGCTAACATAAAGACCCACTCCATTCAATATTCCTACTAACTGGTTTAGGGTCTTGACATTGCCTAGTAAGAAGATTATAGAAATGCCTGAAGGACAATTTTGGGTATAAAACCAAATGTCCCCCTGTGCATTACAATTGCCCAAAAAAAAAAAAACCTTTCATCTTTTTATTAATTGTATAATTAATGCATTCTGTGTACTGATAAGAATAATGCCATGTAATTAATTTTTAAGAATTAAAAACTTTCCTTTATCCAGACTCATGGTCTACTTTCATGTTTATAGCTATGAATATAAATCCTCTTATCTAATTATAACATGACTGGTTTCATTGTTGAAACAAAGTGGTTCTTTGTCATTTTTTATTTGATTATGTAATATTTATTTTATTATATTACAATCTTTCCAGAAAAAAAAATAAGACCCTAGGACTTAAAATTTTAAGTCTTCCAAAGCTTATCAGAAAAATGCCATGCTGCTTTGGATAAGGTATGATATGTCATTTGTTTTCTGTGTCTGTTTTTGTCTTCCATGATTACCCATTCTGTTTACCAAAAGGCTCAATTAGCATTTGAATAGTGAGCCAGAGAGCAGACAGGTTGAGAATTCTTATAGAACTAATTTGGCAGTCCTTCTCATTTTCCCCCTTCTCCGTTCATAGGCTTTTCTTTGCCTCTAATCAAGCTGCAGTTATTAAAGCTAGAATAAAAGACCTGATTTTCCATTACATTGATGCATGCTGAACAGAGCCTTGATTTGCTTTTTCTTTCAGCAATGCTAATTGGACTCAAAGGAAATATTTAGTTTATAATAGCAAATGAAGAATTCATTTAATTTTAAGGAAAGGGAAAATCAGCAATGGAACTAGCCTACACACACACACACACACACACACACACACAAAAACACACACACACAAACACACGCACACACACGTATATGTGTTTTTTCCAACTGTTTCTTCCCTTTAAGAGTATTTATCTTAATGCTTCTCACACATAACAGAGTTATTTAATTACCAATGCTAAAAACCTTAGGCTGGAGAAGTTTATGGCTGACAGAAAAATTTCTAATCCTTGCTTGGAAGAAAAAAAAAAAGTAATATATTGGGAAATCGCGCTTCAAATATACCTGATCAATATATAAGAAAGAATTAATGTAAGCATAACTGTTTTCGAGTACTATTTGCACTTAAGATCATTGGATATCTTCCAGACTAAGTTTTCATCACCAATCCTATTTTCATCAGATAATGGACTGGTATTTTTCCCTGGACCATGCTGTTGAATTAGAATGAGTGCAGGACTTTACACATGAAGCATGGTTAATATTACATTCAAATGTCATATCATGTGCTGGTACTCATCACCAGAAAGACTGTAAAGGCTCACGCTGAGGAGGGAGTTCTTTATTTAAAAGTGGTAATCAACAAATTTTAACAGAGTTGCAGCTCAAAAGAAAAAAAGGAAATTGTCAAGGGAGTAGAGGAAAATTTTGATATGCCAACTTATGTATAATGTGCTATTATATCCTACATGAAGATTCAAAGCAATTTCATTCAGAGAAATGTTTTTCCCTATGTCAACGTGCAAACCTTTCAGGAGTGTTGAATCATTATAAAGGTGTTTTTATTTGCATTTGATGCCTCCTTTCCAACTCCTTGCCAACGATTTAAAAGGGGCAATAGAAGATTTTATTTGAACATTTATGATTTAAAATTCATCCACTTCTTGAAATGAAGCATTTCACTCACTCCAGTCATATCAAAGTGCTTTTATTTCCGAGAAAGCATCATGGTCTTGACTCTGGGCCTTTGAATGCACTCTTCTATGCTCTTGGAATCCTTCCTTTCCATGCTATGCTTGGCTTCCTCCTATTCAATCTTCAAGACTCTGCTTAAGTATTACTTCCTCTACAAGTCTTCCCTGAATCCTTCTGCCAAATTCATTAAAATATCACACAATATCATTCCTACTATATATAACTATAGGTTCCTTAACACATGCAGTCTAGTGCTTCCTCTACTCTGTGGTTACACTTTTACTTGTAGAATCTCTAGCTACAGCCCCTGGGAACTGGTTGGAGCCTGTCTTACTCATCCTTGTACTATCAAGTATGTGTAGAATAAATTGATTTGCAGCAACCTGATTCAAGACCTAGTCCAATTGGAAAAGGTCAAAAATATAGGAAGAGAACTTTTACTCCATGTATTGATTTACTTTAAAAAACGATTCAGGTTTTGATAATTTATAAGGTAAAATCATCTTAGGATTTTAAATCATATATTTGGCAAATGATAGTTAAAAAAATTAGTTGCCATTATTTATTAGCTATCTAATATTGGCATATATTTTAATCCTTAGGTCTCTCTTCTTTTTTGTGTAGTTGCTAGAAATGATCTTAATCACATTAATAACCCCCATGTTAGTAACTCCAATCTAGACCTTTCTTCTGAACCCCAGATCCCTTTTCCCAGCTGCCTATGTACATATTTAACATGGCCCAACTCTTCCTTACAAAAAACTGGTCCCCTTCCCATGTCCCTTTTTCAGTCAATATTGCTCATATCCAATCCTATGGATTTCACCCTCAACATGTTTTCTGGTCCAAAGTACTCACTTGACCTACTCCAGCGGCCCCTCAAATTGGTTTACTTAAGTTTATTTTTGCCCTGCTCCAACTCAATTGCAACAGGAAGGAACTCTCCACTGCCAAATCTGAGCATTTTATCTTATTGCTTAAGAAGCTTTAGTGCCATCCTATTGTTCTTAGGTTAAAAATAAAAGTTTGAGACCAGCCTGGCCAGCATAGTGAAACCCTGTCTCTACTAAAAATATAAAAAATTAGCTGGGCGTGGTGGCAGGCACCTGTAATCCCAGCTACTTGGGAGGCTCAGGCAGGAGAATCACTTGAAGCTGGGTGGCAGAGGTTACAGTGAGCCGAGATCGTGCCACTGCACTCTAGCCCGGGGAACAGTGCAAGACTCCATCTCAAATAAAATAAAATACAGTAAAAAATAAATAAATAAAACATTAAATAATAAATTATAATAAATAATTAAATAATAAATAAAATTCATTAAATAAAACTCACCTGCGTGACTCCACACATGAGGCTCTTCTCTACCTCTTGAGCCTCATGTTATACCACACTCCCATTGCTTTTCCCTCTCTAGTCATACTTTTAAAAGTCCTTCTCATGCGCCATGGGTCGTCTTTTGCCTATGCATTCTGTTCCACCCATAGCAGGATTCCTTCATCCTTTTCTCCTGGTTAATTCCTTTTGTCTTTCAAGTTTATTGTCAATGTTTACTTACTTAAGGAAACTTAGTCTGCTAGTTCTGAGTAAGTCAATATTACTCCTAGAACACAATTAATTCTCTTGTGCTATTCCTTGTCATGCCCAGAGTGCTACATTTGCATGATTATTTTATTAACTGTTTCCTTGACTAAGTGTGGCTCCATGAGAGCAAGGCCCAGGTCCAGCACAGTATTGGCACATAGTAATCATACGATCCATGTTTGTAGAAGGAAAAATAAATACATGAATATATGCCAAGTACTGTGCTAAGAGTTTTAGCTGTTCAATAAATATTTGTCAAATAAATGAACTGTTCAGTAAGCTGGGTGTTTGGTGACGTGGAAAACAAGTAGATATTGGACATTTTTTTTTCTGTCTTCGAAAATCTGTTAGCATAATTTCTATGCGGCTATTCTGGATAAATCATTATTATGATGATGCCTGAAAAACACTCAATGTTATCATTGTGTGATATAACAGCAGATATTTGTGTGCCCTTCAAAAGCATGAATGCATTTCTGTTGGAAGAAAGAGACTAGTACTTGAAGAAGTGAAAGAAAAGAGGATAAGTAAATTAATATTTATTGTGTCCCCTTCTCTGCCCTTTGCCGCCACATGTCCTCTGATAATTCCAAAGACATCATTATGAATTCAGTTTTGTAAATAAACACATTCCCAGAAGGAGTAAATAGCCTACATTGTACCGCCAATGTGTGGTAATGCTAAAATGCCACTAATAACACTCAGTCTCCATACAACTTTTCTTTCTGTCATAACAGGTACAATTTGAACTGTACAATTCTAATGCAGTTATCCAAATGAAATCATTTGATCATTAGCGGTCAAATGTGTCAGCCAGTTTGTAAGTCAACTTATTGGTGTAACCACTAACTATTTTTAGTTCTGTTTCAACTCCATTAATAAATAGTATGGGCCAGGCGCAGTGGCTCACCCTGTTATCCCAGCACTTTGGGAGGCCGAGGCGGGTGGATCACCTGAGGTCAAGAGTTCGAGAGCAGCCTAACCAACATGGTGAAGCCCCATCTCTACTAAAACTACAAAAACTAGCTAGGCTTGGGGTGGGGGTTGCCTGTAATGCCAGCTACTCAGGAGGCTGAGGCAGGAGAATCACTTAAACCCGGGAGGCGGAGGTTGCAGTGAGCCGAGATTGCACCATTGCACTCCAGCCTGGGCAACAAGAGCGAAACTGTGTCTTAAAATAAAATAAAATAATAAATAAATAAACAGCATGTAAGCCCTTGCTGGGAGCATATTTGTATTTATTTTCCTAAGTACTTTCTTTTTCATGTTTTACATCTTTAAGATCATCACAGTTTTACTAATTTGCCTCTATTGTTTCAATTAAAACCAGTAAAAAGAATCTTCATTTACCTTTACTTTTGTCTATAATGGGTTGAACAGTGTCCCCCCAAAATTCATGTCCAGTTAGAGCCTCAGAATATGACCTTTTTTTTGGAAATAAGGTCTCTGCAGATGTCATTAGTTAAGGATTGAGATGATATCATCATGGATTTGGGGTGGGCCTTAAAACCAGTGATTGGTGTCTATATAAAAAGAGGAGAGGACATCGTGACGTAGAAAAGAGGGTGATGTGAAGATGGGGGCAGAGACTGGAGCAATGCACCCAAAATCCAATGAATGACAAGGATCACCAGCTACCAGTACAAGCTAGAGAGTAGCAAGGAAGGATTCTTCCCTAGAGCCTTTGGCAGAACACGGTCCTGCTGACTACAACTTGGTTTTGGATTTCTAGCCCACAAACTATGAGAAAATAAATGTCTGTTATTTCAAGCCACTCAGTTTGTTAGTAATGGGTTACAGCACCCCTCGCAAACTAATACAGTGTCCTGAATTATAATAAATCATTTCGGTTTAGAGGGAGTTTGCTTGACAGATGCCTTTTAGATATAATTGTCCTATGGGCTGTCACCCCTGCTACCATTTCCAAAGGATACTGGGAGTCCACTCATTAGTAATGTCTTAGTAGCTTTAAAAGAAGATGGGCAGGTTTCTTGGTGTCCAAGTAATTTTAAATAATGGTGGATCTAGGAGATATAAGTTCAGTTCACTGTGCCTACACCTAGTCATCTATTTTAGGTAAGAATATAAATAGGAATAAAATACATAGTTGACCAGGTGCTGCGGCTCATGCCTTTAATCCCAGAACTTTGGTTGGCCAAGGCCGGTGGATCACTTGAGGTCAGGAATTCGAGACCAGCCTGGCCAATGTGATGAAACCCTGTCTCTACTAAAAATACAAAAATTAGCTGGGTATGGTGGCAGGCGCCTGTAATCCCAGCTACTCAGGAGGCTGAGACAGGGGAATCACTTGAACCCCGGAGGCGGAAGTTGCAGTGAGCCGAGGTTGGGCACTCCAGCCTGGGCAACAAAGCAAGACTCCATCTCAAAAACAAAACAAAAAAACCCCACATAGTTATTTTCAGGAGGCAGCCTAAACAGCTAAGAAACTAGTTGCTTATGGGAGGTAGGAGGGCACGTTATTATGGAAGAGTTGATGTGCACACATTCACCTACTCTGCCACTTGTCAGTTACATCTTTGCCAACTGAAACTGTTTAAAAAAATGCTTGTATCAACAATTAAATACACCACCTCTGATATTTAGATAACTTTCCTTAGCTTCCTTCTTGACATTTTGCACATTTTCTCCCACAAAGCAAGTTTCTCCTATCAGTTATCCAAAGGCAAGAACGATTTCTTTCAAAACTCAAACCTATACATTTAGAAAGAAAAACACCAGCCCGTGGGTAAATTCATTCACACCAGTGAGTAATACAGACCACTTCTGTCCAAAGCCCAGGAAGTGCTGATCACGCTCCTGTCCTCAGTAGAAGATACAGATCATTAAAGCTCATTCCAGTGTCTATAGCTAGGTTGTTTATTACGAAAGTAAGAATCACTAACATGTCCTCTTTGCTAGAACCATAAATCTGAAACTTCTCTTTATTAAAACTGAGATTTGACAACTGCAATACCATAGCTCCCCCTGCTGTTCTGATGCATATTGTCAGCTGCCTTTGGCAAAATCATTTTATGCCATTCAGCCCTCCTCTGAGCTGTTTCTGATATCTAAGTTTCCGTTTGCTTCTTAATTCTTCATCTCACCTCCCTGTGCTATTTAGCAACCCAATGGCAATTTGGAAATCGATTTTTTATGATCCTCATGTTAATATCATCTTTCACACTCAGGCAGTGTTGGAATGATTCTACTTTTATTTAAGATCATTTCAACTGCTCTGCTAGAGCAGCTTGGAGCCTCGGAAATGGAGTTTCTACTTGCATGGACCCCTCATACATACCTCCCTGCACACACGTACAGTAATTTAAACAAACTGGAAACAAAAGAAAGGTACGTAACAGCCAAAAATGTTACTAAGAACTTTATAAAGCAACGACAGAGCAGCATCAAAGCATTTGCAAATGCTTTCTCTTTCTCCAAATTAATACTCTGTCAGTATAAAGGAGGCCACTCACCACTGGCTATATTTTCATTCTTATAAAGTTTTTTTTTTTTTTTTTTTTTTTTTTTTGTGAGACGGAGTCTCGCTCTGTCACCCAGGCTGGAGTGCAGTGGCGCAATCTCGGCTCACTGCAAGCTCCGCCTCCCGGGTTCACGCCATTCTCCTGCCTCAGCCTCTCCGAGTAGCTGGGACTACAGGCGCCCGCCACCACGCCCGGCTAATTTTTTGTATTTTTAGTAGAGACGGGGTTTCACCGTGGTCTCGATCTCCTGACCTTGTGATCCGCCCGCCTCGGCCTCCCAAAGTGCTGGGATTACAAGCGTGAGCCACCGCGCCCGGCCTCTTATAAAGTATTTTTATGACTGTTTAGGGAAAGCCTGTATACAGCCATTCCCTCCATTTTGTGTATGTAGTTTTTTTTTGCTCTGAGCCAACATTCCATCACCTTGGCCAAAGTAACATATATATACACACACATATGTATGTATAATTTATAAATGTATTTAATTTTTATATGTATTTAATTGATATATTTAAGGTATGGCTTGACATACATTTTGGAAGGTACCTGGAGTATAAGTCATGGGTGACTGCAGAATCCTTATCTGGTAGGCTCTAGATCCTGAAGGCATTTTTCCTAAGTTAAAATTATGCATATATACAAGATAAAGAACACGTATGTACCCCTTGTCAGGCATAGATGGCAGGCTAAGGAACCAATCTTAAGAAGACCAAGTGGACCTGCCATCTGGTATTTGTAATCATCAACTTCCATGTATGCCTTACCACTGGACTAGAAGGTACTTGAAGACAAACATTGTAAATTGTTCTCCAGCTGTTTCACCATCAGTACAGAAAGCATTTTATGAATCTTGTGTGGTTGAGAGAATTAATGCATGAATGAACACTGCAGACCTTTAAAATCCTGTTAGGTAATATCGTTCCTTTCTAGACTCATCTTGCAGGCTCTATTCAAAAATGAAGCCAAAGGAAATTAGGACTTCAATCATTAGCTTTCCATGGCATATTTAGTTTTTGTGTACATTTTCTCAAGCAATAGGCATTGTGTACGCCTTTGCTTTTGTAAAATATCCTACAGAGTTATTGGGAGAGATATAAGAAATATGTTATCAGATTCAAAAAGTACGTAAGATAACCTGGAAGGCAAAACCAAACCACAAAGGAAACCATATATAAAACATTTAATTTCCAAACTGTACTTTACAAATAAGCATTTTACAATTTTGATTAATCAGTATTTATCAGCCAATCTTTGTGGCTTGTTTCCTTTGAGCAAAGCACAATGCTGATGTAGTTTTTAGGAACTGCATACCTGGGTGGATGAAATAGTAAACCCTGGAGCTGCTGCTATCAAAGGGCTTGTAAAACAGCATTTTCTGGATAGCCCATCATCTAATACGGTGCAATATGCGAGGTCTGCTTTCAGCTAGAACGAAATGTAAAGATTATGATTTTTATCAAAGAGCAAGCATGCCAAAGCCCTCTTCTGCTGCTGCAGCACCAGGCAAATGCAGGCCATGAGACCAAAAGCCAATGACCAAGGAAGGTTAAGGAAACACAGAACAGAACAAAAGCAAAGGCTATGAGACAGAGCAAAATCACATTGACAAATAGTTAAAGCCTGGAGCCCTCTTGTGTGGTAATACCTGGAGCACACTGAAGGAACCTGTGCAGTTGTTAGAGCACGGCTTTAATATGTACTTTGCAATCAATGCAGATGAAGAATGCATATTCTGCTGTAATTTTGTTCTTTGTCAATTTGTATGTCAAATATAGGATGATAGTAAAAAAAAAATTAAATGCCATATACCCCCATGCTTTTTTATTATCATCCCTAGGTAGAACTGCTGAGAACAATGTCATACATTTAATTTCAAATCATTTAAAAAATAAGTTTAATGAGCTTAAAAACATAGAATCATTATGTAATCATTTCTCTTGCTCCCTCTGTGTGCGTACATGTGTAGACATGGTTTTTTAAACACAAAAGAGAATTTATGACATTGATATTAACATGCATAGAATTAAGTCACCATTCTTACAGAGGGATAAAAGACAAAAATATTGATTATGAGAGACACAAAGAAGAATTAGCAGACCCTAAGTTACAGAAGATAGCAAAGAGGGAGCATCTGGACAAAAATTGAGATAATTTCTTTACTGCGAATGTGATTAGGAAATACACAAATTCCTTAGTGAATAAGACTTTAAAATGCATATTAGATTTAAAACTCTGTTGGCTTTATCTATAATTTATCTGTTTTATTTTCTTATTGTATATCATATGCTATATACACACATACACACTTACTCCTTACTATAAATTTAGTCAATCTCAATCTGAAATTCCCAAGTTGAAATATTCTTTAACATAGTATTAGACTCAGAAAACGCCACCTGATCACTACTGTCAACATTCTGGTTCCTAATGTGTTGCAAACTAGGAAACCCTCACCTGTCACAGAATGTTTCTCTAACAGAGTTTATTCTTGTATGAATGTGTTTGAATCATAATTATGCCAGCATTTTCTCCATTGTTGTTCCTTGGAAGATTTTACCTGGGGATATTAATAGGGAAACTATGGGGGAAAAGGTGTTTCATGTACAAATAAGTTTGGGAAAGAGGGGTGAAACAAATGTTAACAGTGGTTCAGGAATTCTGAACCTCAGTATGATACTAATACTCATTATACATGCCAAATGTTTATTATGCATGCCAGAGGAATACATAATATACCTGGTCTTCAATGTGATTATTTGTTCAAGGAGCCTTATTTTGAGCCATGGACCTGTTTACATCATCTAGTGCTTGTGTTTGATGGAATCCAGTTTTGGAAATGTTGTTTTAGTCCTAATAGTATAGGGTGCACTACGTTTTTAAGACTGGGGCAATCCATCAGGGAGTGTATTCTGGGAAAATTCAAGCGGAGACATATTTTAAAGGAAGTAAGAAAAGTTCTGTAATTTATATATTTATAAAAATAAGACCATCTTTAAGTTGTAGTAAATTTTGTTGTTTGTTCCAATAACTTTTACCTTCCGTATCAGTTTGGAGACAAACCGCTAAAAGTTGCGAGAGTTCATAATGTAACTTGGCAGTAATGCTAACGATGCAATGCCTGTTGCACAAAGTTTATATCTATCTTTGTGAATCAAAATAGCTTTTGTATGATTTTCTTATTTCAAAATAACTAATATTTTTATTTCATTTTAAGTAGAGCTTCTTCTCTTTCAAATACATGTTAGCTTCAAGAAAAAAGCTCACAGCTGAGCCTAGATTTAGTCATTTGAATCCTTTCTGTCCATCAGTGATAGAAAACTTTCATATTTTCACAATATATGTAGTAATAAATATTCCTCTGAATATTTTGGACCGTTTCTATTTGGTGATTATCCATCTAGCAGTACTCGTTAAGTGGATGTGTTTTTACACCTTTGTCCATGATTATGCTAAAAAGAGAAAATCTGTTAATTGGCAGCAAATCTACTTAGGATAAAAATATGTTGCCATTAAAATCTATTTCATTGATTTCAATGGATAGTATTTATTTTTATTTCATAAATTCCACTAGAATTGAACAATTTGTCAAGTACAAAATGGTAAGGAACATGGATTTATTTAAAGGCTACATTACAAAAATTAAATGTAATCCTTTCTCAAAGTCATGAAACTCACCATTTTACTCGATTAAATTCTAGACTAATAAAAATGACTTCTGAAAGAAAAAAAAAGTTTGTTTTCCGTTTGTTTGATAATAAATAAATGAATGGATGCAGAAAAACAGAACCAGTTTCATCATGTTGTGCTAATGACCTACTTATCTATTAAATGATTTAACATACATAAAGCATTAAAATTTCTCATGCAGTAATATTATTTCTGGTCCTCTATCTTCATCCTGAAACAAAAACAAATTCTCAAAGCTTGAATTCACAAATCTTTTTAAAAAAGTGTCAATAACACCAGTAAATCATGATTTGTGTGAATAGAAACAATGGTACAATACCAGTAATAAAATGTCAGCTGACATCTATTGAGCACCTACTATATATTGACAAGTGTAACACCCTGTTTTTCCCTTGTTCCACAGTGAGTTCTAGGATTCACATTTGTAGCCCAGGGACATTTTTACATCAAGCCAGAGTGTGTGGAGCCAGCCCAACCTGAGTTATAAGGATTAAAAGGGCAGATAGGTTGTTTCCGCAAAAGAAATATTGGGAGTCCATTACCAAAATGAGGGTAATTTATACTTTGCAGGAAAATCATGATTTTACACCTGCCAACTTTTTAGAAAGAATCACTAACACATGTATTTAACAGAATTTTATTCCTCAGTCTTCTCCCACTTACAGTAATGGTATGCTACTTTATTTAATATCACTTTTCTTGAATTCTCAGCTGCTCTTGATGCTCTTCCCCACCTCCTTTACTAATTTTTAAATCTTACATCTACTATTAAAGGTGGGTACTTGCCAACTTTCTACCCTCTTACCATTGTCCACTGTCTCTTTCTCTTAAACAACTATTGTGGGGCAGTCAGATTGCTGTTGATGACAATACGGAGAGTGGACTGAAATCTACAACAATTTTCAAAATAAGAGCAGTAAATGTTCTCTCCAGTTGTAACCTTTGAGAGGAGAGTTCTGTTCTGGGCAAAATGCCCAGCACAGAATCTGCATCAGTGTTCTCTGAAATTGGGCAAATAATATTATCAATTGATGTTAAAATGTTTAAGGAAAAATAGACCATCAGGAAAGTTTTATTATTAATTAAATGTACAAATGCATCAATTAATTTTTAACCTGACAGATTTTCTGATCACTGGTTTGCAGCAAAGATTAATGATGATTCTTTGCACGTAGATATTTTCTCTTACAAAAACAAAGTGAGAAAATCTAGTATCAAATGGTTCCTGTTTAAAGGTTTTCAAAGAGCCTTACTTAGATTACCAAGTGAAATTAAGTTAATATTGTTATTTTCTGTTGTCAAAAGAGCAACTACTCGTACAACATGTTTATTATAAAATTCAATGAAAACAAATTACAAATAAGAAAGAAAAGATGGAGATTTGTTCTGGAAATGTATTTTCATTGAATATTGTCATGCTATTTTGACATTAAGTAGTTTTATTTTACCAAGCAAATGAAAATCAAGAAGTTCTGAAGAAAGTAGATGCTCATGTAAAGTTGTACTACATATGTAATATACTTTGAGCAGCAAGGCAAATTTTAATATATTGAGCAGTTTTTACATCCACAGCAATATTCTTTCAATGGCATATTCAAGTTTGAAATCCACAGATATCAGGAAATGCTATTTAAAAATATTTCAAGTATTTAAATAAAATAGCTTGTGGAAGAACTAAGAAAAAGTATTGAGTCAACATTTTTTTAATTAAGAAGACAAAAGTAAGCACCTTTACATCTAGCTAGTAGAACCACCCATCAACGGAACACGTAGTAGCTACCTGTCCTTGCAATTGCTGCATTATATGAGGATAATTGAATTTTGATCTCCTGGAACTTACAATTAGAGACCAGTAATGATGAAGAGAAATATGGGTTACTGTTGAATATTTAGGATGACATATTTTATGTCTCAGTGTCCACTCTCTAAGAAAGTTATAATACGTGTATTTTTTATAAGAACGACAGATTTCTTAGGTTAGTAATTGTTGCTACTTGTGTTTCTATTTTTTTCAAGTGCAATTATTTCTGATCTATGTCCAAAAATTATTAAATTGATAAATATTTTCAGTCAATGTACCGCCATTGACAAATATGATATAAAAAAATTAAGATTGCCAAAGGCTCTTAGCCTATAATTTCTTCAATAGATCTTAGAGCTAGTGAGTTTATTTGGCTTTCTACTCCTGCCTTTAAAAGATTTGCCATTCTGGGCGATCATTAAAAAGTCAGGAAACAACAGATGCTGGAGAGGCTGTGGAGAAATAGGAAAGCTTTTATACTGTTGGTGGGAAAGTAAATTAGTTCAACCATTGTGGAAGACAGTGTGGCGATTCCTCAAGGATCTAGAACCAGAAAAACCATTTGACCCAGCAATCCCATTACTGGGTATATACCCAAAGGATTATAAATCATTCTACTCTAAAAACACATGCACACGTATGTTTATTGCAGCACTATTCACAATAGCAAAGACGTGGAAGCAACCTAAATGCCATTAATGATAGACTGGATTAAGAAAATGTGGCACATATACACCATGAAATACTATGCAGCCATAATAAAGGATGAGTTCACGTCCTTTGCAGGGACATGGATGAAGCTGGAAACCGTCATTCTCAGCAAACTAACACAAGAACAGAAAACCAAATACCGCATGTTCTCACTCATAAGTGGGAGTTTAACAAGGAGAACACAGGGACACAGGGAGGGGAACATCAGACACTGGGGCCTGTTGGGGGGTAGGGGGATAGGGAAGGGATAGCGTTAGGAGAAATACCTGATGTAGATGACGGGTTCATGGGTTCAGCAAACCACCATGGCACATGTATAGCAATGTAACACACCTGCACGTTCTGCACATATATCCCAGAAATTAAAGTATAATAAAAACATTTTTTTTAAAATGATTTGCCATTTCAGACTCCCATTATATGGATGAGGTTAGTGAGGCCTAAAGGTGTTACATGATATGCTTGGTAGCATGATGCTGGTAAGTTTCGTATAGTAAGATGAGAAAGATTTTTGTTTTAGTTCCAACTAGCATTGCACTCACTACATCATGCTCTAAAACAAAAGCAAAGAAAAAAGAAGCATTATGCACTATTTAATTGTGCTTTCTAATAGCAGAGCTAACAAGTAAAATTCTACCTTTACCAAAGCCTTTAAAAATGAACAGGTTGCATGTAAGAAATTTAATGCTCTTTGAGCCATGTTACTCATGTAATGTTGAAACTGTTCATGGTACATCTGGTACCATGATACACCTGGATAGAAGAAGAAAACAGATTCTCTTTGTGTGGAATTATTTGCGACAGAGCCTTATGTTGAATGAAGCATTAGTCTCACTTTCTACAATATTCCTTATTTCATTTTATATCTATCATGAATCTTAAGTAAATATTTAACTTGTTTTTACAGTTTTTATTATGTAAAAATGCACAAAGAAATGAGGAAGAAAACCAATAAAATTATAATGAATTAGGATAAGCCACTCACAGATTGTCATATGGGGAAAAAAAGTCTCGTCAGAAAAACAAGTAGGGATTTTGAAAAAAACCTTGCATTTCTTTCCTAATTTTTACTTTTAAATGATACTCAGACTTTTGAAAGATTTATTGGCTGACTTTTTTGACTGTGTCAGAGGAAATGTTCCTTGTAATGATAAATAATATTTGCCATCTTTTAAATAACTCCTCTGTCCTCAATATTATAGCATTGAGACTGCCCTGAGCCATAATAAATACCTTCAGTGTTTCATCCTTGTCTTTAGATTTTCTTAAGAATATGTCATATGTATAAGATTAATCAAACAGGCCAGGCACAGTGGCTCATGCCTATAATCCCAGCACTTTGAGAGGCCGAGGTGGGTGGATCACATGAGGTCAGGAGTTCAAGATCAGCCTCGCCAACATGGTGAAACCTCGTCTCTATTAAGAATACAAAAATTATCTGGGCGTGGTGGTGGGCGCCAAGGCAGGAGAATCGCTTGAACCTGGGGGTTGGAGGTTGCAGTGAGCCAAGATCAGGTCATTGCACTCCGGCCTGGGCAACAAGAGCAAAACTCTGTCTCAAAAGAAAAAAAAAAGATTAATCAAACAAAATATTCTTGTAGAGAAATATAGAATACGAGGGAAAATTCTTTTTTATAAGAATAAGAACATAATTGGTTGTATACCTGCCATCTTATTGGAACACAATATTTCAATATGAGAAAAGCATGTGGAAATAGGGCCAATGGTTTCTCTTCTATGAAGGATAACGTGCATGCTTTCTATTTTAAATTTTAAATGTTGTGCTGTTATATAGAATTTTCTCTTTTTCATTTATCACTGATATTTAGAAAGCAGAGATGGAATTATTATAATTATTCATAATTACATCTTTTAAAAATTATTCTAAAAAATGTTCAGATAACTTTTTAAAGTCCCACTCCCTATTTTAAGCCTCACCTACATGTGATTATCTTCCTGAGGTTAGCCCATTTTCTCACTTTCAATAGAAGCAATATTTGAAAACAACCATGAACCAGATCCCATTCCACAATGCTTTAAGAAGAAATTAGTATTTTATTGAAGTACTAAAGGGAGATTCAGCCATGAGGCAAAACTTCATAAAAATCACATTAAATTTCTGTATTCTCTACTTACTACCCAGAGTTCCCTTGCCCCCCAAACTACCTCATCCCCCACCTCCCATCTCCCAGTTTGGTGTAGAGGGTGGATGCAAGGACAGAGTAGGAAGTGTGAGAAGCTCTCAATTTCATGTGCCCACTGAAACTGCTCCACAGAGGGAGCGAGCTTGGCAGTTTGTAAATTGCATCTTACAATGATATGGACAAGGGTTCAAATCCCAGTCCTGGACATTATCAGTACTAGGAACTTTAGAATGTATTTCATCGGTGTCAATTTCTTTCTTTTTTTTTTTTTAGTATTGTAAAACTGGTATGAAGATTAAATGAGATGAGGAAGATAAAGTGCTCAGCATATGTTAGACTTTCAACATAAGTTAGTTTCCTTCCCCATTTAGATTGCAGCAAGCAGATCTCTTTTTTGTCTCTACATCCTGAGGATACATGTTTCCTGATCCTTCTTGAGAAGTGTGTTGTGGCCCTTTACTCTTTCTCTGGTCTCAGTGAGTAAGCTTCTTACTCGTCTTGCAGATTCTGTGCCAGTGAGGGCTGATTGCATTCAGCCCTCCAACACAGATGCAGAAATGTTATCCCCTGCCCTATAGTGCCAGACAAATATTTGAGAATCATAACATAATGAAATTGAAGTTTTAAGCATTTGGCATTCCCAGTCAATTAGGAATTAGGAGTTGAGTGAATGTAATTTACAAGTTATTCAACAGTGTCTGGGAGTATGGTAATAGTAAAGTTAGTGGTTTTCACTTGTCTTAATTTTATTCCATCAGTTATAAAATCCAAGAGAAAGTTTAATGCAAACAGGTCTATTCTGCCCTGTCTTTTCTTTCATATGTGTACTTTTTATAGTGGAGCATTTCTCTGTTTATTTGTTTGTTTGTTTCTTATTAGCATTTATTTCCACTTATTTTTATCAAGGCATTCAATTTTCCTTCTAGAGATTCACTTCTCCCTCCCTCTAAATTCATGGATTTGAGTGATGCAAATCCCACCCATGTATCTAAGAGCTGGTGATTTAAAGAATTATTGCACTACAGAAGCCACCATGGTTGATTCAGGGATAGGCATGTTATCTAAGAAGAACTACTGTAACTGTCGTAGGGCTAGAAGAAAAAAAGTCAGCCTACGAGTCTGGCTTCTCTTGCTTAGCATAACGCTTTATTCATGCTGTCTACCCTGAGATGATAGGAAGCTGGAGATATGCTGGCAACTTTGTTGCCATGGAATAAAGACAGAACACAAATTTAAACAATGAAAGACGTTAAAATTCAACCCCAGTGGCATTGTTTAAAGTCTTGGATCAAGCTGTCGGTGAGGCTGCCACTTGACTTTTTTTGTGAGCCAGTAAATTCCTCTTTGTTTTTCCTTAAGCCAATTTTAGTTGGATTTTCACAACTTATGGCATAGACATTCTTAATTAATACTTTCTTATCTCTATTTTTCTTGTGTGAATAGTGATTTCCAACTCATATTTTTCTGCTCTGTTCTTTTAATTTTTTTCTCTTCTTGGCTCACATACCATTTTCCTCCCTCTTTGTTACTTCGCAGTTTTAACTTGAATAACATTATGAAAACAGACCAATATGAACCAAAAAAACCCTAAAAATCATTTATTTATGATGTATTTCCTTCCTTGAGGTATTACTTGCCCTTTATATCTGATTTTCCTTCAAGGCCTTTAATTAATTTCTATCAAGCTTCTTATGGGACCCGGCATGGCACCATGCTCCCCATATACACTCAAAGTATTAATTGGAAATAATGACAATGATCAACCTCATGAAACATTTTTAACGCTGTCCTTGTTCACCTGGCAAGCTGTGAACATGAAAGACGGGCAGAGAACTAGCCACCAGGAAGCAGAATTAATGAGCAGGGACAATATCTAATTCTATATATGTTTAATCACATCTATTACAGTTAGCACTCAATTTAAATTAATAACATTAAGAGCAGAATTGGCAGTTCCCTTGTAAGATAAGTCAGTGGGCTCCATCCTAATAGGCAATGAACCATTAGGTCATGAAAGCCGTATTTTTATTTGTTCTTTTTTTCCACTTTCGCTTTACACATAGATGTTCTGAAGAATTCTTTTAAATACTCTAGAATAATCACCATATTCTCATTCCTTGATGCCTTTCAAAAGCAGGTCACATATTTGATTCTCTTCTAGGGCATTTAATTTGGATTTATAAAGCCATTTTCATATAACCTCCACCAACCATCTATAGTTTTATTGTGAGAGGCTTCTCACCTCTCTGAGATACTCCTTCACTTGCAGAAATAAATGTGAACCAGAAACAAGCCAATGGAGTGAAAGGGAGTGTGCAAAGTGTGGACATGGCATACAAAACTTTCCAGGATCCGTCTGAGGGCTCAGAGTGGGGATCAGCTAAATCTTTTTGTTTTTTCCTTTTCTCTTTCAGTCTTTGACAAAGCGTATAAATGCGCATGAGGGATAAAAGTAGTGACAGAGTTTGCTTTCTTATCTTAAGTGGGTTATCACAAGGAGATCGGGGGAGATGAGATCTGCTTAGATTTTCTTAAATTCTACTTCAGATCTTAATTTTCTACACTCCCCTTCCCTAGGCCAGTTCCACTGATGTAAACTACTCAATATAACTAAGATTTCTGCTTTACTGTATTCTGTATTACCAAATTATGCTTGTTTAAATAAAGAAATCACACAGATATATGGAGAAGAAAGACCAGAATAAAATATGCCAGATTATACATTTGGTTTCTCACCATGCTAAGCTGGGTAATAGTTATTTTTGAAAATTTACTCACTACTTTCTATATGTCTATATTTAGTAAGCATAAATTACTTTTTCATGATAACCAAAATTGAAAGCGGAAAACACAATTTTCTCTCTGGTTTTCCAATATGTCTTTCTTTTGTGTCGTAAGATTTCTAAATGAGTGTGATCAAGTTATACACAGAATGTTTTCCTGAATTAACTATAAGAATAGCACAGAGAAAAAAGTTTGGTTTAAAGTTACAATAATGTTACATTGCTCTCTGCTAAAGCTATGACTTTTTTCTTTTTATCAAATAAACTTGATAAAAAATAAACATTTTTCCATATCAAATGAAGTTTATTTATGTGAAACAAGCCTTGGGCAAGGCAGAAAAGGAGTGAGACATAAAAATAAAGTAAGAATTTTAGAGTGTGGGAGATTCCTAAAAAGTGAAAGGATGCGACCTCACTTCCCTTAGAGACAAAAAAGCAAAAGATGGGAAATGAGAAGGACTGCAATTTTGTAGTAAAACATAGAATATAAACTACACCCTCTTTTTTTTTTTAACTGAAATGCACAAAGGAGAAAATAACATTTTATACTTGGCTACTAAGAAGGAGAAAAGCAAAAATAGAATTCAAGCAAACTAATATCCTTGCTTAATTGTTTCTCCTTTGAAAAGAATAAAGTAGGTAGGTACTTCCTCTCTGCAGTGAATTATAAACTATAGTAATACCATACAATCTGATTGACATACAGAAGTATGATAAAAAATAAAATTGATCTAGGTAAACATACATCATATCTTTACTGCTTTGTTAAGGTAAGCATTCTAGTGAATCAACACTTGCTAAAGAACACATCAGTCTGTATTGGTTGAAGCTGTGCTGAAATAACAACATGCATTTGACTTTAGCAACCTGAAATGATAGAATGTTTTATTTTGCATTCTTTTTTTTTATAAATAATTTTTTTTAATTTTTTTTTTACTATTATACTTTAGGTTTTAGGGTACATGTGCACAATGTGCAGGTTTGTTACATATGTATCCATGTGCTGTGTTGGTTTGCTGCACCCATTAACTCGTCATTTAGCATTAGGTATATCTCCTAATGCTGTCCCTCCCCACTCCCCCCACCCCACAACAGTCCCCGTAGTGTGATGTTCCCCTTCCTGTGTCCATGAGTTCTCATTGTTCAATTCCCACCTATGAGTGAGAACATGAGGTGTTTGGTTTTTTGTTTTTGTTGGTTAATAGAATTACCTCACAGAAGCAGATATCACATCATAAAAAATCCCAGAAAAATGTGTATTCTGAAAAAGAAGCAAACAACGCAAATCTTATTTGATGATTTTTTTTAACCTTTGTTATAAAGAAAGGCTTTCATGACTCTTTATTTAAGCTGTAGGAAAAATGTTACTCCTAGCTTCCTAGTTTTAGGAAATGGAATCTAAACCAGTGAAAGCAAGTAAGACCTATTAATGATAGTAATATATAACGGTGAGACCATCTGATTAAAAAAGATCCTTTTCATTTATCATAAGATATATTGAGACTCTACTTTAATCCTTGGTATACACATAGGAAGTTACTGTAAGACACTTTAGACATATGTAAGACTAACTCTTATGTTTTTAAGCTCTTGTTACTACAGTAATGAAGTTCAAATACATCAAATAGGAAAGATCAGTCACAAGCTTACGGACTTAGAAGTTTCTCTGCTAGGAGCAGGGACTGGACTTGTAGGGATACTTTATTACTGGTCTGTAGGGAGAATCTCCTCTGAAAAAGGATGAAATGTTAGACTTCTCTTTCTTTCATGTATTAAGGTAAAGGAACCATTTCAGTGAACCATGGAGTAAGTGACTATCCCCTATAGGTCACTAAAATTTAAACATCCCTGTGCTAGCGATCCTGGTCACTTTTGAGCTTTTAGTTTCTTAAAAATTGAATGCATTAACATATTATGCCTTAGCAACAACAACACGAAAAAGAAAAGAAAAGAAAAAAAGGCTATTTGCATTGCTCCTGAGACAAAAAGGACAACTCCATACTTAAATATGTCTTTAAAACAGACTGGTAGTGGCTGAAGGAACTACTACTAATCAGGAATGTTCTTTGGGTTTTTTTTTTTTTTTTTTCCTTTCTAAAAGCCACATCAACCATCAGTTATGCTATTAATATTCATGATATTAAGAAAATAATCAGGTTACTCAAAGTACCTATTATACGCCACTCTGATTCTTTGGTAGGAGAAGGTAAAAACACCTTCTTTTGTGATATGCACATTTGTAAATTATGAATAGTAATTGTTAGCAAAGAATGAGAAATGTAGGGAAGAGAAGGAAACTTTTCCATTTGTTCTTTTAAAAGAATTTCTGAGCCCCCCTTTTTTTTTATCCTGGCACATCAATCAGGAAATGTGATTATAATTCAGAAAGAATTATACACTTAACCATATACTTAAGTAAGAGGTTTGACTGGGCCACTGGCTTTGAGGTTCAAGTGGCAGTTACAAAATCAAAATCAGGAGACAGAAAGAACAAGGTTACCATTACAGCGGGCACTGAGAGACTCACACAAGTGCCCGAGGGGAGTTAATATGGTTAAGGTTACCCATGTTATGCACCATCTCATAAAACATTCTGTCTTGAGTATTACTTCTATTTACAAGAATGGGCTAATTCATTTATGTCACATGTGGCTTTTGGATATTCAATTTTTTTAATGTCACCAAAATTATCTCAGAGGAGCAGCTCTGACAGGTCAATCATTGCAGATGGTAAGTGCTTTGTTAATTATACAGAAATTTAGAAACCATTGTAGAATGTCTTGCCTCAGGAGAAATTTCTCTCTTCCTGTTTGAGAGCTGCTTCCCTCTCCCGAATTAATTTTATGTTTGTGAACAGATAACAATCTCTGCCGCATGGCAGAAATAACTCCTTGTTCCTTGCTCAAATATGCAAGTGTAAATAAGCAGAGAATATCACAAATAAACAATGCCATTCTTTTTTAAATAATGCAGTGTGTGTAATTAAGAGTATGCAATTACAGCAGTGTACAGCTCTCAGTGTAACGATTAGGTTTTCAGTAAAATGTAATTTGTTCCAATGTAAATGTTTTTCCTCAATTCAGAAGATTCCCTTGAGTTGTTTCAATAAGCATATTTCTGCAAGTACATGCAGTTGTGCACTATGTTCCAATATACAAATCAAAGAGGACAGCTATATCATAATAAGCTACTGAAATTTTCAAAGTACGAGCATTCCAGTGCTATCTTGAGATAGAAAAGCAGAAGTGGCCACTTTCTGGGAACTGTTGACGTACAGGATGCAAATGTGGGGGATTGTAAAATATGACTTATTCCTGTATACATGCCCCTTTCAGATATGACTTTGCCACTCCTTCCATAAAGAGAGGTAATCCTTGAATCTACGTTGGCCTTGTGATTTTCTTTGACCACGTAAGAGATGTGTAAGAGACATTATTTGATGTCCAAGGCTAGGCTTTAGAAGACTTTGTTGGAATGCGGCATAAGACTGTCATGTAAAGAGGCCAGACTAGACTATGGAGAAGGAGAGGCAAGGAGGGGAAGAACCGAGGCCACAGTGACAGTCAACACCAAGTGCCAGACACACGAGTAAGGCCTCTTGGGTCTTCCAGCCTCACTGACCGCTAGCTGAATTCAGCCAAGTGAGCGAGCCCCAGTGAAATCTATAGACGAATTATGTAGGCAACTAATAGAATTGAAAGAAACAATTTTTGTTTTAGCCTCCAAATTTTAGCCTGGTTTGCTACACAGCAAAAGCTAACAAAAATAGTTCTTCTAGTGTTTGGTGCTACAGTTTTATCAATTTTGTTTCCCCAGAAACTTAAGACAATTTGTAGTTTCCTCTCAATTCTGATGTGTGACAATATTATCATATTTGTAATAAAAAAAGAAAAATAAGAAAACAGAATTTAGTACATTAAACCTTAAAGTAAATTAGATTTTAGACCATCTAGTTTGAGAATTTGAAAAGTGTGCTTCTTGGATTACTGTGCTGGGGAACATGAGGAAATTCTGAAATTGCTATGTTGGAGGGGATGGTCTGGATTTCCCATATTTGCCTCTATCATGCCAGACCCATTTTTATTTATTGCACTTCCATGTGCAAAAATAATCCCAGAAACAAAAAGTGTAAACCCACTGCAGGCCAATCATTGTATGTTCCAGAGGAGTATATTAAGGCTCAGTGTTATAATGTATCCAGTTATAATAAAATACCTCATCATAATGATGATACTGTGTCTGCTGCACCATGAGTGGTAACTACAGTCCCTTCATGATCTGACTCCTACCTACTCCTTAGCTTCCTGTCTGTCTCAGATTCATGGGCCATTAGACTCCAACCCTGAACATTTCCTTCCCCTGACTCAAACATGGAGCTCTGCCATCATGCACAAGGCTCTTCCTCCCCACCTCCCAGCCATAGAATGTGATATACTGCTGCACACTGTCTCCATTATCTGTATCAGGAAACCTTCCAAGGACCGCGCACCTCCCCATCAACCCAGGCCTTGTTGGCTGTCCTCTTCAATATTTCTTTCTTTTCTTTTTTTTTTTTTTTTTTTAAGACAGAGTTTCACTCTTGTTGCCCAGGCTGGAGTGCAATGGTGCAGTGTGATCTCAGCTCACTGCAACCTCCGCCTCCCAGGTTGAAGTGATTTTCCTGCCTCAGCCTCCTGAGTAGCTTGGCTTACAGATATATACACACCACCACACCCAGCTAATTTTACTTTCAGTAGAAATGAGGTTTTACCACGTTGGCTAGGCTGGTCTCGAACTCCTGACCTCAGGTGATCCACTCTCGGCCTCCCAAAGTGCAGGGATTACAAGCATGAGCCAGTGTGCCCAGCCCTCTTCAATATTTCTGTCACATGCAGGGTGTACTAGCCTTGAATATGCTTTTCTATGGTCAAAGACTACAAGGATTTGAGAGTAAAGAAAACAGGACAAATTCATCTTTGTATCCCTGGGCTCTAGCATAAATAGAAGACATGCAACAAATGCAGGTGGGAGATGAATCAAACAAAATTAGTAAACTGAACAAGTGAGTTTTCTTTTAACTCATCAAATAAAAGATTAGCTAAAAACTACTAATGTTGGTAGTTCATTTTCCTTTTCTTTCTTTTCTTTTTTTTTTTGTGGCTGCATAGTATTCTATGGTGTGTATGTACCACATTTTCTTTATCCAGTCAACCACTCATGAACACTTCTAGTATTCTTCTATCCCAGTGTTTGGCAATGCCATATAACCAGCTGCCCATACAGGAACAAACTTGAGTTTTGTTCCTGACTTCCTCTCTTAGCCATGACATTCAGGTAAACTATAAGGCTAGTCGCCTCTCCCTAGTATCTGTAGAATTCATCAAGCCCTCTGTAGACCCATTGGTTCATTGGTTGATCATCATCTTTTGTGTGAATCATTCTGAAGCCCCCTTACTAGGCTTCTTGCCTCTGTCCTTTATAATTAATAATCTACATCACAACAAAAATAATTTTTCTGAAAAACACAGCTGATTATGCCACTCTCATTGCTGGAGAAATTTCAATGGCTGGAAGATCAAGTTTAAACCTTAATATGGAAAAGAATGAGCTCTGTTTATCCATCCTCCCTGTACCTCGCCACATACAGTCTTATCCAGTCATAGACAGTTACTGAGAATTCGTTCATTTATTTATTCATGTATTTATTTATACCTTCATACCCTAGTGTTTTTGTGTGCTCAGTGCTGTTTTAGTTGCTGTGAATTTTTCATTAAAGAAGATAGAAACATTTTCCTGTTTTCATGACATTTTCCTGCCTTGTGTAATAAGGAGGCAAACAAGTAAACAAACCCATGCAATCATATCAAACAGTGATGGATGGATGAGTCTGAGTGCCATTTTAACCAGAATAATAAGGGGAGTCCTCTATAAGGTAGTATTTGAGCAGAAATTTGAATGAGAAGGACTGAGCCATGCAAATGTAGGGGAACATGGCATTCCAAGAAGGGAGAAAAATGAGTCCCAAGACTTGGAGGCAAGGCCAGGCCAGCAGGAAGGATTTTATGAGTAGAGCATACTGAGCAAGAGGCAGAGTCACAGTAGCTGGCACTGCAAGGAAGGCGAGGGACAGGACTTTTACACCAAATGTAGTAAGAAGACTAATAAGATTTTAACCAAGGGAGGACAATAAGAAGTATACCTTTCAAAAGATCCTTCTGGCTGCTCTGTGAAATATAGATCTAGAAGGTGCAATATTAGACATAAGTCACTTAGGAGGCTGGAATATTTCAGTTATTTTGCATAATTTCACCAGCTTAAAAATGCTGAGTAAAAGAAAACTGATTTTTGGAGGCAGAAGATCTGAGTTCAAATCCTGGTAGTGATTTTTACCATATGCTCTTGGGTCCGTTGTTTCCTAGCTGAGATCAATGAGGTCTTCACTTATGAAATGATTATAATTCAGTTTTAACAGGAATAAATGATTAAATTTAAAAAATGCATTAAACACTACAGTGTGGCCGGGCACGGTGGCTCACACCTGTAATCCCAGCACTCTGGGAGGCCTAGGCGGGCAGATCACAAGGTCAGGAGTTCGAGACCAGCCTGGTCAATAGGGTGAATCCCCATCTCTACTGAAAATACAAAAGTTAGCTGGGTGTAGTGGCGGACACCTGTAGTCCCAGCTACTCGGGAAGCTAAGGCAGGAGAATCGCTTGAACCCAGGAGGTGGAGGTTGCAGTGAGCCATGATCGTGCCACTGCACTCCAGCCTGGTCAACAAAGCGAGACTCTGACTCAAAAAAAAAAAAAAAAAAAAAAAAAAAAAACTACAATTCATTAACTATTAGCTATTAGTTATATGAGTAAAAAGAATATTTTCCACTTTAAAGCTGCTACTTTGCTACATTTTTTACTCAAAATTTCCATGAACTTAAGTTTTGGCAATAGACACACTCCCACTAACATAAATTTGAGTAGTTCTCACTACACCACAACACTAAACTCTTCAGCAAAGGGCACAGAATTTCAGTCAGCTGGAAGAAATAAGCTTTAGTGATCTATTGCAAAGAATGGCGACTATAAAAATTATGCATTGCATATTTCAAAACTGCTAAAAGAATAGCTTTTAAATGTTTTAACAAGAAAAGATAATAAGAATGTTAGGTGATAGATTTGTTAATTAGCTTATTTAATCATTCCACAATGTAAACACATATCAAGGCATCATCTGGTGCTCCATAAATATATAATATATACAATCACTATGTTTCAATTAAAAATAAAATAAAAAATAAGAAAAAAAAGTAAACTGAAAAGGTCTTCCTGGTCTTACTTTACTGGAAAGCAGAGAGAAAAAATGGAAACTATCCCTGTAAGTGGAAAAACCCTTTCGAAAAGTAAACTGCCATTTTCAGCCTCTGGCCTGTGTAGCTTTTAAAAATATTAGGCCATTTGGCAACTATATGCTTAGGTAACTTGAATGAGAAAATGGTAAAAAGAAATATGGTCCTTGGCTCCTAAGCCATACACAATGAGTAGAAGAGGAGTAAATTACTCCTAAGGCTGTGTAAGAGAAGATAATACATGCTCTAATGTGAGAAAGAAAGTGTAATTGATGGGTGAAGGGATAGTACTTGCTTTACCAGGTGTCTTGAAGGGTGAAGAGAACTGGAATACGTGGAAAAGGATGCGTGTGTGGCAGGTAGATACATTCTTGGATGAGAGTGACAGTAGGAACAAAGGCATGGAGGCAAGGTTTTCACAGCAAATAGTGGCCAAGAACTTTGGGAGAAAAAAGTACATGTTGGAAAATAATGAAAAAGAAAGTTGGCAAAGTAGGCCTGGGCTAACATGTATATAAGCCCTGAATAATAAGCTGAAGATTTTTGACCTAATTTTGTATCTGATGAAGAGGCACCGACTAGCAATTTTTGAGGAATGAAGAGATATTGAGAAGGAATCCTGAGTCAAAAGTTCAGGATAGGCAATATATGAAACAGAGCTTTATAGGCACTGTACAGTAATATTTAAGTGATCAGGGTATGTGTGTCACTGAATAGTATTCAGTTATCAAGTTCATTTGAGGACTATATTTATTCCAAGTGTCTATTGCAGTGCAACAAGCTACCCTGAAATTTAGTGTTTTAAAACAAGCATTTTATTATACTTATGGTTTATGTGAGTCAGGAGTTTGAACAGAATACACCAAGAATGGCCTCTCTCCATGATGGCTGGAACCTCAGCTGAGGACAGTCAAATATCTGGGGACTGGAATTATTTGGAGACACGGTCACCAACCTCTGGGCCACAGACTGGTACTGGCTGCTCTCCATCACTTTATTACCGCCTGATCTCCGCCTCCTGTCAGATCGGTGGCGGCGTTAGATTCTCACAGGAGGGTAACCCTATTGTGAACTGTGTGTGCAAGGGATCTGGGCTGCATACTCCTTGTAAGAATCTAATGCTTGATAATCTGTCACTGTCTCCCATCACCCTCAGATGGGGTCATCCAGTTGCTGGAAAACAAACTCAGGGCTCCCACTGATTCTGCATTACGGTGAGTTGTATAATTATTTCATTATATATTACAATGTAATAATAATAGAAATAAAGTACACAATAAATGTATGTGCTTGAATCATCCTGAAACCATCCCCCCACAACCTGGTCCATGGAAAAATTGTCTTTCATGAAACAGGTCCTTGGTGCCATATGTCTGAGACCTGGAATGGAAGGATGGGAAGGCTGGACACAGCTGAGACTCTTGGCTACCTTCATGAGGCCTCTCTATGTAACTTGGGCTTCTCTCAACACAGCTACCTTCAGGTAGTCGAACTTCTTACTTACAACAAGACCAGTGTTCCCGTAAACAAAACAAAACCTGCATGGACTTTTATCACCTGGCTTTGGAAGTCACATGGTGTCGCTCTCACTGTTCAATATTGATTGAAGCAGACAAGCCAATTTAGACTCAAGGGGAAAAGACAAAGACCTCACCCTCAGTGGGATCAATATCATTAAATTTGTGGACACATTTAAAAACCTTCACATGTTTCACTAAGGTCACTGAATATATACAAAGTTTTAGTAAAACATACCCTCATAAACCACATACTTTTTTCATGTGAAAGTCATGGGAATGAATGTAAGGATTTCCTTTGGACTTTAGTTTCTATTTTCGGATTAATTTTTCCCCAATATCCTTCTAGAGGTGAAGAAAAAAATATATTTGCCTGCAAAATCAAGTATCCTTATTCTTAAAGATGCATGTAATAATTTCATTTTGGAGTAATAGTGCATTTCATAGTGGTTGAGAAGGTAATAGCTAACACTCTTAAGTAATGACTTGTTCAAAATAGTGTATCAATGATTTATATTGATTACAGATTGAAAGCTCACATCTTTAAAATGTACATACCCTTACTATCTGTTTTAGAAATAAGCAGAGTGATGAAGCTGGGAGATGTACCCCTGCAAAAAAAAAAGAAAAAAAAAAGAAATGAAATGAAAGAAAGAAATAGGAGAGGAAGTTGGGACACCTATGTCCTAGATATTAAACCAGGTGATCCTCCAGTTGTTGGATCTGAAACTGAGGTAGAGAACACCTTTCCTTTCGGCTGCTTTGTGTTTATTATTAGGGCTGGGTTTGGAGTGATAAAATTGATCTTAAAGAAAATGTATTTCTATGAGTATAATGATTCTCTGTGCAAAAATGTTGATCCTAGACCAATGGCCTTCAAACTTTTCTGGATTTTAAATAAAAATTAATGGTAAAAATAAAATAGAGCAAGCAGAAGAATGCTTAATAGGATACAAACAAAAGCTGCTTTCTTCTTTCCTATTACCTGCTCTGACCCAAAATGTCCAAGCTTTCTCAGTAATTTTCAAGGTGTTCACAAATAGTCTCATTAAAAACGCTCAGTTCATATCATTATTTCATGGTGTTAATATCTCATCCAATTTAAACCTTCTCCACACTAGGTTGGGCCCAACCGAAATCGGGGTGAGTTTGCTGTGAGAATAGGAATGAGAATGAGGACCTGGGGGAGGCAAGGAGAGGGAGGTACACAGTTACCTTTTCTACCCTTTCCCCAACTTCCTCTTCCCATCTTAGCCTACTCACCGTGCTGCCTTTTGGTGCTCCAGGAATGGGCAGAAGAGCAAAGGGAAATTCAAGTGAAGAAGCTCTTGAATAAGAGAGTTGTAGCTTTTATTAGTGCTCTCTGGGTGAACTGTAATTCTCTTTTTTCTTTTTCTTTTTCTTTTTTTTTTTTGACATGGAGTTTCGCGCTTGTTGCCCAGGGTGGAGTGCAATGGCGTGATCTCGGCTCACCACACCCTCCACCTCCTGGGTTCAAGCAATTCTCCTGCCTCAGCCTCCCAAGTAGCTGGGATTACAGGCATGTACCACCATACTTGGCTAATTTTTTTTTTTTTTTGTATGTTTAGTAGAGACTGAGTTTCTCCATGTTGGTCAGGCTGATCTTGAACTCCCGACCTCAGGTGATCCGCCCGCCTCGGCCTCCCAAAGTCCTGGGATTACAGGCGTGAGCCACCGCACTGTACCTGAACTGTGATTCTACATTACTGTTCTTTTGTCTTTTGAGCACTTTTGCAGGTTTCCCGGAGCTTCCTCCCGCTAGTGCTCTGTGAATGCAGTTTGCTGATACAGGCAGTGCTCTCTTGGGCTGTCTATTTAAACTTTCCTCAGTGTCTGCTGTCCTGTCTTCTTCACCTTACATGAAGCCCATGTGGATAAAGTCTAACTCAAAGCTCCCCAAACAAAAGCCAGAGGGAAGGAAAAACTCACATCTGGGCTGTCATGGTGGGAATGTGACTCATTCCTAATCCGGGGACGCTCTCTTCACTCTGCTATCAAAGGCCACTCTTGCCAGCTTCACCTTTATAGAATTTTTTTGACTTCAGCTTCTATGTTTCTTAAACTTTCTTTTCTTTTTTTGAGTCGGAGTCTTGCTCTGTCGCCCAGGCTGGAGTGCAGTGGCGCGATCGCGGCTCCCTGCAAGCTCCGCCTCCCGGGTTCACGCCATTCTCCTGCCTCAGCCTCCCAAGTAGCTGGGACTACAGGCACCCGCCACCATGCCCAGCTAATTTTTTTATTTTTTTTGTATTTTTAGTAGAGACGGGGTTTCATTGTGTTAGCCAGGATATTTTCAATCTCCTGACCTCCTGATCTGCCCGCCTCGGCCTCCCAAAGTGCTGGGATTACAGGCGTAAGCCACTGCGCCTGGCCCTTTTAAACTTTCTTAAAAGAGATGCCTAGAAGCCATCGAGTGTGTTTCTTTGAAATCCTTCTCGTTGATTGGAGAACACGAAGGAAGGCAGGGAAGACACCAGTCTTTCAATATTTCTATCCTTAAAGAAATCCTCTCTATAATCTCACTAAGTGGATTTCCCAACTCCCCGTCATATATTCCTCACCTGGGTAATGAGCCAATGGTTACTAGTCAGGTTTCACTATCTCTTGGCCTTGTCTACAAACATATCTGATCTGGAATCTACTTTTTCAGCTTTTTGAGTCTAGGCCTAAAAACGTTTGAGACTGCACTTAATATTCTGATATATTTACTTACATATTCACTAATGTGTTAGCTATTATAATTCTGTTTTAACTTATTTGCTATGAGAGCTTTCCTGATGATTCATCGAATACATTCTATGTGTAGCAATAGCTCTTCAGCCTTATTCTACAATCTCTCTCTCTCTCTCTCTCTCCCCCCCAATTCTAATTAGATAACCTGCTTCATCAGTTATTATCCTTGCAGTTTTATTCTCCCACACACAGCTCTTATTTTTCTTCCTTCACATACTAGGTTAAGAGCTTTTGTTGTTAGCTTCCTTTTTTGGATATGTTTTTTCTTTAGTAGCTCCTTCAGTTGTTCTTCTTACATCCATTATTGAAATGCTATCCAGAAAATTCATATTTAAGCTAAGAAAGGTTGGAAAAAAATCTGTATTTTATTTATTCAATAGTGTAACAAAAATGGCTTAATTTACTCTAACACATATTTCTTCGAAATTTCAGCATTACCTTCTCTGTGCCTGACAACACTATTTACAAACAAAATAATGCATTTTAGGCCAGGCGCAGTAGCTCAAGCCTGTAATCCCAGCACTTTGGGAGGCTGAGGCGGGTGGATCACCTGAGGTCAGGAGTTTGAGACCAGCCTGGCTAACATGGCGAAACCCCACCTCAACTAAAAATACAAAAATGAGCTGGGCGTGGTGGTGGGCACCTGTAATCCCAGCTACTCGGGAGGCTGAGGCAGGAGAATCGCTTGACCCTGGAGGCAGAGGTTGCAGTGAGCCGAGATTGCAACACTGCACTCCAGCCTGGGTGACAGAGCAAGACTCCGTCTAAAAAAAAATAATAATCATAAAACATTTTTAGTTTGTCACCAAATCATTTGCCTCACATTATCTCAGTCATTTTTACTATGACAGAAATAATTAATGTTCCCTCAGAAGGAAGTATTTTTGTCTTTCACAAGTAAAAGACTTCAAGAAAGTATCTGAATGATTGTTAAAAATACCTCGCTGGCTTGGTGTGGTGGCTCACGCCTGTAATCCCAGCACTTTGGGAGGCCAAGGTGGGTGAATCACGAGGTCAGGAGTTCAAGACCAGCCTGGCCAGCATGGTGAAATCCCATCTCTATTAAAAATATATATAAAAAAAATTAGCTGGGCATGGTGGCGCACACCTGTAGTCTCAGCTACTTGGGAGGCTGCGGCAGGAGAATTGCTTGAACCTGGCAGGCAGAGATTGCAATGAGCCGAGATTGTGCCATTGCACTCTGGCCTGAATGACAGCACTTTAGGAGGCCGAGGCGGGTGGATCACGAGATCAGGAGATTCAGGCCATCCTGGCTAACATGGTGAAACCCTGTTTCTACTAAAAATACAAAAAATTAGCCAGGCATGGTGGCGGGTGCCTGTAGTCCCAGATACTTGGGAGGCTTAGGCAGGAGAATGGCATGAACCCGGGAGCTTGCAGTGAGCTGAGATCGTGCCACTGCACTCCACCTGGGTGACAGAGCGAGACTCCGTCTTTTAAAAAAAAAAAAAAAAAAAAAACCCTTGCTAATTGTGATGGCTTTATTTTGGTATTATTACTCATATCTCCAGGCAAAATAAACACGTAAAGGAAATTTCATCTGTATTTCAAATGATCTCTTTCACCAATTCTTATTAAATCTGAAAAGATGGTATTTAACCTAGTATTGTGGTTAATAACACTTTTATACTTAAAGAAGAACAGACGAAGTGTCAGATTGACCATTCTCTTGTTTTCCAACGGGGCTTTCATAATTAATTTTATCTTGAGTTTAAGGATATATATAATAATATTTTGTAAACCACATCACCAGTTTAGGGAGGTTGGTTTGTTTAAACTTTAGACCGTTATCTATATAAACCCACCTAGCATAGTTCATATAAACTTCTATGTTTCCATACGCTAAAAATGAGGGGAAAAAATGAAGGTGTCACTTGACCTCTCTGTCCTGTGAAACTCCCACACTTCCTTCAGGGTCACTTCATAGCACATCTCACATAATGGTCTGCCATGTGGACCCTATGAGGGACCAGAGTCATTGCATATCTTCAATATCAGTAAAGCCTTTTTCCTTATTTTTGGGATTATATTCTTTTATATTTTCTTTGTGCTCACCACACATTTGTGCATTGCCCGATGTACACACATCCCACATTTAAGGGTTCTGTTCTGGACCAAACTGCATCCAGAGATGGGGAATTCACCTCCAAAGAAAAGAATTATTCTAACAAATTTGAAAGCTCTAACTGCTACTAATTCCATCCTCATATTAATCCAAAATCTATTTACTCTTTTGTTCTTTGAGATGGAGTCTTGCTCTGTCTTGCTCTGTTGCCAGGCTGGCGTGCAGTGGTGGAATCTCGGCTCACTGCAACCTCTGCCTCCTGGGTTCAAGCAATTCTCTTGCCTTAGACTACTGAGTAGCTGGGACTACAAGCGTGAGCCACCACGCCCAGCTAATTTTTGTATTTTTAGTAGAGATGGGGTTTCACCACGTTGGCCAGGATTGTCTCGATCTCTTGACCTCATGATCCACCCACCTCAGCCTCCCAAAGTGCTGGGATTACAGGCGTGAGCCACCACGCCCGGCCTATTTATTCAATTATTCACCCGCTGGTCCTAGGTTAGCCAAAGATGGTAGACAAGGAAGAAGAGCCCCTTAAAAATTTGATTTTTCATTTTCTAATGCAGATCATTTGGGTTGCCAAATGATTTATATGGTCAACACAATTGTAAACCTCAATGAAACAGAGACTGGTTTCAACTATTTCCTAAATCATGGTCTAATTAGACAAATAGAGTTCAAATACTATGCTACTATCAAATCACAATTTGTTGACAAAATCTTTTGCATCACCAAATTTACCAGTAGAGAAATTTCATAATTCTCCAGGGCATTTCTCCTGAACTGACTCACAGATATTCTGAAACTTACATCTCTTTAGCTCTTTTGACTGAGTTGGAAAGAACTCACTTCTTCCCTGTACAGACAGTGCTTATACTAAACATTCCTTATTTCCATGACATGGATTGATGCTGTCTTTGAGGTAAAAGTTTGCTCTTGTTCCATTTTAAGTTAAACTGAGATCAGGGAAGAGAATCGGTTGGAGAATTCCGTTATGAATACCAGGTAAAAGGAAACACCTCAACCTATATCATCTAAAAAACTCCCCAAACTGGCCATCATGTAATAACAGAAACAACCCGTGAAAAGCTTGCTACTGCTGGTGGAGTGATTTTAGCCTCTGAACAATACATATGAGAACGGTGAAAAGTGCGTAGTGAAAAACCCCACACATTCAGCAAATGTGATCCTAGAGTTAGCATTGTTAGTGATTTTCTCCGTATTAAGAGTTTGTTTGGGTCTGATAGACTTTTCAAAGCACAAAATATTTCTTGTTAATTTTGTCTTTTCTTTCTTAAAGAGTTTGTTTGGGTCTGATAGACTTTTCAAAGCACAAAATATTTCTCGTTAATTTTGTCTTTTCTTTCTTAAAGATAAATTCTCAGCACACTGGATTCTCGTTGAGTGGCCTGAGAGTGAAATCCCCAGTAGGTTTTCAGTAGCCATTTTAAAAACAGGGTCTGTTTGCATGTTAGCAGCAAGGCCACATAAATGTTATGATTATACATCTTTTACACCTCACATAAAATTAGAATGACCTTATAAAATTCTCCAAGACTGGACAGTTTTAAGAGAGAACCGGTACAGTAATAACAAGAAGGTAGGAAAAGAGGCATAAACTCGAACTGTCCTGGGCAGACCTGGAGGTGTGCTCTTCCCATGTAAAGTGTGTGACAGCCAGCAACACACAGCCAGTGGGTCCCAGGCTTTCTACAAAGTGTTTCCTCCAATTATCTGTGCATCACAGTCCCCTGGACTGCTTGTTAAATTACCCAGGCCTCACTTCCTAGATGGTTAGTTTATCCACATTTTCAAGTTTCTGTCTGATTTTGATCACAACATTATTCAACTCAAAAGTCGTGTAGGCTACTTCCTCTGAAATTCTTCTACACTTGTGGCACACAATGGACTTGTCCATATGCATATTTAACCTATTCACCCTTTATATATATTGAAATTTAAGATGCATATTTTCACATTTTAACATCTTGAAAATCCAGATATATCTTACAATTGATGACATCTTAAAATCAGAACATAATTTTCAGTGCCCATGGCTTCAGGTACTTGGTTTGTTGTTCCTGGAGGCCTGACTGGACAATTGTAGACCATCAATTGTTGATGTTTAAGTCAATCAACAGTTTGAGAATCATATGAGGAAAGAATATGATACCTAGTTGTTATCTGATGATTTTTTATTGACACCTTCAGATACAAGTAAGAAAACAGAAGCATCAAATTTTGCATAATGGGTGTCAGCAAGTTTGAGAAAAATTTCCTGGAGGCAATACTGCTGTGTTTTTACAAAATATTTCAGTATGTGTCAATTCAATGGCACAGCATTTTCTGTGGAAAAAAACTCAGGCATTGATGTCTGAGAATTGTGGAATGATTCAGAACAACTGGACAAAGGATGAAGAAGTTTTAAGAATATCTTAACACAATTATTTACCTTAATCTTTCCTTTTTATGTGCAAGAATGTTAGGATAAATATCTAAGTCTAAAAGAGCTCTTTCAATTAAAAATAAGTTTGAAGTGACAAAAAGTATATGCTTTTGGTTATTTGGCAGATTTTAAAACATTTTCTAGTAGTTCATTAAAATATTCTGTTATAATTAACAATGTCTAAGACTTGATGACACATGGTGCGTAACTACTCAAAAAAAAAAAAAGTTAAATTCTTTGGCAATTTTGCTTGCTATTCCATTCTGTCAACATGTGCCCTAGAATGAATATATAACAAGGAACACTGATATCAGTTAATTTCAATTCCTCTGCACTGCTCGTAATAGAACATCTCCCCACAAAGTACGTGAATTCAGTGTTAAATAATTTTTAAAACATGTTCCTTTAAAATGAGCAAAGTAATTATCTGAAGCTCTAGCTAGAGTGTTCTATGTTAGAAAAAAATTAGCTGGATGATTCAATGAATTTTTAAGGGCAGTTTTGAGTCTGCACAATAACTAGAACAAGCCAGTGCCTGTTTAAGATGATCTCCTCAGCACAACCATACAACCACAAGCACACAAAAGAAATAACAGCACTCCCTGTCAGATTTAGTAGGATGTTTGCAAAGTTGTTAACTACCGAAAGCATCCAGGAAGAAACGATCTGGGCCTGCATAGGTAGTAGGAGTTTTGAACTGTGCCCCCCTCTTCCACAACTTTTCTTTCTAGTTGTGTTTCTTTTCAGCCTGTACAGGGAAGCCCAGCTGCCAACAGACAGCAGGCTGAACAGTAGCCAGCTGCTTTATAACTGTGTTAGCCAGAAGCCCTCATGAGAAATATTTTTCCTGGAAAATAAATTATAACATGTCTAAGTGGTGCCTGACAAAGCTAAACAGGAGGCATGCTGCTCTATTGCAAATTCATCTGCAGTCTCTGGGTAGAGAGACAAATAAAAGCACTTCATCAAAATCAGTCACAGAAACCCAGGAATACCCATAGGAGACCACTAAACTCTAAATACCAATCAATTTCTCCAACTTTTTTTGTCAAACTTGCGAGTCCTTTTAAGCAGTGTCCTCTTGAACTGCCAGGCAGCAGCTGGCTGGTATGGAGGGAGATCAGAAGGAGTCCAGTTTGGGGGCCTTCTATGACACAGCGGTTTATCTAGCTGAGGACACTTACTGCTGAAGGGCTTATTTGGCCTTAGAGCATCAATTAAGGTTAAAGCTAAAAGCCTGCTCTTACTTCTTTATATTCATAATGTCTCTGCTTAAAGAAGTTTACCTAAATATACCAGGAAACAATATAAATAGTGTATTAGGAAGCTACCCCTCTCTGACCACAAGTAAAAAACTGCAGCTCTGAAAGTAACTCAGTACATAGCCTTTACTTAGTGTTAGATCATTTAAAAAATATTTAACTGAACATGTAATTCAAATTTAACTGAACATGGCATCTGCGCTTAGTGTTTGATATTTGATTATTTGCTCGTCCCTGACAACCACAACCACAATTTCATTGGGGCAAGGTATTAATGCTAATATCTTAGCTAATCCATATTGACCTTGGTATAATTACTATTTATGATGCACCTATTCTTTTTTTTTTAAACAATGTCTCGCTTTTTCGCCCAGGCTGGAGTGCAATGGCGCAATCTCCACTCACTGCAACCTCCGCCTTGCGGGTTCAGGCGATTCTGCCTCAGCCTCCCGAGTAGCTGGGATCACAGGCACGTGCCACCAAGCCCGGCTAATTTTTCTATTTTTAGTAGAGATGGGGTTTCGTCATGTTGGCCAAGCTGGTCTCAAATTCCTGACCTCAGGTGATCCATCTGCCTCGGCCTCCCAAAGTGCTGAGATTTAATATTGCAGAGATGCATGATAATCTCCACCCTTGGAGAATTCATGATTTTATTCAGGAATCTGATAGTCATAAAGGATGGCTTTGCTCCAGGCTATACAATTGACTAGTTGTGTAACTGTGGGAAAGTCACTTAGCTCTTATTATTAAGGTGGGTTTGGCATGAGAGTTACATATAAAGAAAGTCATTATGGTCAATACACTGGAAGAGTAAAAGAATGGAAGAAGGAAAGACAAACTTGGAACCATCGAAATATAAGAAGCGCGAGTCAAGGTGAGATTAAGGATGGAGAAAGATGGGTGGATTTATTATGTTTTTTTGAGAAAGACTGAAATGTTCTTCTAATACCTCACTTGCCAGGCTAGGGATGTCCTACTAAATTTACACTGATTCTGTGGAGTTAGTGAGGTTATCAGCTGAGGGACTGAAATATATACAGCTCTTTTGTAGCTAGGTGTGTGACCTTCAAATATCATTTAATCTCGCCAGAGACTGGTGTTCTTTATAACGAAACAGAGGTAATATTCCCGTGACCCACCTCTCTCTTAAGAATATACAAATAAGGCCAGGCACAGTGGGTCACGCCTGTAAATCCCAGCACTTTGGGAGGCCAAGGCAGGCAGATCCTTGAGGTCAGGACTTCAAGACCAGCCTGGCCAATATGGTGAAACCCCATCTCTTTTAAAAAATACAAAAATTAGCTGGACAGGGTGGTGGGTGACTGTAATCTGAGCTACTTGGGAGGCTGAGGCAGGAGACTCACTTGAACCCAGGACGTGGAGGTTGCAGTAAGCTAAAATTGTGCCACTGCACTCCAGCCTGGGCAACAGAGTGAGACGCCATCTCAAAAAAAAAAAAAAAAAAAAAAAAAAAAAAAGAATATAATTGCTGTAAAAATGGTTGGAAAGAAAAATTGCTATTTTGGATGTACAAGGCAATGTCATTATTTGCTAAAAGGTTTTAGGTACTAAGGATTCAGGTAAATGGTCCACTCAGCATTTACATATTTTCCTCTAATAAATAAATGCATGCATAATTAATAGAAAATTAGAGACACTAAATTAGAAGAGCTAGAAAAATGTGACTATTTTCTTAAATGCATCACATTCAAATTAGAGAAATCTAAGGCCCAATATCACAAGGTCAAAGTAATCTTACTCAAGCCTGACTTCAAATTGTCTTAATTTACAAAATAGGTTCATCCATGAGAACCTTTCCAAATAAGGCAATGCTAGAGAAATATCTAGGAAATTGGATATAGTGTTTACATGTTGATAAACTAATTTTGCCTGGATTGTAATGGATTTATTCATTTTTCTTCATAGCAAATAAAAAGTAAAAATGTTTTATACTATAAAGTAATGTGGGTGATAAAGGACAAAATATATGTTCTTAACATGTAATGTGAACCACTTCGCATGGGCAACATGAAATAGACTGAGAGGTTCTTGTTATATGAGCATAATTAATTAACAACAATAAAAAATAACAAAAGTTATTTCAAGCAGTGAGAAAACATTTTGATTCCAGTTTCATCTTGATAAATAAAGCATTAAGTCATGAAAAAGTTGCTTTTTCCTTAGATATAAGTTAAAGAGGAAATTGTAGTCTGGTTTTCAGGAAAATGTCTCAATTGCAGATTTCTTAATTAAATGGTTTATTTCTTAGAAAGTAAAAGTTTATAAACTCCATCAGTTATTTAACATGTATTTTATGACTCACATAGCTGTCTCATTTTAAAAATTCATCTATTCCTGGTAAGATCAATAGTATGCGTCTCTAATATATCTTACTTTGAAAGAGCTCGTAGTTAAAACTGACTTAAAAGTAGGAAGCTCACTGAAAGTTTTATGATTAAAACAAAGTTTAAGGAAGCTATTGAAAACACGCTTCATAGATGGTGGTTCCATGGGTAATCCTCAAACCCACATATTCTTTTCCTTCATGAAATTCATTTGTATGAGTAGAAAAATATACTATTGTAAAAGCCCTGGAACTCTAGAAGAATTTCCTGAGAATTATGGCACAGAATGGGTTTAACATAGCCAGTTGCTTTATGTTAATAAAACTCATTTGTTTCATAGATACAGGAATGTTTCCCACTACCTAAATTAAAAAAGCATGGTTTAGATTGAGAAGGATTGAGACCAGCAAATGGAAAGTCATTAGTAACCCTATAGCATCCTCCAAATCTCCGGTGTTTGCTGTCTCTGCTTTTTATTGTTATATCACCATAGAGTGGGTTTCTCTTTTTTGTTTTCTGTTGGGTTTGGTTTTGCTTTGTTTCTTATTTTTGTTTTTCCCTAATGAGCTTGATTGCTTGTTCAGCGCAGGAATTTTGCTGCTTTTAGCGCCATCAGCCAACTGAATTAAACCCCAATGACCTAACTCAAAAATATCTGAAAAGGAAACTTGGTTACTCCAGTATGGGTTAAGTATCAGTTGCACGTAATTGGTTTTGGCCAGGTAGGTGAGCTTATGTAGTCCAAACCTGTGAATGTAAATGAGAAGAGGGGAAATTTCTTAAAAGCCATCATTGGGCTGGACAGGTGTCGTAGAGGTTTTGTACTGCATTGTTAATTCACCAAAGCTTATTGTCATGGGATGTCAATATTAAATTGCTGGTGGCTCAGAGTCAGGGCTATTTCCTGGTCTGTTTTAACTTCTCTGTGTTAAGTGCGTTATGCATATGAAAATGTGCACTTCAAAGCATGAAAGGCAGTCTTCCCATTTGGGACCACATTTGAAATGTAGCCAGTCAACAATCAACTAACGTTTGTTCTTATACATTGACTATGGTTCATATCTGGAGATAATAATCAAATACAGCATTTCAATTAGCAGAATAAGCAGGATGAATTTGACTCCTAAATAATTGCAGCGCATCTCTAAATAAGAAATTCTGTAGAGAAAGATTGTGTGAGGAAGAAGGGAGAATCTTTAATTTTTGTTATAGTACATATTTCAAAATGCTTGAGTATAAAGAAATTTAATTCAGTTCTAAATATTTGTAAATCATTTCCCAAGTCCATAATATCCATTATAGTTATAGCTAACATTTAGTGAAATTACACCTGTACATGAAGTAAGGTGCTTCCTTTTTCATGTATTATTTCATGACATTCTGAGGTAGGTTCATTATACTTGTGTTTAATCAGAGCATTACAAAGTTGCCTGTGAAAGGCCATGAAACTAGGGGATAGAAAAGCAAAATACTAGCCTAATTTTATCTGAGACCAGAGTTCATGGTGTTTTGCTTTTGTTTTAACTACTTACTGATATTAAAAATAATTAGATACAGAGTTATATCCAATTTTTTTCTCATTAGATTCTTTCTGTTAATTATTTCTAACATAGTATTTAATTTCTAACATTTTGTCATATGTCAAAAAATTATTCAAATAGCTTTTACTCATTTTTTTGCAACTGTGTTTTTCCTATGAACCCAAATCTTATCATAACTAAAGATTATGTACATCAAGATTTGTGGAATTGATGGTGAATTTAAAATTATGAAACTAGAGGTATAAACACTAGTAAAATGTCTCCTCTCACATAGAAATGTAAAAGAAAAATGTTTTTAAAATTAGAGATGTGAAGATAGAGAAACAAATTATAAGATATTTTTACAGGGCTGGGCACAGTGGCTCATGCCGGTAATCCTAGCACTTTGGGAGGCTGAGGCAGGAGGATCTCTTGAGCCCAGGAGTTCAAGATCAGCCTGGAAACATAGCAAGACCCTGTCTCAATAAAATAAAATAAAATACTTTTACAGAATGCCTTTCATCTCCATGTATGTATGTGTAAGTGTCTTTCTCTATACCTTATAAATTATAGTTGACATGGTTAATACCTAAAGCTCAGTCACCTTATCAGTTTCTGTTTCTGGTCTTTAAGATTTGTTCCTTTCTCCACCATGCTTCACTATGTGTCACCAAACTTAATTCAGCATCAGTGCTCTCAAATACTCCATCCTACAAGTAGAGAAACCACTGAATTCAGATATCCTCCACCCAAATGGTAGTGAAGATTAGAGAAAGTGATGCCCATGCATAGTGGAGAAGTGGATTGCAGCTATACCAAGGTATACTAAAAAAAAAAAAATGCATAATGTATGTAAGCCTGGGCTAGTGGGGCATCAGTTATAGAGCCTCCTTTGAGAATTTTGCAGCTTAGTGAGGAGTTTACATGATTATTTATTTATTTATTTTTTTAGACGGAGTCTCACTCTGTCGCCCAGGCTGGAGTGCAGTGGTGTGATCTCGGCTCACTGCAACCTCTGCCTCCCAGGATCAAGCCATTCTCCTGCCTCAGCCTCCTGAGTAGCTGGGATTACAGGTGCACACGACCACGCCCAGCTAATTTTTGTATTTTTAGTAGAGTTGGGTTTTCACCATGTTGGCCAGGCTGGTCTTGAACTCCTGACCTCAGCTAATCCACCCACCTCGCCCTCCCAAAGTGCTGGGATTACAGGCATGAGCCACCTTGCCCGGCCTTAAATGATTTTTGAGGAACAAATTACTGAGACACTTAAAAAGAAATGAAATTAAAGTTGATAACATTACTTCAGAAAAAGCATGTTCTTTAAGTGGTATAAACTGTTTACTTACAAAGAATGTAAAATACAAATGTTTGTTTTTGATATTTTATATGGATTTCTATTATGCAGGAGCACAGTAAACTAAGATGTAAAACACCTTATTCAACAACAAGGATGCTGACTCAAAAGCAAAAGTTGAAGCACATTATGAATGAATGTCAAAAGGGAAAAATCTGAAGCTAACATAAAAGAGTGCGACTATGTCAAATTGGATAAGGAATAGTCTTTTATAGCCAATTAATGAATATTTAAAGGACATCAACCTCATCTCTTTGAAACACATATGAACATAGTTGAGCCAGAGGGTGACATGATGTATGTGTTTAATCCAGAGGTATTTTTGTTAAAATTTTTCAACAGTTTAAATCGCATCTATTTAGTGATTCATATAATTGCTAAATTATGATCTAACCAAATAACCAGAAGTAACTTTTATGTCATCTATTACGTAATCACAATTGGCCAGATTATTCCAAACTCACGAGTTTATGAATGATGACTGTAAAAGAATTTGAACTGGTCAATTATAAAAAACAATGCATCCCTTAGTTAGTATTTATTGTAATAAAATTCATCACTCCAGAAAGTTTGCCTTAAGCAACAATGTTTTCAAAACATCTTTTATGACATTTCACTTCCTGAATATGCTTATATTATAAACTTTTGAATAAGTGATTGAAAAAAATTTAGGACAATATGATGCAATATAATTTTTAGCTCCATGGTAATAATTTTCAAATTGGAGATAGAAGTGATAAGCTTATTTAATAAAGACTTGAATATGTATATTCTTCTACATGTCTGTAAAGATGATTCATGAACAACTTAGGGAGCCATCATTCCAACCTTCAGTTAAAAGATAAAGAGTAAAACAACAATATTTCTTTTGCTGTGAATTTAATATGAATATTTTAACCAATTTGCAGACTCATCAGATCTCACACTAATGTAAGATGGCTATAATATTTTTCTTTTATGAATATTATTGGCTGAAGTTCAGGAGAGACGCCCTTCTTCTTGCCAAATACTACATTAATTAATGAAAATTTTTATTAGGCGTTTGAGTGAATAAAAGTCAGACTCTCAAGAGACAGACATCCATCAGTATTTTTAACAAAATTTTTAAATATTATAGATATTAATGAACACCGGTCACCATATATCCATTTTTTCCCCATCTGTGTTAATGAAAATGTCTTGAAAGTTCAAATGCTACTGATTTTGGTTTACCACCACCTGCCATTTTCTTATTAGATGAGGCATTCACAACAAAATTTCCCTACTAATCAAGCTCTGTGGGTGCAGGGAGAACCCCTGAAACTATCGCTGCGGAATAAAAGATGAAATGCTCCTGATTATTGTAAATACAAAATTGCATGCAGGATTGTGTAAAGACAATGCCAGGTTAGACTGCCAGAATGAGCCAACAGCGCGTGATGTGCTTCCCCCTGCAGAGAGCCTGTGAATGGATGTGCAGTCAGGGAGATTTCGCATCACCAAGGTTCCATTCCCAGAAAAGCAGATGTTCATAGCTCTGGGAATGGAATGCGACCCTTGTGGAGAGCCTATAAATGGACGCATGAGGGGCACCTGTCCATATGGATAAGATAGGGCTATAAATTCCCTCATCTTGCCACAGCTCTTCTAGGCTTCTTTAGGGTTCAGGCATACTCCCTTCTGAGAATTTCTGGTCTAACCGATTGTGTAGCTTCACATCCTGTTTCTATGGATTGCTTGTAACCTGCTTTTGCTGCAACTGTTACTGCTGATTAATATCTGCTATGGAAAGATTGTGTTTCTGTTTTAAGGCTCTGTTAGAAATTACTGATGCATACACTATATTGTAAATTCTTATCTCTGTATACTGTACTTCTGCATACAGATGTTATGTTGAAGAATTACTTCATCCCCATGTGACCATCTCACTTCATAATCAAATAACCCTAAATCCCTCACTAACCTATCCCTGCCCTCACTAAACTTAATAAATGCTGGCACATCCAGTGCATTGGCGGCACCATGGGACCAGAAGGCGGTGACCCCCCTGGACCCAGCTTTCACTATCTTGTGTGTGTCTATTATTTCTCAACCTGCCGATGTGCCTGGGAACAAAGAAAGAGCCCCATTGCATTGTGGGCTGCTGGCCAGATCCCGCAATACGTGGGCATGATCTGGACATTAGATACACAGAACAAAATGACCTGACACACTCTTTATGCCCAAGATAGTTAACAAAATGCTATCTATCTCACATATTTCCTCTCTTCTTAGGGGCATTGAGAGGTGGTCTCTTCCTGTATATTATTTTTTTCTTTAGGGTAAATATCAGATTACTTTTTTCCTTTTATTTTAAGTTCAGGGGTACATGTGCAGGATGTGAAGGTTTGTTACATAAGTACATGTGTTTCATGGGGGGTTGTTGTACCAATTATTTTATCACCCAGGCATTATCCTAGTATCTATTATTTATATCTTGTGATCCTCTCCCTTCTCCCAACCTCCATCCTCCAATAGGCCCCAGTGTGTGTTGTTCCCCTCCATGTGTTCATGTGTTCTCATCGTTTAGCTAGCATTTATAAGTGACAACATGTGGTATCTTGTTTTCTATTCCTGCACTAGTTTGCTAAGAATAATGGCCTGCAGCTCCATCCATGTTTCTGCAAAGGACACAATCTTTCTTTTTATGGCCGCAGAGTATTCCATGGTGTATTTGTACCACATTTTCTTTATCCAGTCTATCCTTAATGGGCGTTTGGGTTGGTTCCAAGTCTTTCCTATTGTGAATACTGCCGCGATGAATATACATGTGCATGCATCTTTATAATAGAATGATTTATATTCCTTGGGGTATACACCCAGTAATGGGATTGCTGGGTTTAATGATATTTCTAACTTTAGGTCTTTGAGGAATCGCCACACTATCTTACACAATGGTTGAACCAATTTACATTCCCACCAACAGTGTAAAAGCATTCCTTTTTCTCCACAACCTCACCATCTATTATTTTTTGACTTTTTAGTAATAACGATTCTGACTTGTGTGAGATAGTATCTCACTGTGGTTTTGATTTGCATATCTCTAACTTTCAGTGATGTTGACCTTTTTTTCATATGCTTATTGGCCGCGTGTATGTCTTCTTTTGAGAAGTTTCTGTTTGTGTCCTTTGCCCGCTTTTTAGTGGGGTGTTTTTCTTTTGTAAATTTGTTTAAGCTCCTTGTAGATGTTGGATATTAAACCTTTGTCTCAGGCATAGTTTGCAAAAATTTTCTCCCATTCTGTACATTTTCTGCTTTTTCTGTTGATAGTTTCTTTGGCTGTGTAGAAGCTCTTTAGTGTAGTTAGATCCCTTTTGTCAATTTTTGCTTTTGTTACAATTGCTTTTGGTGTCTTTGTCATGAAAGCATTAGCCATGTCTATGTTCTGAATGGTATTCCCTAGGTAGTCTTCCAGGGTTTTTATACTTTTTGGGTTTTACACTAAAGTATTTACTCCATCTTGAGTTAAAGTGTAAATAAAGGGTCCAGTTACAATTTTCTGCATATTGCTAGCCAGTTATCCCAGCACCATTTGTTGAATAGGGAATCCTTTTCCCATTGCTTGTTTTTGTCAGGCTTGCCAAAAATCAGAGAGTTGTTAAGTGAACAGTTTTATTTCTGGGTTCTTTATTCTGTTCCATTGGTCTAAGTGTCTGCTCTGCACCAGTACCATGCTGTTTTGGTTACTGTAGCCCTGTAGTATAGTTTGAAGTTGGATAGTGTGATGCCTCCAATTTTGTTCTTTTTGCTTAGAATTGGCTTGGCTATTTGGGCTCTTCTTTGGTTCAATATGAATTTTAAAATAGTTTTCTCTATTTTCAAATAAGTATATTACAAGAAACATTAATGCAAAATTTCTCATGATTTAGTGTGAGATATAAAGACTGCACAATAGATTATGCTTTAATTTCTTCCTCTTATTGTGAAATAAATATTTAAATAACCTCTCAGACATAAGAGGGTCAAAGTCTTGGAGTAATATGCTCTTCTAGAGATAATTTATTTATTTTATCCTTTTTAAATAAAGCAAAAAATTTGATATGGTAAATGGCCAAGAAATTTCCAAGGTTCATGAGGCAGCATCTTTCACATACATTTAGCAGATGATCAAAAATATAACATCAAAATAATTGAATAGCACTAGAAGAGTAGTTTGGAGATACTAATACAATCATGTGTTGATTAGCAATGGTGATACATTCTTTTTTTTTAATTATACTTTAAGTTCCAGGGTACATGTGCACAACATGCAGGTTTGTTACATATGGATACATGTGCCATGTTGGTGTGTGCACCCATTAACTCTCATTTACATTAGGTATATCTCCTAATTCTATCCCTCCCCCATCCCCCCATGCCACAACAGGCCCCAGTGTGTGATGTTCCCCACCCTGTGTCCAAGTGTTCTCATTGTTCAATTCCCACCTTTGAGTGAGAACATGTGGTGTTTGGTTTTCTATCCTTGTGAAAGTTTGCTCAGAATGATGGTTTCCAGCTTCATCCATGTCCCTACAAAGGGCATGAACTCATCCTTTTTTATGGCTGCATAGTATTCCTTGGTGTATATGTACCACATTTTCTTAATCCAGTCTATCATTGATGGACATTTGGGTTGGTTCCAAGTCTTTGCTATTGTGAATAGTGCCGCAATAACCATACATGTGCATGCGTCTTTATAGCAGCGTGATTTATAATCCTTCGGTTGAACAATGGTCGAACTTGTTTACAGTCCCACCAACAGTGTAAAAGTGTTCCTGTTTCTCCACATCCTCTCTAGCACCTGTTGTTTCCTGACTTTTTAATGATTGCCATTTTAACTGGTGTGAGATGGTATCTCATTGTGGTTTTGATCTGCATTTCTCTGATGGACCATGATGATGAGCATTTTTTCATGTGTCTGTTGGCTGCATAAATGTCTTCTTTTGAGAAGTGTCTGTTCATATCCTTTGCCCACTTTTTGATGGGGTTGTTCTCTTCTTGTAAATTTGTTTAAGTTCTTTGTAGATTCTGGGTATTAGCCCTTTGTCAGATGGGTAGATTGTAAAAATTTTCTCCCATTCTGTAGGTTGCCTGTACACTCTCATGGTAGTTTCTTTTGCTGTGCAGAAGCTCTTTAGTTTAATTTGATCCCATTTGTCAATTTTGGCTTTTGTTGCCATTGCTTTTGGTGTTTTAGTCATGAAGTCCTTGCCCATGCCTATGTCCTGAATGGTATTGCTTAGATTTTCTTCTAGGGTTTTTATGGTTTTAGGTCTAACATGTAAGTCTTTAATCCATCTTGAATTAATTTTCTTATAAGGTGTAAGGAAGGGATCCAGTTTCAGCTTTCTACATATGGCTGGCCAGTTTTCCCAGCACCATTTATTAAATAGGGAATCCTTTCCCCATTTCTTGTTTTTGTCAGGTTTGTCAAAGATCAGATGGTTGGAGATGTGTGGTATTATTTCTGAGGGCTCTGTTCTGTTCCATTGGTCTATATCTCTGGTTTGGTACCAGTACCATGCTGTTTTGGTTACTGTGGCCTTGTAGTATAGTTTGAAGTCAGGTAGCGTGATGCCTTCAGTTTTGTTCTTTTGGCTTAGGATTGACTTGGCAATGCGGGCTCTTTTTTGGTTCCATATGAACTTTAAAGTAGTTTTTTTCCAATTCTGTGAAGAAAGTCATTTGTAGCTTGATGTGGATGTCATTGAATCTATAAATTACCTTGGGCAGTATGGCCATTTTCAAGATATTGATTCTTCCTATCCATGAACATGGAATGTTCTTCCATTTGTTTGTGTCCTCTTTTATTTCGTTGAGCAGTGGTTTGTAGTTTACCTTGAAGAGGTCCTTCACATCCCTTGTAAGTTGGATTCCTAGGTATTTTATTCTCTTTGAAGCAATTGTGAATGGGAGTTCACTCATGATTTGGCTCTCTGTTTGTCTGTTATTGGTGTATAGGAATGCTTATGATTTTCACACATTGATTTTGTATCCTGAGACTTTGCTGAAGTTGGTTATCAGCTTAAGGAGATTTTGGGCTGAGACGATGGGGTTTCCTAAATATACAATCATGTCATCTGCAAACAGGGACAATTTGACTTCCTCTTTTCCTAATTGAATACCCTTTATTTCTTTCTCGTGCCTGATTGCCCTGGCCAGAACTTCCAACACTATGTTGAATAGGAGGGATGAGAGAGGGCATCCCTGTCTTGTGCCAGTTTTCAAAGGGAATGCTTCCAGTTTTTGCCCATTCAGTATGATATTGGCTGTGGGTTTGTCACAAATAGCTCTTATTATTTTGAGATACGTCCCATCAATACCTAGTTGATTGAGAGTTTTTAGCATGAAGGGCTGTTGAATTTTGTAGAAGGCCTTTTCTGCATTTATTGAGATAATCATGTGGTTTTTATCTTTGGTTCTGTTTATATGATGGCTTCTCTTTATTGATTTGCATATGTTGAACCAGCCTTGCATCTCAGGGATGAAGCCAGCTTGATCGTGGTGGATAAGTTTTTGATTTGCTGCTGGATTCGGTTTGCCAGTATTTTATTGAGGATTTTTGCATTGATGTTCATCAGGGATATTGGTCTAAAATTCTCTTTTTTTGTTGTGTCTCTGCCAGGCTTTGGTATCAGGATGATGCTAGCCTCATAAAGTGAGTTAGGGAGCATTCCCTCTTTTCCTACTGATTGGAATAGTTTCAGAAAGAATGGTACCAGCTCTTCATTGTACCTCTGGTAGAATTTGGCTGTGAATCTGTCTGGTCCTGGACTTTTTTTTGGTTAGTTGGCTATTAATTATTGCCTCAATTTCAGAGCCTGTTATTGGTCTATTCAGGGATTCAACTTCTTCCTGGTGTAGTCTTGGGAGGGTGTATGTGTCCAGGAATTTATCCATTTCTTCTAGATTTTCTAGTTTATTTGCGTAGAGGTGTTTATAGTATTCTCTGATGGTAGTTTGTATTTCTGTGGGATTGGTGGTGATATCCCCTTTATCATTTTTTATTGCGTCTATTTGATTCTTCTCTCTTTTCTCCTTTATTAGTCTTGCTAGCAGTCTATCAATTTTGTTGATCTTTTCAAAAAACCAGCTGCTGGATTCATTGATTTTTTGAAGGGTTTTACATTCTAAGAAATGCACCGTTAGGCAATTCCATCATTGTGCAAACATCATAGAATATACTTACACAAACCAAGATGGCGTAGTCTAGTACACATGTAGGTTATACGGTATAGCCTACTGATCCTTGACTATAAGCCCTGTACAGCGTGTTAGTGTACCAATACTGTAGGCAATTATAACACAATGGTGAGTATTTCTGTATCTAAACATATCTAAATATAGAAAAAGTACAGCAAAACTATAGTATAAAAGATTTTAAAAACTGTACCACCTATATGTATGTGTATAATTAGTTACCATGAATTGAGCTTGCAGGTCAGAGAGTTGCTCTGGGTGAATGAATCAGTGAGTGAGTGGTGAGTGACTGTGAAGGCCTATGACATCACTGTACACTACCGTGGACATTACAAACACTGTAGAGTTAGGCTGCATTAAATTTTTTAAAAAACTATTTTCTTTCTTTAATAGTAAATTAAGCTTTGCTTACTGTAACCTTTATATTATATAAACTTACTAATTTATTAAAAAACCTTTTAACTCCTTTGTAGGAACACTTAGCTTAAAACACAAACACATTTTAGAGCTGTACAAAAATTATATCCTTATTCTTTCAGCTTTTTTCTATTTATAACTTTTTTCATTTTTAAAACATTTTTGTGCAAAACTGAGACACAAACACATACATTAGTTTAAACTACACAGAGTCAGGATCATACATAACACTGTGTTCCACCTCCACATCTTGTCCCACTGGAAGGTCTTCAGGGGCAATAACGCGCATGGAACTGTCATCTCCTACAACAGTGCCTCCTTCTGGAATACTGCCTGAAGAACCTGCCTGAGGTTGTTTTTCAGTTAACTTTTTTATAAGTAGAAGGAATACATGCTAAAAATAATGATAAAAAGTATAATATAGTAAATACATAAATTAGTAACATAGTCATCTATTATCTAGTATTATGTACTATACGTAATCATATAAACTATACTTTCATATGACTAGGAGCACAGTAGGTTTGTTTACGTCAGCATCGTCATAAACACATGAGTAATGCATGGTGTTTATGATGCTTGTGATGTTAAGATGGCTACCATGTCATGAGGCAATGGGAATTTCTCAGCTCCATTATAATCTTAGGTGGCCATCATCATGTGTGAGGTCCATCATTGACCGAAGTGTTGTTTTAAGGTGCATTTCTGTACTCACAACATGATTACTTCTAGTTTTCTCAGGACACCAAACCTCAGAGGAAGGAATTTCTATCTAGATTTGTTTGCCTCCTATCTAAAGAGGGTTATCTTCCTCTAAACAGACTATTCTTGAGTTTAACTAAAAAACACAATGGCAAGGTATTTTTACAGGTAAAAGTATAGGAAACATAACAAAAGTAGTTTATGATATATGATATGTAGAGTGGGTGAGTTTTCCAAATACATGTTCAACAAGCCTTTAGAACAGCCAGCCACATATTAGGATGTATAGATAATCCCCTGAGAAATATCTTCACTAAGAAGAAAAGTCAAAAGTTTGACAGATATTTAACTATAGATGTCATATATGTCCCTGTCAGTTGTAAAAAGTAAGAATGTTTATTGCAAACACAGTATCTGATGAAATGTTTGAAAAATGTTTGAAAGACTAACAGCTGACAAACAAAGCGATGTGCAAATAAGATCTGCTGCTGAAAGGACAGTAAAAGAAGTGCTATATTTGAACACCATAAGCGAGAGAGTTGGGAGAATGAGGAAATATAAAGTATCTACAATCACAAGGTACCTATTAGGCCTGATTCTGCCATTTTCTAGGATTGGGTCTTTGCCTCAGTCATTAACCTCTCTAAGCTTATTTCTCTTTTGTAAACAAACAAATAAATGACAGAAAATAGTCGTATTATACTCAGGGACTGAATTACTTAAGAACATGTTTTTTCAAAACTGTTGCAATTCAAAGTCGAACCTGGATCAATTCTCTAGACATTTCTGTTTACCAGGTTCAGCACCATTGTCACTACTTGATTCATCACATGTAAATGGTTAAACCCTCCAATTTCTTTGGAAAATATTGTCTACCAAAGCCCAAGTTAAAAATAGTGAATACAAATAAACTTTATCAACATGAAAATATAAACAGTAGCAAAAATCACAATGTTAATGATCATTGTAAATGTTTATTGGGGGCTTAATATTTATCAGATTTTTAAAAAATAAGCTTTACTGTGTGTACTTAAGGTACACAACATGATGTTATGGAATATATACAGACAGTAAAATGATTAGTATGCTGAAGCTGATTAACATACCCATCATTTCAAATAGTTATCTATTTTGTTGTTGTTTTGTGCATAGAACAGCTAAAATCTACCCATTTAGCGTGAATCTCAAATACACTACAATTGTATTACTTATAGTCCTCAAGTTGTGCATTTGATCTCTGGACTTGTTCATTTTATGTATCTGCTTTTTAGGATTCATATGCATCATCTCATTAGGTCCTCATAACAGCTCTATGACTTAAAGGACTGTTGTCTTTATTGTCTCAACCTATAAAGAAAGTGACAAAGACAAGATTTGGATCCAAAAAGCCTGACTCTGGAGTTTGGAATATCAGCCATGATACCAGCGACCTTTCATACAGCCATACTGTGGTCTTGAAAGCCTTTACCACGTTGCCAAACTTGTTTTTCTTAATAGAAGCACCTGTTACATGGAAAGGCCTCATGTATTTCTGGTACTGACACTATTTTTCTCCTCTTATGCCTCTCTAATTATGTGCCCATCGGAATAAAATCTTATTTAGGTGCGATCATATATTTTCATTTTTAGAATGCCCAAAATATTTTTCATAGTGAATCTTGAACAATATACTTAACAAATACTAAAAACATGATATATAGTGTTCACCTCTATTCCAAGGGACAGAGTACTTAAGTGTATGAAAATATAATTTTCCCATATTTGCTTTATACAAAATCTACTTGCCTTCAGTGAATGACCATCTGAAAAACTAAATTAGAACAAGCTTATTACATTACAAAATTATTTTTGAATATATAAAAGCAAGCAGTTCTCAGGGCCATTTTATATAATACTCCTTGTACTATTTAACATTTCTAAAACAATCAACATGCTGAGAATATTTCTATGCTCGGTTTGTCTCAGAACGAATGGTCTTTCAGAATATTAGAGAACACTTGGAGATGTGCTTTGCAAAGCAAATGCAAGCTTTGAATTTTCAATCTGTCCTTTTAACCTCTGATCATGTCACGGATAACAATATACTTAACACTTCAGTTATTGTCCTAGATCAGTAATAACTGTCATTTGAATCATTAAAACATGTTAAGTCATTACATTTCATTATAGGAGTTCTTTTTCTTTCTTTCTTTTTTTTTTCTCTTTGAGATGGAGTCTCACTCTGTCACCCAGGCTGGAGTGCAATGGCACGGTCTCTGCTCCCTGCAACCTTCACCTCCCAGGTACAAGCTATTCTCCTGCCTCAGCCTCCTGAGTAGCTGGAACTACAGGCATGTGCCAGCACACCCGACTAAATTTTGTATTTTTAGTAGAGATGGGGTTTCACTATGTTGGCCAGGCTGGTCTCAAACTTCTGACCTCGAGATCTGCCCACCTCGGCCTCCCAAAGTGCTGGGATTACAGGCGTGAGTCACCACACCCAGCCCATTATAGGAGTTCTTGCTAGAGAGTTACATTACTTATCAGACTTTTTGCATCAGACATAATAGAAGATTAATTCTCAACCACTCTGTCTTTAAGTTTGCATGATTCCTTATCTACAATGACAAACGAATGCCATTTTCAGTGGGTCATTTCTCATTTTGGAGGAGATTAAAAGGATGAAAAAATAGCAATAAAAGCTTTTGTTTGGAGAGTTCCATAATATGCAAATGGATATGGTGAACACTACTTTTTAATAAATGAAGGACCATCGTGATGGTTTGGAGGAATGCTAGCTGTACTTAACATATCCATCCATCTCAGTGTTCTTACATTTATTCTGTTTAGAAGATGGCTAAATCTCAGTGGAGAAAGCTTTAATTTCCTCTCAAATGTCATTAGCTTGGAATGCTTTGATCGTGCTGAGATACGTCCAACCCGTCATGGCAATTCTCTGATGATTTCAGACTGATTTGCTTTGTACGTCAAAGGCATGGAGAGACCATTCTACAACACATGATTTTGGCTCCACATTTTGAAGTCTCTTGAATACTCATGAGCTATATTGTTATAAGAAGTGGACCACTGTTACACACTTAGAAAATATGGTAACTAGTTGTATCCCAGACATTATCTTGCTATTTCTGAAAAGCAAGGATTCTTATGTCTCTTTCTTAATTATTTTATTATTATGTTCAAAATAAGTAAGCTACTTTAAAAATATTACAAAACATGCTTTCTAGGTAATGTTTGGATAACATCAAATTTTGATATCATATTGTCATAACATAAAACTCCAAATAATAGAAAATTGAAACTCAATGGCTATAATAAGAGTGATGATCACAACATTTATAAATCCACCAGTATCAGTTCTTACATTTTGAATACTGTAGTAGATAGTATTCTAGGAAGTAGTAATAACTCTTGGTTACTCTAATTCTTTTCTTTTATTTCAGGATGTAAGTTTCCTGTAGATCTTTGATACTTTACTTTTTGCTCTTGGTCTTTTGGTCAGTTTATTCAAGGTGTGTTTAGTGACCAGGTAATTAACAGAAAAAAAAATAGAAAAGTGCATGAAGTTAAAATTAGCCAACTAATATCTTCTTTTTTTCTTTTTTCTTTTTTTTTTTTTTTTTGAGACGGAGTTTCAGTCTTGTTGCCCAGACTGGAGTGCAATGGCACGATCTCGGCTCACTGCAACCTCTGCCTCCCGGGTTCAAGCAATTCTCTTGCCTCAGCCTCCCGAGTAGCTGGGATTACAAGTGCCCACCACCACCCCCAGCTAATTTTTTGTATTTTCAGTAGAGACAGGGTTTCACCATGTTGGCCAGGTTGGTCTTGGACTCCTGACGTCAGGTGATCCGCCCACCTCTGCCTCCCAAAGTCCTGGGGTTACAGGCATAAACTAGTATCTTTAAAAGAACAGTAAATTTACAGAAACTTTCATCTATTGATTGTGATAATAATAAACCAGAATTCTGGAAAATGCAATACTTCTACTCCCTATCATCACCATTATCACCATCATTAGAGATGAAAGATAAGCAGTGTTAGTAATAGCAGTGTTAGAATATAGCTGTGTGCAATAGATTATCGAAACAGAAACAATGGCTGGTATTTATTGGGCACTTCCAATGTAGTCGGTATTTTTTTAATAAGTAGTTTTCAGAACTGTCCTGCTAATTATATTGAATTATTATCATGATATTACAGATGAAGAAACTGGAAGTCTGATAAACTGTCTAGAGTTCAATGGCAGATGATCTTCAGAGCCTGTATTTTTTAACTTTTGTGCTCTATTGTCTGCTGTGTAGAATATTATACCTTCACTAGTATTGAGCTATCTGACAATATAATATTTTTAAAGTTTCCCCAATAATACTTTATTTTTTCCTCCTGAAAAATCTGTTCTAATTATGGAATAATCTAGTCAAATATTTAAAATTTTCCTTACTGTATCTTGGGGTGGGAGGTGCACAGTTGTTTTCTAAAGATTTTAAAATGGCTATAATAAAACAATGATTCTATTACTTTAAAAGTATGTAAATATTTACTACTGGTTTAATTTGGAGTGTTTCTTTTTAAACCTTTTTGTTTTTTTTCACATCAGAAATATATATATGTTTTATGACATGCGTCAACTGATAGAATGTTATGAAATTTCATGTGTGAAAATCTCAGATGATTACAGCATATTCCCAAATGCAGTATGATAGCCACCATGAAATCTTATGTATATTCCAGTCACTGATGAAAGCCTGTAAACCTAATTATATGTTGTGATTCTTTAGTAATTCATTAGAAAAGGAGTATTTTAAATAGTATTTGGTGAAATGCCTATAAATCTCATGTCAGTTAATATTCAGCAACTACATTTACTTATTCAGTGAGTCATCTTCAGATTTCAGAACTTAGCAAACTACAGATATACCAATTGAATGTTCGTGTGTGTTGGTTGAACTGAATCATAAGCATTGGAAAGACTAAAAGAGATAAGATATACCTACATATTTTAGAAATATGAAAATATAATGCAATGCAGTTTTAAAAGTTATGTACTACTTATGTACTGCTATTTTTTATTATTTTGGATTCAGGGGGTACATGTGAAAGTTTGTTACATGGGTATATTGTGTAATACTGGGATTTGGGCTTCTATTGAACCCATCACCCAAATAGTGAATATATTATCATTATCCAATAGGTAATTTTGCAACCCTTTCCCCCCTCTTTCCCTCCTTTCTTTGGGAGTTACCAGTGTCTATTGTTTCTGTCTTTGTGCCAGAAGCAATGAGTACCCAATGTTTTAACTCCCATTTATAAGTAAGAACATGTCATATTTGGTTTCCTGTTCCTCTGTTAACTTGCTTAGAGACCCCCAGCTTCATCTATGTTGCTGCAGAGGATATGATTTCATTCTTTTTATGGCTGCATAGTATGCCATGGTATATGTGTGCCACATATTCTTTATCCAGTCCACTGTTGATAGGCACTTAGGTTGATTCCATGATTTTGCTATTGTGAATACTGCTGGGATGAACATACAAGTGTGGTTGTTTTTTTTTATATAACAATGTTTTTCCTTTTGCTAGATACCCAGTAGTGGAATTGCTGGATCAAATGATAGTTCAACTTTTAGTTCTTTGAGATATCTTCAAACTGTTTTTCATAGAGGTTGTGCTAATTTACGTTTCCACCAACAGTGTGTAAGCATTCCCTTTTTTCTGCATCCTCACAAAATCTGTTATTTCTTGACATTTTTATTTTTCTTTTTTTTTTTTTTTTTTTTTTTTGAGACGGAGTCTCGCTCTGTCACCCAGGCTGGAGTGCAGTGGCGCAATCTCGGCTCACTGCTAGCTCCGCCTCCCGGGTTCACGCCATTCTCCTGCCTCAGCCTCTCCGAGTAGCTGGGACTACAGGCGCCCGCCACCACGCCCGGCTAATTTTTTGTATTTTTAGTAGAGACGGGGTTTCACCGTGGTCTCGATCTCCTGACCTCGTGATCCGCCCGCCTCGGCCTCCCAAAGTGCTGGGATTACAAGCGTGAGCCACCACGCCCGGCCTATTTCTTGACATTTTTATAATGGCCATTCTGAGTGGCATGAGACAGTATCTCAGTGTGGTTTTAATTTGCATTTCTCTGATGATTCGTGATGTTAAGCATTTTTTCGTATGTTTGTCGGCTGCTTGTATGTCTTCTTTTGTGTGGTGTCTGTTTATGTCCTTTGCCCGCTTTTCAAAGTGGTTGTTTCTTTCTCGTTGATTTATTTAAGTTCGTTATAGATTCTGAATATTAGTCTTTGTCACATGCAGAGTTTACAAATGTATTCTCCCATTCTCTAGGTTGTCTGCTTGTTCTCCTGATTGTTTCTTTTGCTTTGCAGAAGCTCCTTAGTTTAAGTCCCACTTGTCAACTTTTGGTTACTTTGCGTTGGTCTTCGAGGTCTTACTCATAAATTCTTTGTTCTGGCCAATGTTCAGAAGAGTTTTTCCTAGGTTTTCTTCTAGGACTTTTATAGTTTGAGGTCTTACATTTAAGCCTTTGACTCATCTTGAGTTAATTTTTCTATATGGCGAGAGGTAGGGGTCCAGTGTCATTCTTCTGCATATTGCTAGCCAGTTTTCCGAGCACCATTTATTGAATAGGGTGTCCTTTCCTTATTGTTTATTTTTGTTGACTGTCGAAAATCAGTTGGCTGTAGATGTGTAGCTTTATATCTGAGTTCTTTATTCTGTGTCCATTTTTATACCCGTACCATGCCTTTAAATGCGTTAGAAAATGAGTAGAGTGGTTTAAACAAAGATAATTGGGTATAAAGATGTAATATTTTAATACTAAATTCTATTTATAATAATTATTGTAATTGTTCTTAAGCCTTATGAAACATGAATGGTTAAAGCTGCATTTTAAGGTTTTATTTTAGAGCTTGTTTTATTATTATCAATTCTATTTTGCATTTGTAGTGTGCTTCAAAAATAATTTAATAAAATAAGGAGGCACCTGTTAAAGTATATAATAAGAATGATCTGAAAGCTAAATAAGTGAACTCTTCAGACATTACTGGTGAGAATTTACTGTTGTGAACTAGTTGATTACCTACTCTGAGTATATGAATGTGATTGGTTATAGAAAATCCAAACCACAGAGCTCATTGTCAACTGTGTTTCTTTAATTAAACTGTTATGAGATTATTAAAGTATCATGTTGTATAGACCTTCAGTGGTGCTGAAAAGCAATGTCTCACCCATTTACAAATTATACACAATATGCATTCTTTATCTTACCTGTATATTACTGTATTACATTTTACATATATTTAAATATATGCTTACATTATGTGTTATTCATTAACATAATGTATAAAACATACAAATATATTTATAATACATTATACATGTTATAAATTTGATATCTAGTATATATTATATATATTTAAAATCACAATATATTTTATTTATTTTATTTTATGATATTGCTGAATTAACAGGTATTTGAGGAAGGAGAGGTGATGCCCTAGATGTGTATATTGTAATTTCAGAAATATTAAAATATGGAAAAAAATGTTCATCTTGGAAGCCAGGTACATGAAATATATTCCTCCAATTGCAAATCTGAGCCCAGATGTAATTTTTTGTGAGATTTTGGAAACTATGCAATCATGTAAGAATTCCTTGGTTTACACTGCTTCTTTGAAATTAGTTTGTTATATTCTATGAAAAGCCCATGATCCCCATGAGTGGCGTTATCAAATCTTAAGAATGTTATCAGAGGCCGGGCGCGGTGGATCACGCCTTTAATCCCAGCACTTTGGGAGGCTGAGGCGGGTGGATCACGAGGTCAGGAGATCGAGACCATCCTGGCTAACAGGGAGAAACCCCGCCTCTACTACAAATACGAAAAATTAGCCGGGTGTGGTGGCGGGCGTCTGTAGTCCCAGCTACTCCGGAGGCTGAGGCAGGAGAAATGGCGTGAACCCGGGAGGCGGAGCTTGCAGTGAGCGGAGATCGCCCCACTGCATTCCAGCCTGGGTGACAGAGGGAGACTCCGTCTCAAAAAAAAAAAAAAAGAATGTTATCAGATAGAAAGCATATGATTTGGACTAATTTCAAAATGAAATTATGTATTTAAGCTATGTGTGCTTGCTGCACATTTCTACATTGTTAACAATAGTTTTATAACAATCGGTTTCTTCAACAATTTACCAGGAAACAGCCCCTCTTCATTTCACTCTTGGCTGTATGGAAACGGTCTTTGTATGAAATCTGGAATCCATTCCCAGTATAAAGGCAAGCTGACTCGCACCAAGGCTATGAAGTTGAACATTTATTCAGTATACTCAGCCAAAACAACTCACTTATCAGGGAAAAACAATCATCTGGGACTGCAAATAGGTTTTCCATGTTGATTATAGTGACATTAAGTAGAAATGACTTCAGTTTCCATCTTTAATTGTTATCTAGTCCCCTCCTGATCATAAGTAGAAATTATACCAACTCTTATTCAAATATCAAGAAAAACCTTTTTAGAAATTATTAAAGGAAGTGTCTACAAGTACACAAGTAGATACAATCAAAAAAGACAAAAAATTACATTTGGACATTGCTATTTGACCTATTTTCTTCATCTAAATGGTACCCAATACAAAAATGTAAATTTATGCTTCAAGATAATATTGATGGCTAGTAGTGTATGTTACTTCTTGCCCATAGAGCTGAAAAAATCCTCTTTTAAGTAACCATTTAATATATCTATTGTATTGTCTTCTTTAGTGAAGGCTTTACTACCATGTAATGGTTCTTTAAGTATCACTTAATGAACATATATTTTGTATGCCTGTCATAATTTCTATTTGCAATATATATACATATACTATATAATAGATATTATATATAAAATAGAAAGTATGTATAACACTTGGATTAACTCATATTACAGCATATGTATTATATTTCCCATTTAATAGATGGAAAAACTTAAGATTAGGGAGATTCTTTGTACATTTATTAATTTATCATATAAATATTGAGCTTTCTCTTGCCAATACAATTCGCTAGTAAATACATTAGAGATAAAAAGCAAATGAGTTTGTTTTAATTTCGATATCTCTGAGCCCGGTACCTAAGGCAGTTGGTTTTTTAACATGCCCAATAATATAATACCAAATTGAATCCAGCTTCCAAAAACTGTGTGTTTGTATCATAACTTGTGCAGGAATGAAATATACTGACAAGTTAACGTAAATCCACAGAAAAGTCTATGTACTTTCAAAATATTTTTCTTGTAATTTTTATCTTCAGACTACTTAAATAAAAACTCATTCAATTTGATTTAGGGTATATATTATTTCCATACATGTCTATGGGAGATGTTTACAAAGATGCAACAAATTGGTATTTGGTTTGGGCCTTGAATTGCTCTTGGATTATAAAAGGAGAAAAACCTTGTGTTGCTTTAACATATAACAAAGGTTTTATTAATATTCTGAGAAGCTATGTACAATGTGTAAATGGAAATCTCTCTTTGCAGCATTCTTTCGTGGTTCTAAATTGTGCCATGACTGAGGTCATGCCATGATGTTTAGCATGGTTTGTAAAACTGTAATAGCTTGGCTTTTTTGACAGATTTTTCATTTAAATATTTGGCTCCACTTACATAGGAGGTTGCCATCATTTGTAAGCTTCCCTCTTTTTCGTCTTGTAATCTCTGCAGGTTGAAAAATGTTCTGATGCTATGGAAATTATTCTAGCACAGATGCATTTAGATTGTGGAAATTGCTTTGGGTTGTTTAAAGCAAGACATTTTTTGATTGTTTCCATGATGATTGGATGCTTCATTAACCCCTTTATCGTTGACATCCTATGGAGACTCGATATGTAGTCTTAATTATTTTAAAAGACAATTCTTTGTTATTTAGCTGGTGATTAAAAACACATTAAAAGATGGCATAGAAAGACTATTTTTGTTCATTACCCGATCTAAAAATCTAATCATGTAGTAAGAGACTAATTTTCACATAATTCTTAAAACAATAAGTACACTACTGTAGGAATTATTTGTGCTGCCTATATCAGTTAATTAACCAAACTGCACCAGAGAGAGTGAGAAAGTGATTTTTTTCTATTAATCAAATGGAAAAGTCAAGAGTAGATATCTCTATCAGTGCTTTTAAGAAAGTGTCTGAGTGAATTTGTGAGATGAACCTAAATTATTTGAATGTAAATATAGCAAATTCAAGGAAGAAAAACAATGCACTGAAAACATATGAAGTCAACTTAAAAGAAACAGCCCAAGGGTGGTGACTCACATCTGTAATTCCAGCACTTTGGGAGGTTGAAACTGGAGCAGTGCTTCAGCCCAGGAGTTCAAGACCAGCCTGGGCAACATAGCAAGACCTCATCTCAAAAATAAGAATAATAAAATAAAAAATTTTTAAAAAGAAATCGATCGCCCAAGAATAGCATTACAGGTTTTAGAGAAAAAGCTTGAGGATAGAGATACTGTGTCTGTCATGGAATGTACATTAATACGTTGGAATGGGATCTATATTAATACATTCTAATGCAAAAATATTACACTCAATCTTTTCATAAATATAACCCAACTTACCTTTATGCTTGTGACATACAAACATCTTCTTTAAGTGTTCACTTACTGGAATATTCCACTTCAAATAATCTTTGCAACTTTAATAATAAAGGAAAATACGATTACTATAACTTCATTTTAGAAGACATTGTATATATTACACCTGGAATATGCAATTATTTCAATTGTGTACTAATTGCTAAGCTTTTAAGAGGAATAAATACCTTTTGCTTTAATGTCAAGATCCCCTCTAGACCATACCACCAGTAGTTTTTGCTTAAAAATAAGCAAATCTCCTATGAGCAGGTTTTTCAGCTAAAAAGTTTCCCTCCCATAAAGTTAGTAGTTATGCATATACTATCATTTTAACCCTTAGCCAAAATTTTACCATATAGATATTGTGTCCATAATATAGATTAAGAAACTGAGACATAGAGAGATTAAGGTTGACAGGTAATAGATGATAATAGATGACAGTTGTTTTACACAGATTCTGTTGAATTCCAAAGCCAGTGACCTAAATACTATGCAATACTACTTACGTATCAAAAACCCCCATGCCATTTTTTTTTCGGTCGGTAAGAGGTAAGAATCTAATAATCAGAGTATTTTTTATCCAGTGTAAACTATTCACAAATATAGTTTCATTTTAATCTCACAAAACAGAGTCTTCTTTTCTTGAGAAAAATATTTCCATGTTCCATTGACTGTTATGCATTTAAACAGCATTTATTATGTTATTACGCGTAGTGACCAAGGCTCTGTGGTAGGGTCTGGCATTGACTTCTGTGTGGGTAATTACACGATTCTGGATTATGTTAACATCTGTAATACGTCATATATGTCTGAAGTGACACATGCTCTTGAATTATTAATAAGGAAAGGGAAAATATTAAGTTTACAAAAGACAGTTCACCCTTCTATTTTAGCATTTCCAATTATGCATATAGAAACAATCTGACTGCTGCCTACCACTGAGACTTTGCTTTAATTATTTAACCATTTAAAGGCAGCTGTAGCAGTTTTTAAAATCTCTCACATGTGAGTGATATCTAATTTTAAATTTAATTGAAGACATGTAAGACAACTGGCTTCTGCTAAGTTTCAATTGGGTTTCATGTAAAAATAACAATCGCCATCAATAAACTGACCAGATGGCAACTTGGCTACGGAAAAGAGATAAATGGGACTGTAAAATGAGGGAGGCCCCACATAATGAGGGTCACTTAAGAGGTACATGTGTGATTTGTTTTGATGAATAATAAATTCATGTAAGTTACACAATCATGATGCATGAGTTTTCACTATAAATTCCAAGAGCATCAGTCTCACATGATGGAACACAGCTGCCCTTCCCGAGCAGATACTTTAATCTATCATATTGGAGGACAGAGCATATTAAAGGAATGAGCAAGGCCTAGGGTGGGGAGAGCTTACATTTTGAATTTTCTTACAATGTACTTTCTAAACACAGACTAGAAATACTACAATAGAGAAAAAATCTCCCCCTCCTCCCACCTAAGATTTTGTAATAGCCATTTCTGCAGGGTTAAGACTTCTATTTGCCAGAGAGGCAGAGAGAAAAAAAACAACATTCATTTCTATCCTTGATGACCAACAATACCAAGGACTTTAAACCCCTGTGGTGCTCTGTTGATGAATATAAACATGAACATAGACTAGACAAATACATGCACTATAGGTTTGGCCTTATTTTAGAACATTTTTAAAAATGATTTTCACTAAGTAATGTGACGTTTTTATTAGCATTAAAAATTGTAATCGATACTTTAAAAGAGCTTATTCTTTGAAATTATCTGAATCATGAAGCTGTTTTGCAGCTGTCTTCTCATGAAGAAAAGATATCTTCAAATGGATGAAATTAGAGCTGAAACAAATAATGAACTGAAAGAAGGAATTAGTGACTAAGTAAAGTCATTGCTTGTCCTACAGAAAATGCAAGAATGTGTTTAACCTTCAGATAATTAAAAATGTAAACATGGATATTACACATTTTGGCCATTAAATACATTTCTTCTTTTACTAGAAAGATAGAAGCCAAAAATAATATTAAATAGAAAAATAATCTCAACTCTGAGAATTAACTTAGTAGGTCAGTCCTACATTACAGAAAATATAATGAACAGTTGGCAATCATCCAAGAGATTTGGGTGGTACTCATCCAAATAATCTAATACAAAGATAATGCACTAATCCTGAGGATTCAGAAATGACAGACCTGCTATCATCAAGACAGCATCTCATAAACCTTTTAAGCTGACCTTCATGAAATTTTTAGTTCTTCAGTCTTACTTCAGATGACTGTAATAACAGAAGCTTGTGGTTCATGGCAACTCCATTGAACAATAAGATAAATGGCAGTGTGGCAAATACATGCAAGAGGAAACAGTAACTTTCTAGTTTTGCTTCAAGTTCTAAAGAAAAGGAAAAAAAGTTTACACCTAGGTAGTATTTCCTTACTTGGACAATCACTATATTTAAGATATTTTCTTTTCAATTGTAATATATTTCTTTGGACACAACCAGTAATGAAAAATGAATATAATAATCCACGTTATAAAACTGTAAGTTTCAGGTGTTCACTTTTCTTTATTTGCATTTAATTTTTACAGAACAGAAACAGTTATGGAAATACTAATTTTCATGTTGCTTAATGAATTATCATAAAGCAAATTTCTGGGTCAAGAAATAGAACTTTGCCAGCCACCCCGGAAGCCCCTTATTTTATCTGTTAACAAAAGCAAGTACTATTCTGACTTTTATGGTAATTACTTCCTTGCATTTAATAATTTATGATCAAAGAATACATCTCTGGATGCTAATATTTAGTCTTGTTTAATTTTTAAAAACTGGAATGTTTTTAATTATACAGTTTTCACCATCATCCTCTTTTGCTCCTTTTTATCTGTTGAAGAAAGCAACCATTTGATCTGCTTTATCTTACATTACTCATAAAATATGCTTAGAATACTGATATTACAATACAAATATTAACACCAATAAGATAATTGAAAATGATTTATATTTTTGTACACAATCTTTTCTGATGTCTACATCATTATAGCATATACTCATTACATATCTTACTCACTCAATTTAAACTTTCCATTTAGTTTTTGCACTACGTATGATTCTATATTTAATGTTCACTACTAGTCTTTCTGCTGGTGTCTTTCCAGTCATCGTTGTTGTCTGAAGCTCATTCTCTAGTAAATTCCTAAGGACACAGTGATGAAACCAAAGTTGCCTGCGTTCTTGCGGGTTGTCAACAGTTATCTGTGCTCTTTACGATCAAAAGTGAATTTTTCTGAATATAAAATATTTTTTCACATTTTTCCCCCACAGTATTTTAAACATATTGCTCCATTTTCTTCTGTTATAAAATGTTCCTGTCAAAAGTCTTATGATAGTCTAATTTTCATTTGCTATTTTTGCCTAGAGCCACTAAAGTTTTTGCTTTGTATAATTTATCTTTATATTTAAGTTTACTGATTTTACCAGAATATATGGCAGGGTTGATTGTTATAAGCCAAAATTAAAAGGTATATAATGTGCCCTTTTATATCTGCTTTTACTTATTTTTTAGCTTGCAAGAATTTTTTTTTTTTTGAATTAGACTTTTTAGTATGCAGTCTGTTTGCTGGCTTCTGGCTTTGGTTTTATTCAAAGATTCTTTTATGTATGTGTTGAAAATTTTTAATCTATTTTTAATATTTGTCATTTTTCTCAAATAATTTTTATCTCTTTATTAATTACATTTTAATTCTTACACTTTTTCTCCTTTTCAATTTCTACTTCTTTGAAGGTATTTTATGCCTTTTTTTTGTTTGTTTTTCCAGTTTTTTTCTGTCCTCTGGTTCTGTTTTATTTCTGAAATGAGCTTTTTCTTGTGTCTGGAATTCTCTCTGGAATTCTGCCATAACATGTTGGAGGTTTTCTAGTTATAACTTATGTGGTTATTTAATACTTTATAACATTTTTTCAAGGCTTTAGCTCATTTTGAAGTAGGTTTGAGTTGTGATCTATGTTACGGGCATTTTTTCTGGTTATTACATGTCCTAGATGGATGCTTTTCTACTCAACATTCTCTTTCTTCTTTGTAATTATTCCACATTGAATGTGACCTCGATACTTTTCAGAAGTTCATTTTTAATTAAAATTAGTCTTCTTGAGGTTTTAAAGGGTATAAATTAGTTTAGCCTTCTTACTTCACAGAGTTCCTTCTTCTGCTTTTGTGAGAGTTTCAAAAATTTGGTAACTTGCTTTTGGAGATTTTTTGGATTCTTTGCCCATCCCCACTTCTATCTACCTTCTCTTTCTGGCATATCTATTGTCCCTGTCCTGTTGAATTTTGGTAGTTCTATCAGATGTTTGCCCTCACTCTCCTGGAAAGAAGCCCTGGCTCATGAAATTGCAGAATTTATAAAAGACTTTTTACACCCTGAGTTTTCAAATTAGCTCACAGTGAGTTCCAGTGAAAAATACTGCCTATTTCTGGTTTCTCCCCTTCTCAAGTCCCTCTGACACCGCGTTGTTTTCCTCTGCTTTCTTTAGCACTCCTTGTTGTTATTCAGATTGTCTTGTGGTTTTCCTATCTGCTTGTAGTTCATGGCTTAGTATAATTGTAAATGTTGTCTGTGAGCTTTGGATTTTCCATTAGTAGCTTTGTCTGCTTTTAAATAGAGATTCAGGACATCTAGATTCCACTATTGTCCCAGAATCTTCTCAGTAATATTAATATGAATAGTAAAAATAACTCCTATTTGGGTTTTTAATATATATATATGCTACGCATCATTATTAGTAGTTTATGTTAAATTACCTCATCTAATTCTCATAGTAACACTGTTGGGCACTATTATTAATACTATTTTACAAATGATTTTTATAAAAAGTAAATAATTTACCCAATATCTTATATTTAGAGAGTAGTAGAGCCAAAAGTTAAAATGCCTGTTTAGTTAATCCCAAAGTTATTTAGACTTCTGGTGTTAATAACATGTTAAGAATCCTATAATTTATAGTATGTGACAATATATTTTTAAAGACAAACATTTTTTATGTTTTTGTTTTAAACAAATAGTAATTTATTTTCTCATTAAAATGGGTAGTGTTAATAGTCGTAGTATTATCCAGAGAGTCATTTCATTTTTCTCTGTGATACTACTCGTTGTATGTACAATTGTTAGATGAAGTTCAAAAGAGTTTTTTTTTTTTTAAACTTCACGAAGCTCCCTCTTGTTTTTTTATTTTTTTATTTTTTTGAAGTATTCTGAAATATATCTTGGTTTATAAGGGCTTTGGTCATTTTCTTATACTTTTACAAGTGAGATAGAAAGATAGGAAGTAGCTTTTCATAAAATATAGCCAAGCCAAACACTCCAAATTTCATTTGCTCTAGCTCCATAGGACTGAGAGACACAGTCACAAAGAAGTTATTAACCAAAATGCCAAAATATCCTTCCCTGATAACTTTTGGTAATAACAACAGCCCTTCATAAAAAGAACAAGAAGAAACTCCTTGCTGTAGATTTTGTCTGGGATCCTTATCCACTGGCATTTTGTAGGTTATGTCACCACTGTGCACACTGTAGCCAGATATCTTCAGGTTCATCGAATATCCTTTTGCATACTGATTCTATTTCATAGATAAGGGAAGCTTATTCTTTCCACCTTCACTCACATGTACCTTTGTCCAAAATGGGCATAAATGCTCACAGCCAAAAAATTATCTGGAACTCTGCAACAAAGTGATTAGCTAGGAACAAGATAAATAACACAAAAATCCTTATAAGTATGTAAAAATACTTGGTTTGGAGACAAAGCATTATTTGTTAGTGAATAAATTCTAATAAGGTCACATTAAATAATCTCTATCTATTTTATTCTGATTCTATTTCAATATCGTCTCTCCTTTAGAATTATATTTATATTATAGCAACACACTTCTGACATGTGAACCCTAATATGTCTCCACAGAATGCCTAACATTCTGATATATCGAGTCAAATATTGTCATTCAAAGGCATACTAAAACCGAACTACCTTCTAATTAAGGGACAAATAGTCTTCATTACTTTTGTTAAGTACCAAACTTATAAAGATGTTTATTTTCAATAGCTTTGTGTTTTACTTTCTTTCTTGAATGCAATTTCATGTAAAGTGACCATATTCTGTTAATGAAAATTCAGGTCATGTGATATGATAAGTAGTAGAATACCTAAAAGTAGAATTAAACAAATTGTGGGATATGTGGTCAGTTCAGGAGAATACTTTGAAGAGTCTTGCAAATAGAATATTTATATTTCTTTATGGAAGAGTTACTGAGGACTATAGAATCACTGAGCTATGAACTACCATTGCAATTACTTTCAAACTAAGAATGTTATATATTTGCTAAGTTCTGAATGCTTTTGTCCAACCCCCACCCCAAATTAATATATTGAAATTCTAACTTCCAAGGTGTTGTTATTAGGAGGTGAGGTTATTGAGGGTTGATTAGGTTATCAGGGCAGAGCCCACATGAATGGCATAGTGTCCCTGTGAAAAAGAGACCCAAAAGAAATCCTTCACCTCTTCTGCCAGAAGAGGACACAGCAAGAAAGCTTATGAGCAATCATGCTCTCACCAGACACAGAATATGCTAGTGCCTTGATCTTAGACTTCCCAGTTTCCAGAGCTGTGAGCAAAACATGTCTGGTGTTAATAAGATACTCATTTTATAGTTCATTTTGTTACAGCAGTCTCAATGGACTAAGACAGTGCTCAAGGGATTTCCCAAAAACCTTAGATCCATTGGTAGTCCATGCAGGAGTTATGCTGAGGACACATTATAAACCACTATGCCCAGAGCATCCCCAAAAGTGCATGTTTCTTGATTGAATTACAGCATTCATAACTACTGGACTATTGCTATTAGGCAGTTAAAACTATTATACATGTGCTTCCATGTTAATTTTCACCAGTCATGTTACCTTTTATAATAAATAATGTCTTCATATTTCTATCACAAAAATTTGATAACAAGGCTGGTGCAATGGATCCTGCCTGTAATCCAGAACTTTGAAAGGCTGAGGCAGGAGGAATGCTTGAACCTAGGAGTTCAAGACCAGCCTGGGCAACAGGATGAGACCCACCTCTCTACCAAGAAATAAAAGAATTAGTCAGGCGTAGTGGCACACACTTGTGGTCTCAGCTAATCTAGAGACTGAGGTGGGAGCATCGTTTGAGTCAGAGAGATTGAGGCTGCAGTAAGCTGTGAGGTGCCACCGCGCACCAGCTTGAGCAACAGAGCGAGACCCTGTCTCAAAACAAATAAACACATAATTTGAATACAAAATAATATTATCAAATTTACTTTCCTCTGACAGCTTAGCCACTGTTCAGGTGAAATTATTCATTTTCGAGTCATTTCATACTCCCAAGAAGTGGCTAATTTGATGTCTCCTTTAAATTTCATAAGGAATTTGGCAATGTGATCAGCCAAAATGAAATTTTGTTTGGTAGAACGCTCAATTTTCACTTTGCTCAAATCTTTCAGCTAAAGTGATGTTCTTTTCTTTCTCTTTGGTGGATCTTCAGCAGTAGCTCTGTCATTTCTTCATTCTCGTTTAATTAACAGATATTTCAAACATCGACTTCTGGTCTGGCAGTATCATGATACTTTATAAACATGGTTTTAGTCCTCTTGGCATTGACACCCAAGTGGTAAAGATCATTGTTACATTTTTATTGTGCGATTATTTGATTTCAATTAGAATTTTAATGGAGAATATAAAGAAAAGGTTCAGAGTCCAGTGAGAGTTTAAAATAATTTTCTCTTGTTAAGAAGATCAAGAAACCTGTATGATTAAAGAATATGTAGGAATTAACTAGGGGAAGATGAGTGGAAAGAGAATTCCAGGAGAAAAGAAAAACAGTATTTATTTAAGATCTTTTGGAATCTATAGGCTCAGCCAGATTCCACTTTAGAAATACTGGACTTGCAACACAATTATAATATTTAAACAAGGCTTCAAGTAGCTAGTAGGGTATATGAATCTAAAGCTCTAGGAAGATGTATATTGATGATAATGACATGAGTGCAGGTGAAATTCTTAGGAGACGAGTATAGAATGAAAAGAAGAAATGCTTTGGGATAGAGCCTTGAGAAATTATGCCATTAGTGTCTTGGTAGAAGTAGTTGAACTTGTGAAGAAAAGAGAGAAGAGGTAGAAAGACAGTAGCATGAGGATGTGAGTGCATTGAGAAGAAAAAAGAACTCCTTTCCTCCACAAAAACATGACATACCAAAGCCCTGCTTCATGTGTTATTCCAAACATTGTGCTATGCAATCAGATAATTTTGAAGTGTAATTAATGGCAAGATTGCTAGAAATATCCCCAGGCTTCAAAACCCACAGTTGCAAGGATAGAGCAGGTGTGCAAATGCAATTAGTAGAATTTGTACTGCAGATATCAATACAGCGATTCCATTTGAAAACACTATATCCTAGGATTATAAATTAGTGTGGGTTTTCTGTTACCAGGAAGTATGGTCCTAACACTCTTTTCCTTTTTATGCCTCTCATGAGGTTGGGCTTACTTACTGGTACTTATTATTGCATTTCATCTCATCTGGGTTGTCCAGACTCCACATAAGATGGCAGGCAGCTGAATAATTGAAAGCCCATAAAACTTGTACACTGTCAGGCCTTCCTTTTAGCATCTATTCTGACAAGATGATTCAAAAAATATAAGTTGATAAATCCTTAGGAAGATAGGAGGAAAGTTCTCAGGATTGAGGCTTTGAGATGGTCAGAATCTGGTACACAGGTCTGTAAATAATAGAAATCCTCACTGATGTGATGAACCCCTTACCATGATGTGGTGACAAACACAATTCAGCCTAGAAGCTCAGAATTGACAAAATGTTTAAATGCTTTGAATATTAAAATATTTTTATTAATTCCTCAGAGATGATAACAATTTCCTGTATACCAAAAATTTATATGGTAAACATGAGTAATTCAAATTTTTCTTTTTAATGAACATCAGAGACTGAGGTCAAGTAACACTTTCTATTATTAAAAACTGTGTTATAATTTTGTTTTCTTGGTTCTAGTTTTAGCTAATTCTGGCTTGAGAAAGTTTGGTTTATGATATTGATGCTAGCAAGTTTCACCTTTATCTAATTATTTTCTTGCAAGAGCTGACCTTTGCAGAAATACACTCAGAAAGTTAGGAAGGTTGGAATTAATCTAAATGACACTACTTTATTCTTTAAAATCTCCCTATTGATTCGAACTTGAACATGAAGGCTGTATCTTTAGGTTATAAACTTTTATACGCAGTATCAAATTCTTCAAGTTTTCCAAGTCATATGACAGGCACATTTTTTTTTCTGCAAGCAAAATAAGAACAAGAAGGATGAAAATAATCCCACACTATACAGTTAAAAATTTCAGTATTGTAAAACTTTCCAAAAGAAAATGTTTGTTCATTAGACTTTGGACACTATTTTTGTAACTTCAAATATTGCTTTTTAAACATTAATTGCGGTGAAATGAATAGTCTTCAAAAAACAGAAAAACAAACTCAATTATGTTGAATTATAAATAATTTGTATCTGCATTAGTCCAATTAGCTATACATAATATTCTCAACTGGCCTTCTCAGCAAATATGAAACATTGGTTACCAGAAAAGGAGGGAGCTCTTCAAAAACCATCTTCACTAATGTTACACATCTTTTATAAACACAGGAGGTATGGCCTATATTCATTTAAGATACAAATGGCATCTTCTCATTATTATATGTTTTCATATTTCTGCACTAAGTTCCTGTACTGTGTTTATTAAGGCAAATAAATGTTTGGTGAATAAGGAAAAATAAAAGCACAGTGTACTGATCATTTCTAGTTAGAAACTATGCAAATTTTAGAAAATCGAGTTTTTAGGCTAAATCAAAGTGATCATTTAGGTTAAAATGATTAGCCTAATGCAGAGAATCTGCAATCCCATTTCTTTTCTTTTATAAGAATGAGACTAGGACAGGAGTGAAAAGAGATTGGAAATTAGATGCTGTGGGGTTCCATCCATGTTGTTGCACATGACAGATTTCATTCTTTTTTATGGCTGGATAATATTCCATTGTGTTTATATACCACATTTTCCTTATCCATTCATCCATTGATAGACATTTAGATTACTCCAAATCTTGGATATTGCATATAGTGCTGCATTGAACATGGGAGTGCAGATGGGGTCTTTTTAAAGATGGTTATTAGTGGAGAAGAGAGAGGTCAGGTGACAAGATGAAAGACACTCCTCTTCACAATCAGGATCATAAAGAAAAATTTTAAAACTGCATAGAAAGAATATCACAAAATGTTAGGCTTAGTTAAAGAGCATAAAAAATTTTGGATACAAAATAGCCCCTATCAAGGACCATGGAGAATGGAACTTGCTTTCAGAGACTACACACACACACACACACACACACACACACACACACACACACACACCCCATATAGATAGATACAAATACATTCCATACATAAAAGTGGACACATGCTCAAATACACACTAATATTACCTTACATGATTTAAAGTACAGTGATGGAAATGGTACCAGCCACTATCCTGGCATCTTCCTTCTCTCATAAAATATGGACACAGTTATCTTCATTCAACTACACAGAGTTCTCCTTACTTTCTTGTACTGCTAGTCAGGTTAGGGATAGAAATCAAAGTAAAAGGAAGCAATATGAGGGCTGCAAAACAAACGACAAGATCAATCTTGACTTTCTTTTTAAGTCTAAAAGGAAAAAGAAGCCTTGATCAATCAACACGTATTTATTGAGTGAAAAATCTCATTAAAATCTTAAATGTTAATTTTGACCCAAGAATATTTTTACATCCTTTTAATTAGACCTCTAAGAAAATATATTCTATTTGTGTGCTCTTATAGGCTAGTATAACATTAATCGCAAGTGTCTTGGTAGATGATCTTATGCAATATGTGTTTTTCTTCTTGATAGAAAATAGCACTTTTATGTCTATTATGAGTAATTCAGTATTTGACTTTTCTAAAAAAAAAAAAAACTTTTTAGTATCGTAGGTAAGAATAATAAATGAGTTCTAAAAACTCCAGAACAAGTTGAGAAGGGAATTAAGCAAATTATTCTTGAGTCACTTTCTTTTTTGTACTCCAGTTACATCTTAATCATTTTAAGTTATTTTGGAAGTGTAATTTTCTTCTGTAAGCACTAGCACCCCAAATGAGAAAGGCATTTATAAATATATAGTCATTTATTTCTGTGTGGTGACCACAGTTAATACTAATGTATTTGCATATTTCAAAATAGCTAAAAGAATTTTTCCCACCCTCACCAAAAAAAAAAAAGATAAGTTGGTGAGGTGATGGATGTGTTATTTAGCTTAATCGAATCTTCCTACAATGTATAAATAGATTGAAACATCACATTTTACCCTATAAATACAATTATTTTTGTCAATTAAAAATAAATTAATAAAAAATAAAAGTTAACAAATAATAAATAGACATTTTTGTGGCTTGAGGTTATTCAAGTTTTCCAAGATGTTTAGCCAGTAGGAAATTATTTAGCTATTGAAATAATTGGCTGTTATTTCAAAATAGAAATAGAGATTGTATAAAATTGACTAACTTGCTTACTCTGTTTTGACTGTTTTATTCTCAAAATATGGAGGAGCTCCTCTGAGAATAGGTTAAGACAAACTATGGACATAGTCTCTTCTGAAGCTTGAATTTGTGTGGGGACTAAGTTCCTACTTTAAAACTTAGGGTAGCAAATTTTAAAAAATACAATCAATATGAAGAAAAGTGTGGTATAAGCAAAGGAAAATTGCCTGGTACTGGTTAGAGAAGCAACAAGAATCATGAAGTGATCAGGAAAAGATAGGCCAATATTTGCTAATATGAATAGTGTACTAGGCTTTCAAAAACAATATAGAAGTCCTGTGTTTCATTTAGTGAGTTAAAACCCTCTCAAAATGTCATAGAAACAATCTAACGAGGCTTCTCTTTCTCTGGTTTTTCATAGTAACAAGGTTAATCTAACCATGAAATAACAGTGAATGCTTTCACAATTAATGTTGTAAAATACATAAACCAACAGCTAATTAATCAGCCCTCAGGTCACTATATTGCTTGCGGTAAATTAGTAATAGCGAAGATTCATGGTAGAGAGAGAGAGAAATGACAGGTCATGCTCTGTGAGTTTCAATTTTAACTAGCAAAGACTGTCAGAGTTATATCTAAGCTGCAGTAGACATTTTTTTTTTCTTTTCAACAGCAGTGGAAGCTTGACTAGCATGAGAAACAATTATATTCTGAACATATTTAGAAAGCTCAAGTAACGATATCCTTTGTAGTTTATAAATATGAGAAGAGACAATAAAAAAAAATTTTACTTGGGTTTTGAATTTCTCTGCCACATAGCATTTCATCAACTTTTTCATGAAAGAAAGGCTGACTTAAATACATGAAGCAAGCTTACTAGAGGATTTATTTAACCTTTAAAGCATTGTGGCATAAAAATTTCTTACTTGCCATATTTTTATGCATGCCCACTTCCAATTAACATACTGCTCAAGAAAAAGACAGATGAGAATCAGAAAGAGAAAGAGGGAGAGAAGGAGAAAAGAGAGAGAGAAAGATAGTAACTATATGAAATGAACAATATGAATATAATTTTGGAAATCTTTTTGTTTTAGTTATAGAAGCTGAAATTAATAGTTGCAAACCCTTATTTCCTTGAGGGAGCATACATTTGGCATCCTAAATTAAAGGAAAGAAAGATAATATTTCAGATGTATTAATGTAGTCTTTTTAATGTTACCATTGTATATAGACATATATATATACCATTGTATATATGTATAGTGTACATTGTGTGTGTGCGTGGGTGTGTATCCCAAGCACAATACTCCCCCACAAAAAGAAAGAAAAAAAATGTGAAAGAAATTGCCAAGTTACATATTGTAAATAAAGTTAAATATGGAACAGTGGCAGGGCACACTGGGGTTATTGATAATAAGAACTAATCTCTAGAAGACTGTTGGCTATTAGTACACAATACGAATTTTGAAACTGAAAAGAGTTTCCAAGACTGAGATCAAAATACCTGTGCACATTATGGTATAGCCGTGCTTTAGAATATCTGGTGATTGTCAAAAAGAATTGGGCAGCTACATGGATATACATATGAAAAATGTTGACCATACTTTATTAAGCAAAATGACATTGTTAAAAAATTATTATAGCATGGCTCCATCCATTGAGGAAACTGGAAACAGTAAGCAAACTATAATAAGACATTGATTTTTTAAGATCAAATTAATGGGAAAAGTAAAGAAATTAGAGCGTCTAGAGGGAAGAGATTTGAGTGCAACAGAAATAATGAAGAATCTAAGGCATTACAGTACAGTATTTGCGGATTTGGCAAGGGAGATAATACATCCTCAAAGGAAGAGGAAGAAAAACACACATAGCCATAACATACTTAATTTTTAATTTAGTGAATGATTGCTTAGTTTGTTAAATGGTAGAATCACAATTAGAATTCAGGGGTATTTTATAATCAAAATTAAGTGTTGCTTTCTAATCAAAATGTAAAAGTTATTCCAGATATCACCTATAAGGCATATAAAATTTTTAATATTAAAAAGAATAGGAGAGAAAATAACAAACTGACTCATAAACCCAGATAATTTTCTGATTATAATTGAAACAAAACAAAATTTAAAATAAGATGACAACATTTTAGAAATATATCAAAAGAAACGTAAAAGCATCTTGAGAAGCTGATTCTCAATTTTTTATGGAAATTTAAAGAACCAAGAAAAGAATTTTTAACTATTAACTTCATTTCTTTTTAAATTTGAGTATTTAACTTAAGAAGTTAAGACTACTGGAAGCACAACAAATTTGAAGGGGTTGATCTATCAGATAACAGAATTCTTATAAAGTTTGAATAATTAGTATAATTGAAACAAAGATAGTCTAACAGAAAAATTATAAGGTGTACAGAAGCAGATCCAAACATAGAGACACTTAGTATTTGACTTAGGTGGCATTGCAGATTTATTTGATTGATTGTTTTTAGTTTATTTTATTGTTTTGCTTGCTTTGTTTACTTGTTTGATAGGAAGGAAGGAGGAAGAGAGGGAGGGAGAAAGGGAGAGAAAGAGGGAGGGAAGGAGAAAGGAGAGAAAGTGGAGTGAAGGAAAAGGGGGAGGGAGGAAGAGGGAGAGGGAAAGTCAGATAATGCTAAGTTGCTGAGGATGTGGATCAATGGGAACTCTCATGGATTGTTGGTGAGAGTGTAAACTGGAAAAAAATTAAGTTATTCGAGTTATAAATAATGTATATCTTAACACCTACACACCTAAAGATATACCCTAGATTGAAGAAATGCACGAGTATGTTTGTGTACAAATATACTTAAGGCAGCTTTGTTAAAGTTTTATCCCCAAACTTGAAACAACAAAAATATTTCTCTGTGTTAGAAAGGATAAATAAACCGTCCAATATTCACATGTGAATCAATAGCCATTACAATGGGTAAACAATATCTGTCTACAAACAATATGGATTAATCTCACAAACATCACGGTACATCAAAGAAGCAAGGCAAGGTAATACATTTCACAACTGATAACATTGTAAAGAAAAGTAAATGAATTATTTTAAAAGCTAGGTTAATAATTACTTCTAGAAGGGAAATAGAGATTTAAGTCAAGAAAAGTGAGATGGAACCTTCTAAGTTAGTAGTATTTTTAACTTTATTTTTATTTGGATGATGAGTTATTTGTTTTATAACATTTGTTAAACCTTGTATTTGTTATATACTTTTTCTGTATGTACATTACATTTTATAAAGAAAGAAAGTGTTAAAAAGAAGAACATCTATCTGCTATTTCCTAGCCCTTCAAAGTTAACTGTTCAGTTTCATTGTGGTCACTGCAAGGTGAAAAGTTATAACCCTTATTATCTTTTTTCTCTCTCTCTGTCTTCTTGAATATACACACATTTTAATTACAGAAAACAGATTAAACTTTATGTACTGTTCAGTACCTGAATTTTGCCTTCCTTAGATATCTCTTAAGGCATTCCATATCAGGGCATACAAATTTTGAATACAAAATTATATAAATCTTCATGTAGATGTAGCACAGTTTATTTAACCACTTCTGTATATTTGAGCATTTTCGTCTTACTCGGGTATTTTTCCATCAAATAATGTTGCCATTAGTATAGTTTTATATAAAATTAGGTGACACTTCACCAGTGTATTCATGGAGTTTGCACTGGAATTACTGGGACAAAATTTTATATTGTCATAAATGTTGCCAAATTGGCTTCTAAAAAGGTGGCAGCAATGTCCTTTTCCGACCAGAAAAGGATAAAGCAAATCCATGAAATTTTTGGAAAATTTCCTAGAAACTCTTAATCTTTGAAGAGTTAAAAGACCTTTGGAATTTCTTTCATATTTATAAATACAAAACATTTTAGATTTTCAAACTAACTGACAAATTATTTAGTTCCTAAAAAATCATTATCAGATTAAACATATTATAGAAATATTAAGATAATTAAGTAATGTTTAGCTACAGTTTATAACACTAGACAAGATTTATGATTCCCTTGGGTGAAAGATAAGAGAAATGGTACTCTTACACTTCTTAGCTTTTCTCTATCCATAACCTACTCTCTTATTATTGTATTAGCAATTGACGAGGTTTAAACTATGTTTGTTCTACTTTATAATTATGATGATTTTCAGAGGACTTAATTATATGTACCACGAATCTGTTTTTACCATGGCATCTTCATTCTTCAGGCCCTTATTTTAATTCATCATTTGGATGCTTGTATTTTATTGTTAAGCAGTGTTTCGCAATATGGTACTATAAGTAATTCTACTTGCATTTAAGGAAAACCTAAAAGTTGCAGCACATATGGGCCAATGGAATCTGACACTATAGTTGTGAATTTCTCAATAGGGAGTGAAAACTGCAATGAAAATAAAAGCTAAGCTGTCAAAACATTTAAGGTTGATTATTATATCTATATTTGAGGGAGTTAAAAAAATACCACTAGTTATCCACAGCTTTCTCTTCTCACCTATTCTCTTCTTTTCTTTCCTATTACTGTTTTCCTAGTCAATATATGTTACATGTATATATTCATTTATATATGACATATAAAAATAAGTCATTTTGTGTAGTTTTTATTATTAAAAGGATTGTAGTTTTCAATGATTTCATAATTCTGATTGACCCTCCTACTTTAGATATTTCTTCTCAGTTGAACAGAAAAGATACAATGATCAAAAAATAATAAAAATATAATTTAACAAAATTCCAGCTCTAACACAAACAAAATCTGGACCAACACATAATTATGTCAAAGGATAAAGCCTCATTTTGTGTGAGTGTGTTTTCCTGCCTAAGGGCCAGCAGTAATTGCTGTCATACATTTAGTTAGAATGTTATGCCAGAGAATTCTTGTGGGACAGTCCTAAAATGAAGCTAAAATCGTTAATAAACTTGCAGTACTCTTTTGCATAAAGCTACTTGAAGTACTGTTTTGCATAAAGCTATAAAGCTGAGATATATTGGGCAAATGTCTTTCTTACCCAGAGAAACTGATTCTGTTTTATTTTTATACATGTCATGGAGTTCAGGTATTTACACACTCACACACACACACCATCCCAATGTATAACTAAATTAGAGGTAAATCTATCTCATTAGTAAGAGTAAAAACAGTTTTGCTTGGCTTCTGTTCACCTATATAATGTGATTTCTTGAAGAATGAGATCTTAATTATTATGATTTATTCAGCATAGGAGTTCAAAGTTGCAGATTTTACATTTTGGTCTGAAAATTCAAAAAGCCCTTTGCTGGGGAAAAAAAAGTCATTTCTATGATTATGACATACAGTTCACCTGAAAACTGAGTATATATAGCAAGTAAATTTTTGACTTTAAAAAGTGAGCTTGCCTTCCTTTCTAACCTCATTCTTTTTTACATTTGATCCCATCTTTTCGTCCTTTCCACAGCTTTAATAAAATGGGAGATGAATGAAAGCTGTTTGCAGACCTGATTAGAAAGCAGTGAGCATTTCCTGTATGGGCACACGCACATATGAATCACTGCACAAATGGATCTTTGATTATGCCTACGGCTTTATGCAAGTTATGATTTGTGATATCAGTGAGGCCCAGAAATCGTTTTCAATATTTTCATTGCAGTGCAGATCAAACCTACTATGGAAAAACAAGTCAAGTGTTGTGCTAGCTGGTTGCTCTCCCTATCATTACGGAGCACTTTAGGAGGTCCCCTTTTATTCATGTCAGCTGTATGGTTTAATTTAAAAGTAATTCCAAGCATTTAACACGCTTCCTTCATTTTAAAGAGTACTTCTTAAAAATGAAAAGGATTCAATCCCTTTTTGGAGGCAGACAGAGGGTACAATATAAATGTAAGTCCCATCAGTGCAGGTCTGATGGTTTCTGATTTAAATAGTTTTTATTAAATATGAAATGTCCAAATTACCTAATCATTGTCTCCTGTAAGATAAACATGGTTTTCCCAGGCCTTTCTCCAGAGTCTTATCTCAGAGCTGCAGGATGTCAGTTGATAGCGTTGCCTTCATGTTAGACAAGCAGACAAAATAATTTGATTGTACTGCTTGCCATGTTGTTCTAAGCTGTTCTTTAAGAACTAAAACCACTTTGTTTCTGGTGGCATGACAAAGCCCATTACTTTCATTTTTTTGAACTCCTTAAAAAGCTTCAACATCAATAAGACTGCTTTCAGAGCACACTGGTATAATGTGTCTAGTCTTGTCTACTCTATCCATCCAGAGGTAGACATAAAACAAAAGTTAGGATGCTAGGAAAAACGTTTTTCATGCTGCAAAAACATGGCAAAATTACAGGTAATTACTTTTTAAACTGACAATCGCTGAACAGAGTGTTTAAAGTTAAATTTTAAATAAATTATTCAAAAACCTATAAACCTATATCCAGATGCTGGCAGTAACTTCTGTTCTGTTTGAATAATACTTTGCAATGGTTATACAAATAGGAACAATGAAAAAATGATCAAAATAATCTTTACCACTATCTTCTGTGGGTAAGAGTGAAATGCTTTAATTTTTAAAACCTTAAATGATGTCTTCTAATTATTTAACACTTACTGGAAAGGAGCACAGAAAATGTAAATAATGAACTTAACATAATGAGACCTTTGTTTGAAGTAGCAGGATAAGTTAAGTGATTGAGTATATCCACAGGGTATGTGTGAAGAAATAAAGGTCCTGGCATAAATTGATTTAAATACAAGTTCAAGGTCAGTGGACATCTATTTTGTGACCATGTACAATCTATACTTTCTAAGTCTCTTGTTTCCTAATTCATAAAATAAGAATTTAGAATAGCTACATGCAGGTAGGTTTGAGGATAAAATTAGATCATCCAGTCATCTAGCTCTGCATTAACACTAATGGACAGAAACCAGCATGGTCTCTGTGTTCAGGGAGCTTAGATTCTAGTTGAAAGAGAACAAAAATCAAAATCAAATCATTTTATAGATAACTATAAAATCATGACTGTGATAAGAACTGTTAACAAGAGCCACATGATTTCGTGAAAGTTTGTATTACGGATAGTTTGATGCACTTAGGAAGATTAGAAAATATTTCCATGAGAACAAAACTGTTTTGCCATAGTTTGATTGAATTTATTGGGTAAATAAAAAAAAGAAAAAAAAAACATTCCAGGTCGAGGAACTTCATAAATAAACACGCTGTATCAGAGGTCCCTGAAAGACCAAATAGTATAGAAAAAAGGGAGAATATAGTGAGATATGAGATAGAAAATGAGTAGATGGCACAGGGCTCCAGAGGATGCTGTAAAGACTTTTGTCTTGATCCCTTCAAGAGAATCCTTTGAAAGGATTTAGAAAGAGAGATGGTTTCCGATCTGCTGTTAGAAGAGACCAATCTGAACCACCATAGAGGAACTGAACTTGAACTTGCATTGTAAATGTTCAAACACCACTAATGCTAGTTGTGCAATTCTAGTTTTGCTCATCATCCTTCTCATTGTCACACTCTGCAGAAAATTTTACCTGTTTTCCTCTTTTTACGTACTTTCTTTTTCTTTCTGAGTCAGGGACAGGACTAATGTAGTCCTGTGATTAAAGTAAACAATTTTAAATTAAGTGTCAAATTCTTGGTGCAATGACAGGATACGACCGATTTTTCAAGAAGAAAGATCATTAAATGGTTCTTAGATTTAGTATAAATATTCTTTAAGGAAAAATAATTCTTGTACTTCAACACAATAGTAGCCCTACTCTTATTATGAAAGTGCATTATGATAAAGCAACTATGAAGTAATATGTTTGAATGAAGTTGTATTTAAAATTTAAGATAAGAAAAAGATACATTATGCTTAAGATTCATTACTTACTTTGTTTAAGCTACACAGAATCTTAGAATCTCTATGAATTCATTTAACCCTCTGGGTAACTACACACACACACACACACACACACACCTCAATTCTTCTGGCCTCTGCTTCAGGAACCAATGGGAGAATCATTGTAGACTGTAGATTGAACCATTGTAGAAACTAGCCTTCTCCTTTAGAAATCTCTTTAGTGTCCTCCTTTAAGAGAAATCTGCACTGCGGCCACTAAATAACTGTAAATGGTGAAGTTACCCAAACCTCTGGGATCCAGAATCTTCATCTGAATAACGAAGGCACTCAGTGGAAATGGCCACTAAGGTCCTTCCAACGTGGTGCTATTAGAGACCCTTTAAATTGGGATTATGAAAAGACTCTCAGTGAACTGCTGTTGAAAGAGCCATCAAAACCATCTCCTTCTGTTCATCTGAGTGCCAAAATTATAAAACAGCACTTCAGGGAAATTGCGACCAAATTGTATCATAATAAATATACCTTTTTCCTCCTTAGTAGCAGGTACCTCTTCAAGTTTAAATTTTTCAAGGTATATCCCACAAAACTGTTTATATTCATCAAATTACAGTTACCAAGAATAACTGTCTTACTTTTTCACTACTGTTGATGTATGCCTTTTATAATAGAAAACATAAGGTGGGTTTTGTGTTTTTCTTTTTTTTTTAACCTGAGTTGATGTGGACATCTGGTTGAAAGGTGTTTCTCTTGCTTCATCTCAGAGTACTTGACTAACTTCTTAATTCTGAGGGATCAACACTAATTTCCAGTGTTTACCAGCAATCATAGATGACTAGCAGTTAAAAAGCCATCAGCCCTGTCACATTTTTCAAAGAACAGAATCCCTTTCCAGATGGCCCTTCATTTGGCTAATGGACAGCCTAAGGGGATATAAATGTCACCTGTTGTAGCTAGTCAACAGTATTAATAAAAACACAAAAATAGACCATTCAGCAATGGCAGCAACCCAAAAATGTATTCATGAGTTTCTTTATTGAGTTAATTTGCAATAATCAACATTTTAACATTTTAAAGTTTCAATTCTGTCTCTTAATTTTCCCAAGCTATTGTTTACAAACACCAGAAAATAGACGTTAGAAACTTTAAAAAGTTGTTTTCAAAGGGTCAGACATTTTAAAACATTTGTACCCCAGAAAACAAATAAATAGTATTTCTCTTGTGAAAGATAACCGTCACATAAGTAAGCATTCCTATACAGGTATATATTTTTTGAAACACTGGTTAAGATATGAGCAATTTTACCTTTGCTAATTCATCTTCTACTAAATTACATCTCACAAACTATAAGGCAATACAACTCAATTGCTGTTTCTCAATAGGCTGGGTTTTCTTTTCCGCCTTCTCTGTCTCCAGAGAAATGATGCCATCTACTTGCAATGTGTTCTCAACTTGGTAAAATTTCTTCAGATTATAAAGATCCAGATCACAGGTCCCCATTATCAAATTACCATTGTCTCTATATGCCAGTGACTGACAAGGCCACAGGTGCTCAAAAATGAAATAAATGGATGACTCACCCATTGCAAGGGGATTTTATTGAAGTCATCTTTTCAAGTCATCTCCTGAGATGACAGTGTGGAAGATGTTGTCTAAATTATAGGAGGACAAACTAAAATCATAAACGTATATGTTAAATTAAATTATTACTTTTTCTTTTAATTTATATGGAAAATTTATATTTTAATGACCATAAAATAGAGAAATGTAACAGGCAGTATGCATTTAAAAAGTCTGCTAGAAAGAAAACAAGCCAGAGCCTCTTAGCCTACTCTACATTTCTAGTTATTTATTTCAGTGAAGTCAAGACATGCACATTCCATAATTTCCATGTTTTATGGCATAAAATGTATTCTAAAAATTTCATCTTACATATTTCAAAGAATCAAATTATCTTTGATTTCCTAGTTTTCTAGTACATTTTTTTCTTAAAAATCGTAGAGTAATTTGAAAACAAATGTCAACAATATGCAGGCATAATATCATTATCTCTAGCACCAGCCTTAAGGGACGTGGTAAGAGTTCAAAAAGTCTTCATAGCTCACTGAGCAAGTCACTAGCAAAGAAGTAAAGTAGCATTTTTCTTCCAGGCTTGATTATAATGCCCATGTCCACTCAACCACCTTTAATCATCAAAAGAAGCATAATTAACAGTGGGAGATGGTCTTACCAATAGTTTCACATGTAAGGAAAAACCCACAAGATTAAAAACTAGTTCAGATAGTCACCCAATTATATTTACTGTGAATTCAAACAGTGCTTTATGAATGTATTTCTTTCTTTTTTCTTTTTGTCTAAAAATATATAATAAAGGACTCAGAGACAATTTTAAATATAATTTGAACAATAGGAGCTTTGCAGAGAATGTAAAATTGTCTTAAAGTAAGATTTCAAACGTAGTATTACACAGGCAGGAACGTGTCTCTTAGTTGAAATCAAAAAGAAAAAACAGCGTCTATATTGGCATTTTATTTTGTGTATCTTAGAAGCAGTATAGTCCAAAGTAATTGACCAAGAGCCTTTGTCCAATTTCTTACTGCATTCTTAGCAAATTCAGTAAAAACATTTCAAATGATAATATTTAAGCAGTTTTCCAAAAATATTTATTTTGGGTCTTGTAGTCCATCAAAATAACAGGTCCTGAATTGATTAGTTATTTCTTTTCTACTTTTGTCTAAAATTAAAAAGAAAAGCCTGAAATCTAATTTAATCTTTTTTATTGTTATATAGCCAAATAGTTATTAATGCACTTAACTGAAACAGGATCCTAGAAAGTAGGCCTAACACAATACCTCAAATCCATTATTTTCCATGTGTATTCAAAACAACTTCTTCTGATGCATTTCTTTTTTCACTCAACCTTTTTTCTTAAAACCATAATTATCTTTGTGTGTTCCTCTTCTCCCCCACACCTTGTACATTCAGTCTGTAAATACGTCATGTTGATTTTGCTTCTTTGGAATTCTTGTCTGCACAATTCTTTCTTTTTATCACCACTGACACACTCATTTACCTGGTCTTCCATAACCAATCTTGATTTCTTTGTTTACTATTCTTTTTTTATGCCCTCAGTACTTATTTTTACTTTTCATAATGTATATATAACTGATTATATTTATTCATTAGTTCACCTACCATGTTGTAAACTCCCAGGGACAAAGCATACATTTCAATTCATAGCTTACGTACCCCATTAGTAACAAGCACTTTCCTCCACACATGTTCAATACATGTTTTTCAGGGAATTAAAAAAATGAATAATCAGTGATACAGAAGCAGCTGCTTAATCCTGCTTTATGCTTCAAGATCAATTTGATTATTAAAAGATATTTATTAAGCACCTACTGCATCCAGGCGTTAATGCTGGGGCTGAAGATTCAGCAATGAATATGGCAAATATGTTCCCTAAACTCAGGTAACTTACATGTTGGGGAGAATACCGAAGATCAACAATAACGAAGTATTTGACAAGTATTTAAAAAGACATATAAGAATTTATTTCCACATATTTAGAAAGTTAAATCTAAAACCAGGTCATTACTGTATTACCCAGCTAAATTAATCAATTAGCAACAAGATTGATTCTAGAAGGCAGACTATAAATTTCACTTGTGATTCACAGTGACCTTGGACAACATCCTTCGAATATCTCCATTTGACTTTGTTAAATGAGGATGATTATTTTCATAATTGACTAATCCCATGATACTGATGGTAGTTAGTGTGTTGCTTTAACTGATTTATAAGAATTTAAATTTCACGTGGTAGTGTTTTGTTACACAGATGTTCTCTTGTTAGTCCCTAAATTATTTAAAGAAATACGATAGTAGGAAGGTGTAGATGAAAGGCTAGATAACTGAGATTTATTTTAATGGAGAATGAGGGTTCATATTAGCATCATATTAAATGCTATGCCGTTGAAATTCATTATAGTGTTACCAATTATGTGATACTAGTAAATGTGATCATTTGACCTGCATTTAATTGTAGGTAATAATTCTTGAGTAGGTGATAAATTTACTCCCTTATATCAGTATTTGACATTAGCAGGAAATGTAAGTATGTATACCATGAACTATATGTTTAAGCATTGATACATTATACATTGCAAAATTGCAAGTTAGCTCCTACTATGAGTGAGGGCTGACTAGGGGCCAAGAGGAGTCAAGAGTAAAATTAAGTTCACCCTTTGAGAAAGAGGCAGATACTTATTTAATGAAATGTAATCAATTTTTTTTTTGAGACAGAGTTTCGCTCTTGTTGCCCAGGCTGGAGTGTAATGGTGCGATCTCTGCTCACTGCAACATTTGCCTCCTAGGTTCAAGTGATTCTCCTGCCTCAGCCTCTGAGTAGCTGGGATTACAGGCATGTGCCACCACACCTGGCTAATTTTTTTTTTTTTTTTTTTTTTTTTTTTTTTTAGTAGAGACGAGGTTTCTCCATGTTGGTCAGGCTGGTCTCGAACTCCCAGACTCAGGTGATCCGCCCGCCTTGGCCTCCCAAAGTGCTGGGATTACAGGCATGAGCCACCGTGCCCGGCTATAATCTAATATTTTAAGTGCTTCACCAGTTTAAACAAATTACCAACACTGGTCAATAAATAGAGTGTTATTTTTGCTAGGTTGAGAAGGATTTAAAAGCCTTCAGACAGCATGGTTTCACTTGAGATATGCCTTGAACATTGAGTAGAATTACAAATAGAAAAAAAAAGGAAGAATATAGAAAGAAGAAATAAGACAATGCATAAATTATGAGAGGATTCACAGATATCATATGTTTAATGAATGGGAAGTATTAAGAAGGAGCTTAAATATTACTTGGGTTTTGTTTTGTTTTGTTTTGTTTTGTTTTGTTTTGTTTTTGAGATGGAGTCTCCCTCTGTCGCCCAGGCTGGAATGCAGTGGCGGGATCGTGGCTCACTGCAACCTCTGCCTCCTGGGTTCAAGCAATTCTCCTGCCTCAGCCTCCCGAGTTCCTGGGACTAAAGGCATGTGCCACCACACCCAGCTAATTTTTTTGTATTTTTAGTCCAGACAGGGTTTCGCCACGTTGGCCATGCTGGTCTCGAAGTCCTGACCTCAAGTGATCTGCCTGCCTTGGCCTCCCAAAGTGCAGGGATTACAAAGCCGCAGTGCCTGGCCTTGAATATTGCTTTGAAATAGAAAAGTTGAAAGTGATGTAATTGTTTAAGTGAGGTATATAAGTTTAGTTGGGCGTAGTCAGATATGGTATAGTGAGTGACACTCACACCGGATTGCTGAACAAATGAAGTTTATTATCCACACATCTCAAAAAGAAGAGGACAGTATGCCTCACAGGGCCAATGGGAAGTGGGGGTTCCCCAGGATTGCATGTTTAACCAGCAGGTGTGGGGCAAGAGAGAAAGAGAGGGACCTGTGGGCCAAACCCTTTCTTGGGGTCCAGGGTGTTACCTAGGAGGGCTTTCCCATGGCCTGATTGGATTAATTTAAATGGAACATGAGGCTAAGCATGGGAACTCAGGAATTACATGACTGAGTTCATTAGGATTAGAGCAAAACTAAGATGGGGAAGCAATTCAGGAGAATGGGGCCTTATTCATCTAGAACATGAAAATAGGAAATGGGTGGAGACAGCCTCAAAATATGTAAGTCAAGCCAGAGACAGGACAACAAGATGGGTGCAGAGGCAGCTTTGACATAAAAGAGAATTACGAGAAGGAAAAACATTGTAGATTGCACTAACAAAGTTAGGCTACTCAGTAGGTAAAAATGAGTTATTCTTCAGACAGGAATAAATAGTAACAACACTTGACCCTCTGGCAGTCAACAGAAAAATGCTCACTCTTTGTGCCTTAGCCATACGTCCCACCAGCCTAGTATCTACGTAGGGGCTTCAACAAAAAAAGGGTCATATTTAAAAAGCCTAAGAAACTTTAAAATTCACTTTGGGGTTGTACCTTGCCGAGGGCCATACAAAATAAATTAGTAGGATCAACATGGTGCACTACAGCCTATAAAACTCATTTTACTTAAAGAGGACATGAGAACATATACAAGGCAAGGAACCTAAGACATGCTTATTATATATTTTCTTAAATATGTAAAACATACTCAATAAAGACAAAAAAATCAACAAATACCAGAAGGGATAAAGTGTAAATAAAAATATCTCTATGCCCTAATAGTACTTCTCAGGGGTCAACTTGACACATATTTTGTTGGTTATCTCTTTAAATTAGTTTTTGTTTTCCCAGCTAAATTGCTGCTTTAAATTTTTAAATAAATACTGTTATTATACTCTCTCTCTCCCTGCATATAAAAAATATATAGTATATGCATATATAGCCACCTCCCCATACGTATGTAGATACAAATATACAAACAAATGTTCATGTTTGTACATATGGATTTATTATCTGTATCTGAAATATATTCTATGCAATGTTATATGAAATGATTTAACTGTTTCCATATGGAGCATTTTGTTCAGTTCTTAACACAGTGAATAATATAATAAATATTCTTTTACATATAACCTTGCCTACATTGATTTTTACCTAGAAAATATTCTGACATTTAGTAGTATTTTCTTTTAATCTCATTCTCTTAAGTTTAGGTAGATGTTAATATTGTTAGCTAATAATTACTATTTTTTTCTTTCTAGTATTTATAATTTTAATTATTCTTGAAGTTTTAATATATTGTAAAGGCTCTATAAAGTAATTTTGAATATAGCAAATGCCCTTGTATTGATTATAATTTTAATAGAAATGCCCTTAGAGTTTGATAATTCTGTATATTTGCTGTAGATTTCCAATAGGTGACATTTGACAAGAAATATTTCTTTAATCTTATAAATGTGAAAAATTGAAGAATAGATTTTTGAATTTTTATCTGCTTTTTCTGCATAGATGATTTAAGGTTTTTTTTTTTTTTCTTCTTTTAACTCTTAACAGAGTGAATTCTATTAATAAAGCTTCAAGTGTTGTCTCATCTCTTAATTTCTGGAATAAACTCTAATTTGTACCTTGTTAATTTAATATTTTGGGCTATACAAACTACTGACACTTGAATCTAATTTATATTTTAATATGAGTGCTGTGTGTTCAGATGTGTATTAGTTCGTTCTCATGCTGCTATAAAGAACTACCCGAGACTGGGTAATTAATAAAGGAAAGAGGTTTAATTCACTCACGTTTTTGCATGGCTGGGGAGACCTCAGGAAACTTACAATCATGGTGGCAGGGGAAGAAAGCATGTCCTTCTTCACATGGTGGCAGGAGAAAGAAGTGCCAGCAGGGGAAATGTCGACGTTTATAAAACCATCAGATCTCATGAGACTCTCATTATCACAAGAACAGCATGGGGAGAACCACCCCCATGACCTAATCACCTCCCACAAAGTCCCTCCCCCAAGACGTGGGGATTACAATTTGGATTACAGTTCAAGGTTAGACTTAGGTGGTGACACAGAGCCAGATCATATCAAGATATATTTTGTTTGAACTTATTTCTCTAAAATGAGGAGTTTTTCTATAATTTAATGTTCCAGCTTAATAGCATGGATTTTAAAAATTCTCACCTCTAATAATATCTCCCTCTTGTACCAGGTTTGAAATGTACCCAAATTTTCTCTAAGTTAATTTGGTAACTTATATTCTTATACATCTGTTGACTTAATTTCACTCATTTGATTTAGATTGTTAAATTTATTGGTATAAATTTACACACTTTTCCCAATTTCTTTTTTTAAAAGCCTCATTTATGGCTTTATGATGGTAAGATTCTAACAAGTTATTGAAACTCATGGACTTATACAGCTCTTAAAAATTTATCATTACTTCTCTTGATGGCAAAGTCATGGTTCACTTATTATCTCAATCCATTATTTTGCATCAGAAAGAAAATGCTGTTTTTCAAATAAAATAATCAGCATTACTTTTTAGAGTGAAGTAGAAATTTTGCATTTTTTTAGGAAAAAAAAGACAAAATTAAGAGACTTTAAAAAAGCCTTGCATTAGAAACTTTGGGCCATTCTCTCAGACCTTGAATGGATACTCACTCATATTCTTCCTTCAGATTTCAAGTAGGAAAGTAAAGCATTTAGACACATAGAAAAAAGCAATTTGGAAGGAGAGGCAGAAAATGTGTGTTGGGTGTACTATTGTTTCTCTTTCTCTCAAATGAGAGAAATTATTAATCAATTGATTTCCTAGATATTTAGATATTCCTGGTGTTATATGTAGAGGATTACTATAAGCAGCAGCAATGGAATAGTATTTTTGCACATAAAGTCAAGAAAGATAGTTTCAAGATTCTACCGTGATCTTGACTGTGACTTTAACCTTAGGTAAGTCACTAACTTATAGTTTAGTCATCCACATCAGGAGGTGATTAAGTTTGTCAATTGGAATTTGGTGGGCAGGCTCTTCAGGCTATTACAGGAGGCTGCAATAAAGCAGTAGAAGCACAGGATATCTAAATATATTACCATGCCCCAGGTCCCACAAAATCTAACTAAAGAGCACACCACACAATTCTACCACAAGCCCTTCAAGTATTAATGGGTTCTCTTTAATTAATAAAGAGAGAAAAACATATTGCAAAAGATACGTGAAGGAGAATAAGCTTGTGATGACCACAGACTTTATCTAAAATCAAATTTCAAATCAGGTAAGAACAGTAAAACCAAACAAAAAGCAAACAATAAAATTAAAGTATATAGGTAAAGCCAAAACATAAAATAGGTCATGGTTTGGTCCTAAAACACTATAGTATTATGTCAAGTTCATTCTCCTTTATTCTAATTTTTTAATCTGAATAGCTTCCTTTTTTCCCCTACACCCTTTGCAAGGTATTACATAGTTTCTCCATGTATTTAATGTTATCAAAATCTATAATGGTTATGATTTTTACTTGGCATTCTATATATTTTTTCTTATGGTTTTCTTTTCCTGGTGGAATTTTTCTAAATTATTTCTTTACATTTCTTCACTTTTTAAACTTTAAAAACTAGGAAGAGCGAATAACTACATTGCAATATCTAGGTTAACATAACATGAAAGCTCTATACACCTTAACATCAACTATTAAACAAAAATAAAATTCCAGAGTGGAAAAAAAGACTCACTAAAAATAGTTGGAAATTAAAATTAGATTTTTCAGCCTGTTAATTTATCATATGGAGTAAAAATAAGCCATAGGGAGGAAATGGAAACTCTATCAAATGTCTCTGTGTTGCAGTAAACTTAATTATATACAGCATACCATAAAATGACAGTAATATTAGAGAGGAAACGTAGCAATTTCAGATGTGCAATAACTGCTTTTTACAAGGAAATAAATTACATCAAGTACATATACCTATACAGTCTAATACTATTTTCCAGCAAGAGCTGGTGGGATTCACAGTCAAGGGGAGGCAAAGATTTAACTAAGCTGAAATCTGCTTAGTCCAGGAAGGTTTGCCTATGAAAATCACTGCATGTAAGTGTGTTCTCTTTCTAATATATAATAAGCACCTAACATAAAAATTCACATTCAATCTTTAAATATATATGTATACATACGTATGTAATAGCCTCAATCAAAACCCTTATTAACAGTTTAATTCTTGGCTTTTAAAGAAACTCTGAAGTGCTTTTTGCTACATCTGACCTATGTGTACATAACATAGAACTACATCGTAGGAACAGCATCCCATTATGAATTTAAGAGAATTAATTGTAATGTTTCTAAAGAAGCTTTGATATATAATCATGCTGAAAAATCTTTCATTTAAAACCTGAAAGGTAACAATTGACTTTTTAAATTTTAATTGGAAAGATTATCAAGAAATATCTGCCTTCTATGATTATTTTCTTTAATTTAAGAAAAATTGACCGGGTGCGGTGGCTCACGGCTGTAATCCCAGCACTTTGGGAGGCCGAGGCGGGCAGATCACGAGTCAAGAGATCGAGACCATCCTGGCTAACATGGTGAAACCCCGTCTCTACTAATAATACAAAAAATTAGCTGGGCGTGTTTGCAGGCGCCTGTAGTCCCAGCTACTCGGGAGGCTGAGGCAGGAGAATGGCCTGAACCCGGGAGGCGGAGCTTGCAGTGAGCCGAGATCGTGCCACTGCACTCCAGCCTGGGCAACAGAGCGAGACTCCGTCTCAAAAAAAAAAAAAAAAAGAAAAATTAACATAATTATATTTATTGGTATGTTGGTAATTTCTTGTTTATTAGATCATTATGTCAGCAATTATAGCCGTGTGTGTATATATATGTGTATATATACATTACATACATACATATACATATATGTATATTATATATACATATGTATATGTATATAATACATATGTGTATATATATAATACACCTGTGTGTGTGTGTGTGTGTATGTATATATATATATATATATATATATACACACATATATTTTTTGAGATGGAGTCTCCCTCTGTGGCCCAGGCTGGAGTGCAGTGGCACCATCTCGGCTCACTGCAACATCCGGCTCACTGCAACATCCGCCTCCCAGGTTCAAGTGATTCTCATGCCTCAATCTCCTAGGTAGCTGGGATTACAGGCATGTGCCCCATGCCTGGCTAGTTTTTGTATTTTTAGTAGAGACAGCGTTTCACCACGTTAGCCAGGCTGGTCTTGAATCCTTGACCTCAGGTGATTCGCCCACCTTGGCCTCCCAAAATGCTGGGATGACAGACGGGAGCCACCGCACCCAGCCAGCCTTGCATACTTGTAATATATCTTTGCCTAAAGGTTTTTATAAAGTAGGTTTCTTATCACACAAATCATTGTTCAAATGATGGTTTTTCCACTTACTATCTGAATGACCTTAGGGAAATTCTCTAAAACTGAATCTGATTCTTTTTCTATAAAATTACTGTATTAATGCCCACAGTTTTATAGTTGTTATCCGTGATAGAAATAACGCATGTAAAGTTTCTACTACATTTCTAAGCACATAGTAGGCAGATAACATACTGATAGCTGTTATTTCTTCTATAATCATGCACATGGTGTGGTATACACTAGACTGGGGTTCTAATTTCATTATTAAGTTTATCTGTTGACCTTGGGTAACTCAGTCTCTTTGGAATATTCATAATACCATTTATGTTTATGAGATTTTTGCAAATTCTCCAGATTTTATTAAAAAGAATATGTGCCTTGGTGCTTTGTATGTTAGATATTTATTATCTTACATTAAAACAAAGAGATATAGGGTTGCGTTTCGGGAAACAGAGAAGTATAAGTTGTGGCATAGAATGACAGATTACTAGGTAAAAATGTTACCTGACTGAAGATATAAATCAGTGCTTCTGAAGCTAAGGGAATTGGAGAGGAGGGGTTATAATAACAGGAAAGTGAGTGATTAGAGTGTCCTAATTTTGTGCTCATTGATAAAATAGAAGGATGAAGGGATAGTTTGAGAGGAAGGAGACAAAGGTCAGCTTTGAGAGGACACAATAAGCCTCCAGATAACGATGAGAAGTGGACACTGGTGGATGGACATAGTCTGATGTTCCCAGGGATACTGACAGGATGTTACTGTCAGCTGGTGCAAAAATTATCTCCTTGTTTGTTATTGCCTAAAATTCTTGATCAAGAATTACATTTTTTATATATATCACCAGTGAGGTAAAAAGTTCTATGCTTTTGATTGAAGATGTTTTAAAATGATCTGTAAGCAAGTTTATTAAATTATCTCAATATATACACAGATGTATGTCATAGCTTATACCTAAAAACTGCCTGTTTATAATATCACTACTTTCCCTTTTTCCTTTCTTCCCTGTCACTCACCTGCCTACTCACCTAACTTCCTTTCATCCTTCTTACATATTTACCTGGAGAGGGAGTGTTCATCTCCTCTCTCATGACATATTTATATCTTTGTCTAAAGCCTGTGAATATTAGGACTAAAGACTACATCCCTAATTTCTTGATTTTCTCTGGGGATATTTGGTATAAAGACAGAAATTTAGTAAGCAAATGACATTGTAAAATTTATTAAATAGAATTAATTCCTTTCCATAAATATGAATAAGTGGTTCTTAAAGATAAAATGTCAACTATTCACTCACCTCTTTGATAGGTCATTGGCCACACATGCCATATGGCAAATGTGGTGAAGTTAACACAGGAATAACAGGATATTCTTCTTTGAAGACGCAAATTATGACAAGTTAATTCTAGAATGGCTAAGATAATTAGTAATTGCCTACTCTGAACCTGACAATATATTATGCTCTTTGTATACATACGTTAAGTCTTAAGTTTAGAGCAACTCTGGGATAGTAAATGGTATGTGGTCCATACTATAAAGAAAAAAGAGAATTAAAAAAACACAAGGGTTCAGTCCACACACAATAGTAAGCAGCAAACTGATTATTAATGTAAATGTAAGTGATTCTTCGATAACCCCAGAGCCAGCCAATGGAACAAATGTTTACCATCCTACTTCAAAATTTTTCATCATCATATAAACAATGATCTATTATATACATCTGTAAGAATTATTACAAAAATAAAGATAAAACTCCAAATACATGAAATCGGTGTTTTAGATACCAATTTATTTTTTATTTTCAAAACTGGAATTTATAATTTTTACACTTACAGAATTTGCATAATCAACAGGAAGATGCTGAAGATACCACTGTGTCATTGGAGAACTATGCAGTGCTTTTCAGGTTGAAGGAAAGCATCTATCACCAGCTGCATGAGCTCAGGGGAAAAAAAAATATGTTGCAAGAATTCATTATGTTTCTCCATTTCTAGCCCCTGTTCCTATTCAGGTACAGCAGCACAGATGGTGTTGTGGTAAAGACACATAACACTGTCAGGAGCTGTAATATATGACACAAATCTGGCGTTCCACATTCCCACAAGTTTCAAGGTTAAGATAGAAACTGGTCACTTTTCTGACATTCAATTAACTTCTTTTCTTTGAATTTGCATTAAAATATAAAATTATTTTTATGAGAGAATCTTCCCTAATTCGTTCATTTCTATGACTCTATGAGTTTATTTTACTAACATAGATCCAATAATATTTTGAATTATTTTAGGGTATCTTGTGTTGTCATAAGTATGCTCTTAAAAGGTATTCAATTAAAAATTGAATTATACCTAAATTAATGAGAGAAGCTTAGTAAAGGGGTTAATGGATAGTGCTTTTAGAAATTCAAAGCTATTATACCTTTCTTCTCATATATATACAGTTTTCATATATATGGTTTACTTGAAGTAAGAATATGAATATACTCTCTTTTATCAGTAAATAACAGGTTGTTATAGATTATGTATATATGAGAATATTCTTTTCTAGAGACTATAAATTACAAAGTTTCATAGGATTACAATATTTTCAAAAACTAAATGGTGAGACAATATCCTACTAAGTGTGAAAAGGCAGTAAATTTCAGGGAATACAGAAAAACATTTGGTCTTCTATAAAGCACATATAGAAATAACCCTAAAATTATAGGCTCTTCATACCAGATTTTTCCTTTGAAATTCAAACACAAATTCATGTTCTCTCTCTCTCAAGTCTTCATCCAGATGCCACTTCATCACAGGGAACAGAACAATGAGCCATCTTCCAGTTAAAAAACTAAAGAAATTAAAATATGTATCTGAATATAGATGGTATTTAACTCAACAGATGTTAAAGGATATTGGTTAGTGTGCCTTCCCATAAAAGGCTGAATAATTTTTCTCTTTTGGATGTACAAAGTAGAACTTAACCGAAAGAGTGAATATGCTTTTAAAAATGAGCACCACTGGGCCGGGTGCGGTGTCTCATGCCTGTAATCGCAGCACTTTGGTAGGTTGAGGCGGGTGGATTACCTGAGGTCAGGAGTTCGAGACCAGCCTGGCCAACATGGCGAAAACCCATCTCTGCTAAAAATAGACAAAATTAGCCAGGTTCGGTGGTGGGTGCCTGTAATCCCAGCTACTTGGGAGGCTGAGGCAGGAGAATTGTTTGAACCCAGCAGGTGGAGGTTGCATTTAGCTGATATACCATTGCACTCCAGCCTGAGCAACAGAGTGAGACTCTGTCTCAAAAAAAAAAAAAAAAAAAAAAAAGAGCACCACTGATGTAGAGGCATAAAATTAAGTTGTTTGTCTTTGGAAAGGTAGCTTTAGATTCCCAAAACATTGAATCACAAAGGCTAATGTTGATAAGGAGCTGGAGGCTGTGTTATATTTAGGACAATATAAAAGTCTTTAAAATATTTCTGGACCAAAATGGATTACTGGGCAAATACACTGTTCCTCAAATTCAATTTCTCAAAGGAAACTAACAAAATTTACTATATTTTTGTGGATATAAAAGGAAATTTAAGGAGAAAGCAGTGAGTATTTTATATATATATATATAGAGAGAGATATCTATAGAGATATCTATAGAGATATCTATAGATATCTCTCTCTCTATATATATATATATGTATAATTACGAATCAGGCTCCAAAGATACCCTGAATGACAGAAATGATGGGAGTAAATCTAGGAAGTTGGAATTGATAATTTTCCATCTACATTCCCAACTAGCATATGTGGAAGTACAAATAAAAAACAACATTAAGTTCTTTCTGTGGGACATAAACCTGAAATCAACAGTGCCAGAAGTGTTATGTGGTCACCAAGAAATGTATTTGATATTACTTCATATTAATAGAGCTTTGTTGTTCAGAAAAATACCTTGATAGGCACTAATAATTGGGGTTGTATTACTTACACGGTGTTCTCCTTTACTCCCCCATTTAGCTTGCAGCATGAGATCCAATCATACTAAACCTCAATCAGTTTCTCAAAGGCAACGTGTTCTCTTAGGAGGTGGAAAATAATTCTCCCCACTACCTTGGGTTGAGGCTTCAGATTTTACCTTCAAGACCCCATGATCAAGTCAGCTGTCCCTCTTATGTCTTCCCATTACACTCTCCTTGACAATTCTATCTCTGATCACCCTACTTTGTAGTTGTTGGCTGGCTTGTTTGAGTTCTCCCATTAGACTGAACTCTATGGAGGCAGGGCCATGTCTATTCTGTGATCATATTTGCATCTTCTATTCCTAACAGAGTACCTGGAACACAAATGGCTGTTGAATAAAAGTATTTAAATAAGAAAAGAGATTGTTCAGTCCACTCTGCCTGTGTAGACAACTGTAAAGAAGTGCTCCATTCTGAAACATTGCATGTAGTGTTAAGTACCTGGCTAAAAAATGTACCTGGAGGAGAAGCTACCAATAGGGAGAGGGAAAATATTCTATATAATGACAGAGTAGGCACCTTCAATAAGAGAAGCACTAGAAAGAATACAACATGCTTTTTTTTTTTCCCCTCAGATGACTATAAACTGTAGCATGGAAGAAAAAAGATGTTTCCTATGTAGCATGATCAGAGGACGTAGCTATTATTAATGGATAGAAGTAATAAATGGATTCTACTTCAGCATAGGCAAACATCGACTAATGAATAGCCCTGTCATAAAATGACACTGGATCTTGCGGCATAGAATGTTGTTATCATTAGGATGGCTACTTTTGAGAGGAGGAATGGAAGGAATTGATGAGTTCATGTATTAGAAAGACTAGAAGGTTTCTCAGGCATATTTAATGTTATGTGGGGTAACTAGGTTAAAGGAAAAAACAGAAATTGGAGTGACAGTTTGGTGACTGCTGTTGTATTTGGAGGTGACATTTGCCAAGCACTTACTGAATACAGGCACCTCGCTAAAGCTTTACCATGAAAATATCAGCGTTTTCTAATATTAGGACTTGATATCTGCTAATCTTGGAAATGTTTGAATTCCCTATTACTATGTGACTCTCCAGATCTGTTTCTAATTTTGTATTTCATTTGAATACATTTTTTTAAAACTTAAGTGTATTTATTTAATAAATCCTTACACAAAGCTATGTGTCAAAAACATTTCAACACTTTGATAAAAATGAAATCATTTAATCCACATGGTGTGATTTTTATCCCTAATTTGCATAACTGAAGCATAGAGAGGTTAATAGTTTCTGTGAGGTCACACAGGTGAAAATAGACAATGCTAGGACTCCAACCCCAGTTCTCTATATGGTTGGGATCATCTGAAGGAGCACCTCCCAATCGAATGGCCACGTGGGGCGCTAGTTCATTCTGTTTAACTATTATATACTATTGTATGAACATCCTGATATAAAGGTTCCAAAGCCTTTATTCCAATTTGTGCTATTTTGTTTTAGGCGTATGTCTTAGAAGAAACATATCATCATTTGTAAACAATATCAACATTTGTAAACGTATCCAGTCTGATTATGCTTTTTAATTAATGAGTTTAGTTTGTTTACATTGATTTTCTTTATAGGTATATTTGAGTGTATGTCTACAACCTTATTTCACATTTTCTATTTGTGCCATTTTTTTCTTGACTGTGTTTTTTCTATTTATGCATTTTTTTGAATTAAAGGTTTCCATATTCCTTCATTTACATATTTTTTTCTCTCCGCAGATTTAGAAAAGACTGATTCTATATTTTAGTGATAACTTTAAAGTTTAATATCCATGCTTAACAATATATCTTGATTTAATAATTTGATGACCAGGTAATACTGATATCTTTCCTTGAACATAATAACTTCGGTATGTGTAAACTATTTGGTAATCATTCCTCAACAATTTATTGTTTATATTTTTCCTTAAGCACCACATACACAGACATGTAGACACACACATACATAAAATCATATATACAGGTTGTTAGCTACTGAATATTATTAGTTCTTAGCTATTCTAAAAATATTTGTATTCACCATTATCTTTCTACCTAATGCTTTTCCTCTGATTACATTTTTCTTTTAATTAAAATTGATGCTTTAATAATTCCTTTACTAAGAATTTATTCGATGGACTCTTAATCTTTGTATGAATGATTTTAACTAGAGATAATATTTTAAGCTGACAGTTATTTTCTCTCTAGGTTTTGAAAGCACTTCTTGCATTTATTTCAATTGATAAGGACATTTTCCTTTGGTTTAATTATTTTTTTTTGCTAGTTAATATGACTTGTCTCTGGATTTTAAAAATTTTAGTTTAGCATTGATGTGTACAGTTTCTCTATTATGTGTTTAGGTGGGAATATGTTTATCCTCTTTAGTACTTAGAGTGCCTTCTGAATCAGAATCTCCATGTCCTACCTTGATTCTGAAAAGTTTATTACCAGGTATTTTTTCAAATATGACTTCCAGCTCATTTTTCTGAGACACTTATCAAATATATGCCAGAGCTCCCTATTTTATACTTTATATATCTTTAATTTTTTATATTTATATATTTGTGTTTCTGTGGTGTGTTCTGAGTAGATTCGTCAATATCATTTTGAAATTCAGTCAGTCTTCCCAATGGTGGCAATTGTGTCCTGAGTTTGGTCTGTCTACCAAGGGAAGTTTTTTGTTTTTGTTTTTGTAATTGTCATGACTACATATTTCTTTATTAAGAGTCCTTATGGGTTCCTTTTCTGTCTTCTTGCTTGTATTTGATCTCTGTTTCATTAAAAAAAATAGATGTGATTGTCATTTTTTCAGTTGAGCGTAAACTGTTAATTATTAATGAGTTTTACATCTTATACATATGAACATTTCATCTTGAGTGAATTCAGGTTCTGGTTGGCGGTTTTGCGAGCTACCTTCCCTCCCTCCGTCCCTCCCTCCCTCCCTCCCTTCCTCCCTTCCTTCCTTCCTTCCTTCCTTCCTTCTTTCCTTCCTTCCTTCCTTCCTTCCTGTCCTTCTTTTCCTTCCTTCCTTCCTCCCTTTTGTGCAGGCTGGAGTGCAGTGGTAGCAATCAGGGCTCACTGCAGCCTCGACCTCCTGGGCTCAAGCCATCCTCCTGCCTTATCCTCTCAAGTAGCTGGGACTACAAGTACAACTATCACATCCATCACATCCAGCTAATTTTTTGTAGAGCTAGAGTCTTCTTCTTTTCTTTCTTTCTTTTTTTTTTTTTTTTTTTTTGACAGAGTCTTGCTTTGTTGCCCAGACTGGAGTGTAGTGCTGTGATCTCGACTCGCTGCAACCTCTGCTTCCCGGGTTCAAGTGATTCTTGTGCCTCAGCCTCCCAGGTAGCTGAGACTACAGGCACGTGCCACCATGCCCAGCTAATTTTTGTATTTTTTGCAGAGACAGGTTTTCACCACGTTGGCCAGGCTGGTCTTGAACTCCTGACCTCAAGTGATCCGCCCACCTCAGCCTCCCAAATTGCTGGGATTACAGGTGTGAGCCACTATACCCGGTCTTATTTTTCTTACCATTCTTCAGCTGTTTTGGAACTTAGGTTGTCAGGTTTGTTTTGTGTGGGAGATTCTTTGTGGTTTTTATGTTTCCTTTATTTTTTTTTTTTTCCGAGACAGAGTTTCGCTCTTGTTGCCCAGGCTGGAGTGCAATGGCATGATTTCTCCTCACTGCAACCTCTGCCTCCCGAGTTCAAGCGATTATCCTGCCTCAGCCTCCCGAGTAGCTGAGATTACAGGCATGCGCCACCACGCACGGCTAGTTTTGTATTTTTAGTAGAGACAGGGTTTCTCCATGTTGGTAAAGCTGGTCTCAAACTCAGATCACTCAGGTGATCCGCCTGCTTCAGCCTCCCAAAGTGCTGGGATTACAGGTGTGAGCCACCGAGCTGGGCCTATGTTTCCGTTTTAAAATTAATCAGTTTGTTGGTTTGCCTCCAGCTTGCCCTCTGGTGCTTATTCAAGAACCGAGTTTTAGAGTAAAAGTTTGCTACTCTGACTCACGGGAAAGTAACAGAGATGGCCACTAAGCAAGCAGAGAACTCGTTTCATTTCTTAGCTTTGAAAGTGTGGCTTTCTGTTTTCATAATTCCACAAGTTCGTATCATCTGTAGCCCAAGAGAGCGCAGTTTTTTTGTTTTGTTAAGCCTCCTCTAATAAGCATCAAGAGCTCTGGGCATTCAATCTTTGCCATAATAAGCAGTAGGCCTGGCTCTATACATCCATATATGGGAGTACTTTTAATCCCAATGGCCCCAGAGAAACTGACCTCTTGTCACTGCCTGCTTTGGAGCTTTTAATCCCAGAAGGCCAGAGGATGTAGTCCTACTTATCTCATATTTATGGCTCATGAAAATGTCTGTCCAGTTTTTAAGGCCAGCTCTGTCTTTCACGTTTCCTCTTTTTCTATTTTATCTAAAACTGCTTTGTAGTGGGGGCAGGGGTTGCATCATAGCGTGATTTTACTGTCTTCCTGTCATGAAATGATGTCTTACTCATCAATTCATCATCTGTGCTTGCTTTTGTTTATGATCATGGAGACTTACTACTATATTTATGTTAGGATAGTGATAAAAAAACAGAATTGGACTTAAAACATAGTAACATGGTGGTGCTATTGAAAAGTCAAATACACATACACTATATAGATTGAATAGAACAGAGCAGTGGGGAAACAGTCATCATGGTGTATTCAAATTTGCATCAGCAAACTGAACTCAGTTTGACAATCACTTTCTAAATGGTGATTCGGTTTCAACAAAACACCTTCTGTGGTGAAAAAAAAAAAGCAGTATTGTTGATTTGCATACTATTGGTATAGTTGTTTTCTTTGTAGTCACTTTATAAATGTCTTTTTTTTTTTGGAGATATGTGTGTCTTTATTAGCGGAGCCACTACTTGAGGGGGATGAAGCGGGAGGAGTGGGTGGCCCCAATGCCAGGCCGGCTGTGCTTCACGGGCTTGTAGGTGATAGAGAACTTGCCCAGGTAGTGGCCGATCATCTCCAGCTTGATCTCCAGCTGGTTGAAGGTCTTGTCGTTGTAGACGCCCACCCTGCTGCCCACCATCTTGGGAGGGATGATGATATCCCGCAGGTGCGTCTTCACCACTTCCTGCTTCTCTATGGTCAGCGCCTCCTTCTTGGCCTGGCATACGCGCCTCAGCAGCGAGTGCAGCTTGCGCCTCAGCATTTCGCCGCAGGCCGTGGTTCAGCCGCCGCAGCTGGCGCGCACCGTTCAGCTGCCTCAGCTGCTCAAAGGACATGTCCAGCAGCTGGCCCAGGTCCACACCGCGGTAGGTGAACTTGTAGAAGGTCCGCTGCTTCTTCTCTACCTCTGCCATCTTGCCGGATCCTCTGAAAATGATTCTGTAAGTGCCAGAGTCCTTCACATATAGATTTTAACCTAATTCTATATATGATTTTAATTAGCTGATATATTAAAAACAATGTCAGTAAATTTTTCCCTTCAAGGAAGCCTCAACTTTGAGAAATGGTGAATTACGTGAGGTAAACCTCGTATTTATGTGAGGAAAGCTCTGCACTGGTTTTGATTCTCACATTTTAATTAGCTGATATATTAAAAACAATATAAGTAATTTTTCCCCTCCAGGAAACCTCAACTTGGAGTAACGCTGGATTACGTGAGCTAAACCTCGTAATTTTGTGAGAAAGGCTAAGTATTGGTTTTGTTTCCCACATTTACGTGAGGAAATTGAGGCACAATGTTAAGTGTCACAAGGTCAAGTAACTAGTAAGGGGCAGGCCAAGACAGAAATCTGTTTCTAGAACTCTTGTGCTTAATGACTAAGAAGCGTGCGCAGATGCAAGGGCCAGGCAGGGAAACGAGATCTATTTGTACCAATAGCATGAAAGATTGACTTTGTTTCAGGGAGTCGCGTTTTTTCATAAAAACTTCAGGATTAACCCACCTCACATATTTTCTCCAAGGTTATAGTTATGTATTGGATTTAAGAATAGACTGAACCTGGGCTCCCCACTGCACAAGATAAAAAACTGATAGAGGCTGGGCATGGTGGCTCACGCCTGTATTCCCAGCACTTTGGGAGACCAAGGTAGGCGGATCATCTGAGGTCAGAAGTTTGAGACCAGCCTGGGTAACATGGTGAAGAAACCCTATCTTTATTAAAAATACAAAATTAGCTGGGCGTGGTGGTGGGTACCTGTAATCCCAGCTACTTGGGATGTTGAGGCAGGAAAATCGCTTGAACCTGGAGGCAGAGGTTGCAGTGAGCCAAGATGGCGCCACTGCACTCCAGCCTGGGCGACAGAGCAAGACCCCGTCTCAAAAAAAAAAAAAAAAAAAAAAAAAAGAGAGAGAGAAGAAAAGGTAAACCAAATGATGTACAGAAGATATAACAACGTATAAAAAATCATTAAATATCATCAGTCACGCAAAATACATCCTGGGCTTAACATAGTAATGGTAAATACTCGAGGTGATGGACATCCCGAATACCTTGACTGGATCATTGTCCACTCTGTGCATGGGACCAAATATCACATGTATGCCATAAATATGTAAAATATTATCTATCAATAAAAAACTTAATGGACACACAAAATAATACATAATGTGGTTGTTCTTAAAATTGGTTTTACTCTATGCTTCTTTACTTTTTTTATAAAGCCAAGTATTTTTAGATCCAGAGAAATTTTCAACATTTCTAAGAGTAACGTTAGCAGTAGATGAGTATTATAAGTGTGACTCTTTATGTGTGATTTTTAAAATGGTTTAAGCAAAGGAATGACATTCTGATTTTCTGAAATTACATATTTATAAAACTACTGTAGAAAAATTTATGGTGACAATATTGTTTGAGTAGAAAGCTAAAATTTCATTGAGTATGAAGTTGGTATAATACTATTACAAGCTGCCTTTATCCGTTCAGTTTTGACTGTTATAATCAATTTAAAATGTAACTTTTCTTTTTGGAATTATAATAAATACAATTCTTATTTTAGATAAATCATTTGTCACACTTATAAGATCACTTCACAGGGAAAAATATTCTTTCTTCTCTGTTTTTTTTACTGGAAGAAATGATGTACTTTTTCAAGTTTTGCTAAGAACTCTTCAATGATAACAAATATTTCATGTTATAAGATTGACATTAAATGCTTAATATTATTAATATATAAAATACTGTGCCATATCTTGTGGAAGAGAGAGAAAAACAATTTGTGAAAAGATATTGCTTCTTGCATGTAACCATGTTTCTGCTCCTTAGTAATCTTAACTTCAATTTTGTAAACCTTGTCTTTGTTATTATCAAGAAAAGGCATAATCTAGACCCAGAATTTTGATCATATGGCCATTACCTCAGATTTTCAATCACTACTCTAAGAAGGCAGATAGATAACTGTTAAAATTTGGATAAAAATGGAATAAACAAAAATATAGTTAAGTATTAAGTTTCAGCCAAGGCACATGCCAAGAGATATATGAATCATTTGTAGAATTATTAGATAGACTCTAAAGAATATTCAGCAATGTTGTATATTCTACCCATTACTTGATACTCAGATATAAAGATGTTGATAACAATGGAAAGCAGATGGACAGCGCATGTTTACCTATCAAAATATATCTGTCGTGGAGGTAGCATGTTCACCTATTGATAAGTTTGCCAGACTTAGCAAATTAAAATACAGGAGACTCAATTCAAATCAGTTACATTTTAGAAAAACAATGAAAATAATTATGCGTGGAATATACTTACTCTAAAAAGTTTAATCATTGTTTTTCTGAAATTGAAATTTAACTAGGTATCCTGTGTTTTATCTGGCAACTGTAACTACCGAGAGTGGTGTATTTATTTATATGTGTGTGTTTGTGTAGTTAGTGTGGGGTGGTCTGTCTTCTATGGGAATTTGTGAAAGGTAGAGAAGGTTGGAGTCACCATGTACATGTTATAAAATACATTCAGCCATTCTCATTAAGTCTAAATTAAAAATAGTTTCCCCCATCCTCTTCAGTGACTTTTACTAAAAATTATATTGCTTGGGTATCTTAACTGTTTCTGCAAGATTGCCTCTTGACTTCAGAAATGAGACAAAATCTTTTTTTCTTTATTTTTTTAGAAGAAGGTAGGCAATATAAGGACCAAAGCTAAGAAACACTCATGATATAAAAAAATGTTATTGACAAACTAAGAAATCAGCAGTTTCAATCTTCAAATCTTCTGCTGACTATATGTTCAATTCAGTCACCTAAAAAATGCATTTCCAAATCAACTTATGATTTTCACTAGTACTGAGGGGAAAAACCCTAATGCAATATAAGAAAAGTTTAAAGGATCATTTTTATTTGGCCTACCAAATTTAATGTGACTGAAAATGTTTATTAAAAATGTTCAGAAATGTCTGGTTAACCCTGAATTAAGAGCAATAGGTCAACCGTAGCACATTTTCTAATAATTCTGACTTTAGTTAAGATTCAAACAAATTTGGCAGAGCATCAATATCAGTCACAACACAAACTCTGATTTAGAGGTTCTTCATTCTATTTTACAGTATTATCTGTGCATCTCGGAAGTAGTGATCCAGCATGGCAGACCCTAAATATGCAACAAGGGAAAGTGACTGTCAGTGAGTCAGTAAATTCTCTTATTGGGTATTGGCTTGAGGAGCTCTTTCATTCAAGACTTTTCAAATACACACACACACACACACACACACTTACACAATTTTAGGAGAGTGAAATGTTTTTTACTAAATATTTAACATTAGTAATATGCAAATACTAACAATAATTTTGTGGATATTTAATCTGTGCCAACTTTTAGCTAAGCACTTTAAATATATTGACTTAATCTATTCCATATGAAGTAGATAGCATTATAATTTTTGTTTTGTTTTTGTTTGTTTGTTTTTTGAGGCAGAGTCTCACTTTGTCGCCCAGGCTGGAGTGCAGTGGCGCGATCTTGGCTCACTGCAACCTTCATCTCCCAGGTTCAAGCAATTCTTCTGCCTTGGCCTCCCAAGTAGTTGGGATTACAGGCGTGTGCCACCATGCCTGTCTAATTTTCTTGTGTTTTTAGTAGAGACAGGGTTTTGCCATGTTGGCCAGCCTGGTCTGGAACTCCTGGCCTCAAGTGATCCACCTGCCTCAGCCTCCCCAAGTGCTGCGATTACAGGCATGAGCCACCATAGTCGGCCTAATTTTATTTTTGACAATGAAGAAAGGGAATCAAAAATTTTGACTAATGTTTCTGTGAAGTCAAAGCCTATGCCCTCAATGTATATTGATACACATGAGTAGAAACTGGTATAACAATTGGAGTATATTCATGAGCATATCTGTGTTTTCTCTTAAATTATGGATCTCTTTTCCACAGAGTTTGGGAGTTGTCCTTTGGTATGGGGCTAAGGAAAGAGCAGCAGAGCTCTGTCTCTAAAGTTACTGGCCACTCTCTCCTCATCCTACAGCTCTATCCTCTTTTGACTCCTAACCTTGACGCAGCCTTTCTTAGGCTCCTTTTATTTAGATATTGTACTCTTCAGAAGTTTGTCCTTCATTCTTTCTTCTTTGGTTTTATAAATCCCTCTTAAGAATGTGATGTAGTCTTGGTCTTCAGTGATGTTAAGACCAATAGATTTATGTTTTGAACTCCACTTCTTTCCAGAGTTCCATATGTGTAGGCAAAATGAATATCCTCTGAATATCCCATGTGCATTTTATTTTTTCATAGGTTATTGGGGTACAGGTTGTATTTGGTTACATGAGTAAGTTCTTTAGTGGTGCTTTGTGAGATTTTGGTGCACTCATAACTCAAGCAGTATACACTGCACCCTATTTGTAGTCTTTTATCCCTTGTTCCTGTCTCACCCTTTCCCCCAAGTCCCCAAAGTTCACTGGTCATTCTTACGCCTTTGAGTCCTCATGGCTTAGCTCACATATCAGTGAGAACATACGATGTTTGGTTTTCCATTCCTGAGTTATTTCACTTAGAATAATAGTCTCCAATCTCAACCAGGTCGCTGCAAAGGCCATTAATTCCTTTTTATGGCTGAGTAGTATTCGATCGTGTGTGTGTGTGTGTGTGTGTGTGTGTGTGTGTGTGTATTAGTTTCTTTATCCACTCGTTGATTGATGGGCATTTGGGTTGGTTCCATGATTTTGCAGTTGCAAACTGTGGTGCTATAAAGATGTGTGTGCAAGTATCTTTTTCGTATAACAACTTTATTTTCATATGGGTACCCAGTAGTGGAATTGCTGGATCAAATGGTAGTTCTACTTTTAGTTCTTTAAGGAATCTCCACACTGTTTTCCATAGTGGCTGTACTAGTTTACATTCCCAGCAGCAGTGTAGAAGTGTTCCCTGTTCACCACATCCACACCAACATCTGTTATTTTTTGATTTTTTGATTATGGCCATTCTTGGAGGAGTAAGGTGATATTGTATTGTGGTTTTGATTTGCATTTCCCTGATCATTCGTGATGTTGAGGATTTTATTTTTGTATGTTTGTTGGCCATTTGTGTATCTTCATGCGGTGGCTCACGCCTGTAATCCCAGCATTTTGGGAGGCCAAGGTGGGCAGATCATGAGGTCAGGGGATCGAGACCATCCTGACCAACATGGTGAAACCTCGTCTCTACTAAAAATACAAAAATTAGCTGGGTGTGGTGGCGCACGCCTGTAGTCCCAGCTACTTGGGAGGTGGAGGCAGAAGAATCGCTTGAACCCAGGAGGCAGAGATTGCAGTGAGCCAAGATCCCACCACTGCACTACAGCCTGGTGACAGAGTCCACTTTTTGATGGAATTTTTTGTTTTTTTCTTACTGATTTGTTTGAGTTCATTGTAGATTGTGGATATTAGTTCTTCATCAGACGTACAGATTGTGAAGATGTTCTCCCACTCTGTGGGTTGTCTGTTTACTCTTCTGACTCTTCCTTTTGCTGCGCAAAAGCTCTTTAATTAAGTCTCAGCTATTTATCTTTGAGGGTTGTTTTTGTTTTTGTTTTTTTTTCTTTTTGACAGGGTCTCGCTCTGTTGCCAGGCTGGAGTGCAGTGGCACAATCTGGGCTCACTGCAGTCTCCATCTCCTGGGTTTAAGCAATTCTCCTGCCTCAGCCTCCCGAGTAGCTAGGACTACAGGCGTGTGTGTGCCACCACACCTAGCTAATTTTTGTATTTTTAGTAGAGATGGGGTTTCACCATGCTGGCCAGGCTGGTCTCGATCTCTTGACTTCATGATCTGCCTGCCTTGGCCTCCCAAAGTGCTGGGATTACAGGCATGAGCCACTGCACTGGCCTTATCTTTGTTTTTATTGTATTTGCTTATGGGTTCTTGGTCATGAAATCCTTCCCTATGCCAATGTCTAGAAGGGTTTTTCTTATGTTATCTTCTAGAATTTTTATAGTTTCAGGTCTTAGATTTAAGTCCTTAATCCATTTTGAGTTTATTTTTCTATACAGTGAGAGATGAGGATCCAGTTTCATTCTCCTACATGTGGCTAGCCAATTATCCCAGCACCATTTGTTGAAAAGGGTGTCCTGTCCCCACTTTATGGATGGAAACACATCCCATGCTCATGGATGGTTAGAATCAATATTGTGAAAATGACCATACTGCCAAAAGCAATCTAAAAATTCAACACAATTCTCATCAAAATACTGCCATCATTCTTCACAGAATTAGAAAAAACAATTCTAAAATTCAAATGGAACCAAAAAAGTGCCTGCATATCCAAAGCAAGACTAAGCAAAAAGAACAAATCTGGAGGCATCACATTACCTGATTTCAAACTATACTCTAAGGCCGTAGTCACCAAAACAGCATGGTACTGGTACAAAAATAGGCACATAGACCAATGGAACAGCATAGAGAACCCAGAAATAAACCCAAATACTTACACCCACATGCACTTTAAATTAAGTGTTCAAATCTAACTTTATTTCCTAAATATACTCATCTTTCATGTTTCTGGTCTCAGTTAATGGCATTGATACCCAAATCGGTGAGCTGATTAGAGATTATGTTATTTGAGTTATTCCTCATATATCCTCAGCCACTAAACTTTGTCAATCTTGCTTTTAAAATATTTTCTTGAATCATTCATCATCAAAAAATCATATTTTCACATAAGTATTGTGTGTAATATATTTTTCTACCAACCCAAAATTCATCCTCTCCTCTGCCATTAAAATTATTTTGACAAGAAAAACAAGAAAAAATAATGTGTCCCTCTCCCTTCCTAAAACATTCTTAGGGCTGTGTTGTTTGAAGGAGTAGTTGTCACACTGGACTGAGGTATGGAGATTATGGACATAGAAAGGATCCAGACACCAAATATCACATATGCTATTTCCCAAACTCATCTGTCCATCTGTGGCTTAGGTGTCATGGTTTATCAGCCTTTACCCATATTTATTTATTTATTTATTTTCTTGAGATGGAGTCTTGCTCTGTCACTCAGGCTGGAGTGCAATGGTGGATCTTGGCTCACTGCAATCTCTGCCTCCCTGGTTCAAGCGGTTCTTCTGCCTCAGCATCCCAAGTAGCTGGGACTACAGGCCTTTGCCACCATGCCCGGCTAATTTTTGTACTTTTAGTAGAGACAGGGTTTCGCCACGTTAGCCAGGCTGGTCTCAGAATCCTGACCTCAGGTGATCTGCCTGCCTCGGCCTCCTAAAGTGCTAGGATTAGAGGCGTGAACCACCACACCTGGCCTGCCGTTTTCCTTTTTTTTTTTTTTTTTTTTTTGTAAGAAACGCATATTGCACCAGCAAGCAAAAACCTGGGGCTCAACTAAAGAGCCACTCAGAATGTTGTTAGTCTGAGAAAGTGAATCAACCTAATGACTACATAACAAATGCCTTTGTGAATTAGTTGGTTTTTCATATTTTGTTTTTAACAAAATTTGCCTGGTAGACCACTACAAATAATGTTAGAGATGCATAGTTGTGTGATTTTTGACATAAAACCCAGAAGAATTCATAAGAATTGAGTGCCAGGGGAGTATGTTTTTTTATACCCATTTACATGTTAATGATTAAATTCTCAAGACTTAAACCCATAAATGAAAAATAAGCATAGATTTGATGCTTATTCTAGCAATCCAACATTTTTATTCATGGATATATGAACTACTTATTAAAGGTCTTGGAGTTATTAAAAAATATAGCACAAATAAAATACTGCTACTTTGAGTAATTATTGATTGAAATTTTTAATATTTTACATTGCATACAAACATGCTAAAAATTCAGTCTAGAGGGAAATAATGTCAATGTCTTATGGATGTAACATTTTTTAGCAACTATTACTGTTATGTTAGAGCAAACTTTTAAAATATTCTGGAATAAAAATATAAGAAAAATAATTTTGTAGGGAAAGTGGAATGGAACTATGAATTCAAGAAGAAAAAATAGTGGTATAAAGTTTTCAACTATTAAAGGAGGACTGTTCGTGTATTTTCAAACAAGATAATAATTTGCATATTAATTATAGTAATTAGATTTTTCAGTATGTTTAAGTTTTATTTTTAAATGGAGTGTTATTTATAAATTCCTAGAAATACAGTTTTTGCTATTTAAACTTAATTGAAAAATTTAAGACAACATGATTTTAGGGGGTTTGCAAAAAACCATATAACCACTGAACCATAGAATCAAGTCAAAATTCCATATTTAGATACATGTAGTGACCATTTTAACTTTCTAATCTCATGTCCCACCACTTATATCATCTACTCCACCTACACCTGAGTTTTCTTTGGAGTGTTATTGGTCTCAAAGATTCTGTTTCTTCTGTTTGGAATCATCTTCCATTTCCTTTTTACTAAACAGAAATTGAGTGTCACGTTTATGCCAATTGACTGACACAGTCTCTGTCACATTGTAGATTCACATTAATAAGAATAGTTACAATTTATTGAATGCAGTGGGCAGTAGACTAAGCATTGTGCACGCCCCAGCTGTTTTAATCCTCCCAACAACCCTAACAATGACAGAACTGAGTCCCAGAGAGATCTGAAAACTTACCTAAAGTCAAGGAGGAAATGAGCCTAGTTGATTAAATGAATAACCAAATAAATGCTCGGCTGCTAATGCTTTTATTTCATTTCAACTGTTTCTATGACTTTGGATTTCTTTGGATGTACATTTTCTATAAACTAGTCCAGGCCCTGTGAACAGTTGTTTGTTGTTTGTTTTGCTTTTAATAGGAAATGTCATTACACTTTGTTGTAATTACCTGTTTAATGTCCCTCTCCTTGACAAATGATAAGCTTCATTGAGCCAGGGATCATGAATACCATATTCACCACGCCCAGCATTGTACACAGTGCCTGGCATATACTGTGTTCTCAGTAATACATATTGAATTAACAAATATTCTACTACATTTTAGAAGGAGTTTTTAATCAACCCTGATGGTTGTAGATCATTAGGCACATTATTCTCTAATACAATGCTTCATTTACTTTAGAAATCCTTGTGTCACTTTCTGATTCTGTCATAACCAAATATTCCAAAATTATTCTTTAATTCACATTTATCTTTATATTGACTATTCCTATCTCTACTTAATTTATTTACAAAGGAGACTCTGTCACCACTGCAGATGGCCTATATCACTGAACATAAATATAGTAAAAGTACATACCAAAACAAGTAGTGTTATTAAAATCCAGCTAACCATTGTCATCAGCTATGCTTAAGATTCCTTCTCCTTCTGTTAAAGAGAAAGATTGCCAACAATTAAGACAGACTAACACCAAATATTACTTTTGCCTATTTAATCATGATCGAAAAAGCATTAAAAATAGACTCATGTTTTTCCTTTATGTGATTCTACTTAGCTTAATGACATTCCGGTGTGCCCTCGGAAATCCTCTTGGACACTGTACTAGATGGGGCTTGTAAAATGTTTAGCCCAGTGTCTGGCACATCCTATGCATTCAAAAAAAAATTAGTTATTTTTATAAATATCCCACACTTTGAAAAAATGGCATATATAAAACTATCTTGCTTCTAATGAATTTATCAAATGGGACCTCAGTGTCAAGAGTTGTAGGTCATTGAGATTGCCAAACCTTTTAAAGTATTTCCTGTCTACTACCATGCGTGTGAATATTTATGAGATTTCTAGCAAAGAAAAGCACTGAACATTTCTTGAAAGTATTAAAGTAAATTGAAAAAAAGAGTCAGAAGGGGGACTACATTGAGTTTGATTCACTAAGAAGGCAGAAGCTACTGGATCAATGACTACCTTCAACAGAGTCAGAGTTAAGCTTGTCTCAAGATGTCACACTACTAAGCAAAGAGCAATGATGTGTAACAATTTCTGGAAACTAAAAGGAGAGACAGGGAATTGCACTTCTGGCCACTTTTTCACAGTTATTCCAGAAGTGCATATTCTCGATATTTAAGAGACTAGGGAATAAAAGTTTATTGCTTGATATAGATGCTGCTGAAAAATTTTATTTCCCATCATATTTAATATTCACAAATGATATGGTTATTAAAATACACAGTAAATTCCTTTAAAAGTGCCACATATTTTATACTAACAAAGTTGTTACACCTTCCACATTTTAGTAATTTCTTTGCATTAGAAGCCAAAACTCTATCAAGATCTCCCACAAATATTCTAATTTATGTGAATCTCATACCTAGACAAGGAGAAAACTAAGCAAAAATATTTGTGAATTCATAAAAGCAACTCGTTTATATGACTAAAAAGATGCATATGTAACTTTAGTTTGGTTAATTGACACCATCCATAGAAAAGATGCTGCCAGTACACTCTAGAATGTTCAGTTGAAGTTGATATTTCAAAAAAGATAAGGTAATGGAGTTTACTATAATTAACAATGAAAGAGTGAGAATTATTGGAAATTCACAAATTAAACCATCACAGTCTGTTTATCAACTTCCTGTTTGAACTGTGCTTCTCATTTAACATATAAATACCACCGGTGCCAGTGCTTTCCTCTCTAAAATTGCCATAACCTTGTTTCAGAGAAATGAGCAGTCTATGATATTTACCTTAAAATAATAGAACAAGGCTATCCATTCTCAAAAGAGCTAATGTGTATATGGAATATCCAGAAATCCTCTTTACTGAAGGAGTCTGTCAAATCCTTTGGAGACTAGTGTTTGTTTTGGAGGCCTTTGATAAACTATTAACAAGTTTAAAAGAAAGAAACAAGTATTTGCAAAGTTTGTTTCTTATATTTCCAAATATGCAGTTGCTGAAAATAGTTACTTGGTTCATGAGCTGGCTCATTAGGCTCATAGCTTATTTTTTATTTGATTTTTATTGTAGTAAAAGATAAGATAAAATTTACCATTTTTGCCATTTTTTAATGTACAGTTTGGTGGCATAAAGTACATTCACATTGTTGTGAAACCTTCATCACCATACATCTTGCAAAACTAAAACTGCATTCATTAAACAATAACTCCCTACTCCCTCCTCCCCTCAGCTCCTCGTAATCCCCATTCTATTTTCTTTCTCTACGTGCAATATATAACATATTTAAGTGGTACCCAGAGTAGTCAATATTTGTCCTTTGTGACTGGTTTATTTCATTTTGCATAAAGTTTTCAAAGTTCATCTATGTTGTAGTATGTATCAGTTTCCTTCGTTTTTAAGGCTCAATAATATTCCATTGTATGTATATACCACATTTTGTTTCTCTGTTTATTTGTTGATGGACACTTGGGTTTGGTCCACTTTTTGGCTATTGTGAATAGTGCTTCTATGAACATGGGTGTACAAATATCTGTTCAGATCCCCCTTTTCAGGTCTGTTTGTTTTTTTGTCTGTATCCAGAAATGGAGTTGATGGATCATATTGTAAATTCTATGCTTAATTTCTGGAGGAACCACCATACTTTCGTGTCTTAATTTTATCCAAAGGAATTCATAGCCTTTTTTCCTGTTGTCCTTTTCACACTCTGCACACACACAGACACACACACACACACACACACAAACACGCCCTTCCTCTCCTCTTTATTCAGATTGGCTTTAGCAGGGGAGAGTCATTATAAAGCTCATTAATCTTCATTTTTCACAGCAAGATTCATTTTATAGGACTGAAAGATGCAGAAATGGAACCACACAGCACTTTGTCAGCAGCTAGAATTTCTGAATGTGATGCCGAGTGAAAATTAAACACAAGAGATCAGACAGCAGCTCTAATAACTCAGTAATTTCTAAATAAATAGACTGAGATTGATGGAACTGAAAACAGTTTTCTCTAACAAGGGAAAGTGTACAGGGTAGTAATATTTGACTCAAATATGCTTTGCATAAGGGATTAGAATTCCTGAAAGCCTCTCATTTCCCCATCAGAGAATTTGTTTCTTCTATCAGTCAAATGGTGGTTAATTATCACATTTCAAGGAGCAGCTCATTAATTCATTAACTAAAAATAACTAGATATTTATGTAGGAAGATAACACACAATAACCAGTAACTCGAATAGCTCTGCCAATGTAAATTGTCTTCCAATTTCATGAAAGTTTCAGGAGGTGATTCCACACTAAAAGTTTATGCCAATTGTTAATTTCCACTTCAAGAATTTAAGAATTTTGGAATGAAATAAATTTAAAACTATATCACCAAGGGAAATTATTTTATCTCTGATCAGCTTTGTTTTCCAGTTTGATACTGACAAAGAAAGGTACAATTGGGAATAAGAGGTTGGTGAGGAAACAAATAACGTACTGTATTAAAATGCCAGTTAAATCAAGCACTTTAAGGAAAAAAAGAGGGGGGAAGCACTAAGAGAACTGGGAACTTTATTTTTCCCCATGTCAATTCTAAAATTTTTCCCAGTATCAGGAACAAAACTTTAATACGCATATATTTAGTATACTGTTTAAAAAGCTGCTGTTACAAAGTTAACTTTTTTACATTTAAAACTCAATGATTGAAAAGGTTACTTTGTTTCTCCTTGTTTCATTGTAAAATGTCTACTAAAGAGTATTATGATATATTTATGATAAACATATTTATGATAAATTAAGGAATAGTCATTAAACACAAACTGGTATCCACCACTCAACCAAAAATACATAATTTTAATTTAGAGAAAACTTATACTTTAAGCTTCATGATAGATGTTACTGGTATGTTTTTCTAGCACAGAAACAATTTCAACTACTGTATTTTATGTATTACATATAGGAACAAAGTTTTGGCCATTTAGAAAGGGAGATTTTTAAGGGAGGGGGTTTAAATTTAATCTGCATAACAATGTACATAATCCTAAAATCCTGCTTACCCTTATCACAGAAGGGAAGAGCAATCTCCCCAAAGATGTCTGACATCCTACACAGATATGAAGGGCTTCCACCTTTGCCCCAGTCCCTGCATTTTCCTGTGCCTAACTCAAGCACTGCAAAGATCTGTTCCCTGTTATAAATCTGTTTGGAGAATCTAGTTTAATTAAAAGTTTCCTTTTTATATCTCTGCAACTTTAACAAAGATAAAGACTTAAAATATGGAGGTATTACTATTGAGAGTTGGCCCTATGTCAGAGTAAAACTAAGTTTGACTTACGACAACCTTTCAGTTTTCACTGCTATACTATAATCCAGTGAAGTTGAGACGTGTGTTCTCCAACCTGTGAGCATATACACATGCTGTTTCTTCTGCTTGGAACATTCTTTATTACCCTTTTTCCAGGAATACCTTTTCTTTGTCTTTCAGCTCAGTGATCACTTCCACCAGGAAGCTTTTCTTGATCCTTTAAGTGCAGAATAAGTTGCTACTCTTCTGTCCTCATATTATTTCTTGTATTCCCCACTCAGTAACTACCAGTATAATATCACACTGTATTGTGATTGTCAGTGAATTCTTTACATTTCTCCTCAGTAGATCTACTAGCTTTGAAATGGCGGAGACATTACATGTTACAAGTTATGGCCCAATGACTTAGCACAGTGCTTGCCTTATAGCTGACATTTATTGCACAATGTCATTAATCTCTCTGAATAAAAACACCCATTCTGTATCGCACAGAATTGCCTACATTTGGCATTTAGAAAACTTAGCTTACATTTGTCAGTTTTTACAGCATAGCTTCTGAGTCTAGAAGCACAGATAGACACACTTTTTAAAAGTGTTGTATTGCCTCACCCTTGAAAGTATAGTCTTTTTGAACTAATGAATTTAGATCAGTGTTTCTCAGAATTTAATGGGCATAACAGTATCATGGGGAACCTGTTAATATTGACATTCAGATTCAGTAAGTCTGTGATAGGACCTGAAATTCTGTGTTTATAACAAGCTGTCAAGTGTTTACAATGCTATTGCCATTCGCCATTTCATCATCTATAGTTATTTCCTCAAGATAAAGATATAAGGAAATGTCCAAAAAGAATGAGAAGAAGGAAGAGAAAGAGAAGTAATAGGAGTTAGGGAAGAAGAAGAAAAAGAGGAAGAACAATCCAACTAAGCAATAAAAGTGGCAGCTATCTTTCCTTGCTTATATATCTATGTGGAATCTTTGCAGTTAGGAAATAAAAAAGCATTAAAACAAAACTACCAAATTATAATCTAAGTAATAGAGCAAAATATGCTTTGCATAAGTATTGACGATTTAGTGATAAGATGATCAAGTGAAGCACCTCCTTTAGAGGACTGAATGCAGTTGAAAACTCCTATGTCAAATGATAAATTTTAAAATAGGAGGGGGATGAAAATCAACAATTAATAAAGAAGAGAAAGAAACTAGCAGGAAGTCATTTCTCAGAAAAGAAACTAAAAGTCAATTCACCAAAGTTATAAGAAAATAAGAAAGCCAGATGCACTGTGAAGAGGAACAAGAGAAATATTTAGCAGTAGAACAATAGAGGGGAAAAAAATCAAGGATAGTCTACCTATGAAGGAGACAGGCATTTAAATTCATTTGTTCAATGTATTTTAAGAAATTATTATAGGACATTTTACTAAGTTTATTGGATAAAATGTTGAATAAGTATTAAGAGCTGTAGAATTTCTTTGGGTGGACATTCATGTAAGTGAAAAAGTGCAATACATTTTGCTGTAAAAGAAGCAGGCATTTTGTAAGTCAGATAAGAGTCTGACAGTGGCTGGGGTCATACATGGGAAAGGTAACAAGGAGAAGACTTTTGAGCTAAATGTTAAAGGATGAAAAAGTACCCCATTCTATACTCTCTGTCACTCCCAAGAGAAGAAAGAACTGTCCAGGCAGGAGAAAGTACTTGAATAGATAAACTGAGCCATATATTTGAGCTTAAGGCAATTGGTATTACTAAGGAAGGCAGATGATGGCGTATGATTGTACCAGTGTCTGTATATGGGTATTCAGACACTTTGTTGAAAGAGGAGAGAGAAGAAAAGAGAAAGAGAAGAGAATACATATAAAATTTAATTTGGGGGAAGAAGTGAAGATACTTTTGTTTTTTGTTTGTTGGTTAAAGGAAGGACATTTTTATACTTAAATAGACCTGTTTAGTATAACATCTTCAAGCTTGCTTGGAAAAGAGAAATGCTAATAGTGAAAATAGACAAAACAGAAAAGAGTGGTAAGAGAAACCTAATTTGATCTAACATTTTCAGATATGAATATTTTATAACCTATACAAATTAAACTTTCAGAAGGAGAAAATAAGGAAAGTTGAGAAATATTAACGTCTTTATTTAGACTTTGGCCTAAAATACCATAAAGTGAAATTTTGTTATAGCGTTTATTTTGCTTAAGTTAAATAATAGTAATTATAAAAGTAATAATTAGGAAAATATAAACATACACAAACCTGTATAATTTGCATTAAAACATTCCTTAAACACCTGAAAACATATTTTTTTGATGAGTCCGGATGGTGATAATAGTAGAATAAAGTTCTGGTTTGATTTTGAGTTCTCCTTTTACTTCTTTATTTATTTTCTCATAAATTAATAGGATTAAGCAATCACTCAGTAAATCAAGGAAACCAGTCATTTTTAAGTTAATTATCAAATAACAACAGAAAAAGAAAAGATATATAAATGCAAAGCAACCGTTTTATCACATATGTTTATATTCTGCCTCTATTCATCTATAAGCCAGTATATTCCAACACATGTCATAGGAAAGGGAAATGAGTGTGGCTTTGTGATTGACTCGCAGATAGCATCATAGACAACTGGAATTCGATGAGAAACTACAGCAGATGGGCATTTCATATTGACTTTCATTACACATGCAGCCTGATATATGAGTGAGAAGACTGTGCCTTGGGGTTTTTGGCCTTGTCTTTCTGCAGGAGAAATAGCAGGAAAAGGGGAGCTTAGTGGTTTCTGGCAGATAGTGTTAATTTTCCACTAAATCATTGTTTACAAGAGGAATAAATAAGGGAAGGATACCAGTTTTATTATTCTCAAAGCTATCTTTCTAAAAATGACTAGCAATGTTTCAGTAGAGTAAAAAGTCATTTTCAATGGAAGGATTTATATATATAGTTTTTTCCTATAGGTGAATATTATCAGCCTTCAGTCCTGGGCTCTGGTATTTTATGAAGGATAAGCTCCTGGAGTACTTTTATAATTTAAATCTTGCATAAAACCAGATGAATGTTGACAACAGAGAAATTTCTATTCACCTGTCAAAAGTCATTGGTTACTGTTATTAGTAGCAACACAATTTGCAGTTTGAAATTACATGATTCCTGACATATTTCACGTTATTTTGGATTTTGTGCATAAAATGGTTTTCACATATATTTTATATTACACTATTTGAAATTAATGTAATTCCAATGAGTATACACACTCATGTTAAAAGACACATTTGGAGACTTTGCTGTCAAATATTTTGTCCTCAAAACTTGACCTAATTTAATATTTCAAGCTGATATGGTTATATCCTTATCTAATTGTTGACCCTCTTTGATTTCGCAGAGAAATTAATGAAATACTTCTCTGAGATAGCAACAAGACACTGACCTTAAAATTGCTCTTGTATATCAAATTTTATTAGAATTCTTACTTGTCTTCTGTCTTGAATCTTTAATGCAATTAGATAGATTAATGACTTTTAAATTTTATTAGTTGAATAGTCATGCATTATTCTAATTAAACAGGATGCTACTATAGTTATTTTATCATAGCTATTCTGCTTTTATTGTAACTTTTGCAGTACTTTAGTCTTAAGAGCTATTGCTCATAGAAACATGACACTGTAGACTTATTTAGCACACAAAATAATTATGATTATTTGAAAACTGCTAAAAGCATATGTTCACATAAGCAGAAACATTTAATAATATTTCCATTTTTTACTGAAAAAATGTTCTATATATCTTGCTAAAAACTTCAGGGCTTTGTACTCTTGTCAAAAACAATACCACATCAGCTTATAGAAATGATGGATAGATAGAAGACATCATAAGATAAACTACTAAGTAATCCTAACAGAAGAAACACTGTGTAATATCTGTTTTAAAGGTTATTTTTGCAACACTTTTTAGAATGTAAGTCTGCCTTTGCTGTTTTGTATCCAATAATGTGAAAATTCTAGATTTACGTAGTAACAAATAGAAAATATGTTTATCATGTAACTGATGGACTATTTAAATTAGATTTCACTATAAGGGAATCTTTTGTAGATGGAATGACTTAGAGGTCTTTTCCTGTAAATAAGTACTTTTTAAATACAAGGCAATACTAAATTAGTACTTTGTACAGTATCTTCACTTAGAATGATAGTAGTAGTATGAATTTGTATAATGAGCTCTTTAGAATAGATGACTAGCATCCTCATTTATTTCATCTGAGAAATCCAAGCTATTATTACCAATATTAAATCTAATCATATTATGTCCTAAAACATTATTTGAATTCATTGATGTGAAGGCAAATGATTATAAAATGTTCTCTTAAGTACATTACAGAGGAAACAAACACCCTAACTATTATTTCTGACGACAGAGTATTAAAATGCTACTAGATGATAGCCCAGCTTGGGCTTACAGAATTAATGAAAAACAAATGTTCTAGGTGATGTGTAAGCGTGACATTGACTCTGTGGGATGACCTTCATTCTTCCTTAGTTAGCTGAGAGTTTCTTTGTTATCTTTCTTGCTGAAGGACCTCAGGGCCTTGTATCATTATTGAATGAACACAGTGTCACCTCGGCTGGCAGAAATGTTTTGTCTCTTGTCGGGAAGAGAAGTTTCCTTATGTCATCTGGAGAGCACCACAGAGGGACTGGAAATTGAGACCAGACATTTCAATCAGTAAACTCAACCCAGTGGAGTTATTTAACCTGCTAGAATTGTTCAAATCAGAATATTTAAACTCTGTTGTGTCTCTCTTGGAACTTAGGATGTTTGTTATGGATGAAGAAAAAAATCAGTTTAACCTATAGTCAAGATATTTCTTATCTGGTAGTCAATGTTATTTGGTTAGGAGGACATTACTTTTTTTTTTTACATTGTGCACAGATACAATATATGGATACTTTTCATCACAAAATTACATTGACACATCTTCTCTAACCCAAATTCCCAAATTGATTCCACTAATAGTCACAAAAAGGGAGGAGAAAAGAGATAAGAGGTACACCTGACACCCTACCAAATGAGATACCAGTATATTTTCCTCTGAACACTCAACTTATTTTAACAGTAACAACAAAACACTGGATAATACTAATGTATTGGTATTTAAAATTAAAAAAAAATTTTAAGAGACAAGGTCTCTCACTCTTTTGCCTAGGCTGCTGTGCAATGATGCAATCCTGGCTTGCTGCAGCTTCGTACAATCACTAGAACCTCAAGTGATCCTCTCACCTCAGCCTACTGAGTAGCTGGGAGAACAGGTGATTATCACTACACCAGGCTTTTTAAAATTTTATTTTAAAAAGAAAATACGGACACTAGAAGATGCGTTGTAAAATAACAGGTATAACTTTCATCAGCATGTCTTTTGGTAGGCAGGTTTTTGGGGAGATTACATATCAGCTTAGACTGCTTTGAAATGCATTAGAATGTGAATGTAACTCTCCATGGGTTAAATCATTTAACTGTTGGACTTTCTCTAGCCTTCTGAATGCAATCCAGGGGCTTGTCAATGTAAAGTAGCAACAAAGAGAAAGTAAAAAAAAATTTTAAAAGGTATTTTGACGATTCATGATATGGATGATTAACTCATAAAGTTACACAAGTTTGCAAGTAGGAGATGGTTCCTTGTTTGTTTGTTTATTTATTTATTTTGGACTAAATGTGAAGGAGGTTTCAGCCAAAGAGTTCCACGATACAGCTCAAAAAAGTTTGGCTCCAGGTTGCTAGAGTAGCAGATCTGGCTATGACAACATTTACACTGTACACCTGAGCCACAGAAAAACTTTCTGAGCCTTGGTTACCTCCTTCTTGAAAATGGAAATAGAAAATGTGCTGCTGGGCTGGATGTGCCTCAAACCTATAATCCCAGCACTTCGTGAGGCCAAAGCAGGAGGATCACTTGAGGCCAGAGGTTTGAGACCAGCCTCTTCTACATTAAAAAGGCTCCGTCTCTATAAAAAATTTCAAAAATAAAATAAAATTTTAAAAAGCCAGGTGTAGTGATAATCGCCTGTTCTCCCAGCTCCTCAGTAGGCTGAGGTGGGAGGATCACTTGTGGCTCTAATGATTGTATGAAGCTGCAGTGGGCCAGGATTGCATCATTGCACGGCAGCCTAGGCAAAAGAGTGAGAGACCCTGTCTCTTTAAAAAAAAATTTTTTTTTTTAATTTTAAAAAAAGAAAGTGTGCTTCATTTACCTTTAAACTAATGGTTGGTTAAATGTGCTTCATTTTCTTTTAAATGGTTGGTTAAATTGGTTGGTTAAGGGAGAAACTGCTTTGAAAACTTAATTTGTGGTCTACTGTCATTTATGGATATAATCAGTGTCTAAAAATGGTGTCACATACCTGGATAATTCCATGAAATAGAGTAAGTTGACAATTTTGGAGAAACCATGGAGAATTTGTAACTCATATATAATAGTGTCCTAAGTGGCTAATTAATTGGGTGTATTAACCATGTTTCTAGCTCCTGTAAACTTGTTGCTTTAACATCCGCTCTACATGCCTATGCCAGCCTTGCCTTGCTATGGCCAACCCTACATAACGGCTGAATCACCTTGCCCCAGCCTCCTACCTCCCTTGTGCTCCTCACCCCAGGAGGCCCCTCCTTCCAGGCGTGCATTTTAAAAATACAAACCAACCAATCCAGGAACCACTTTCCCAACCACCTCTTTTACTGGCTCTGCAAACAAGCCAGTATCCTCCTCACTGCTGGGCCAGGTATCACACAACCAGACACAGCTCCTGTGCCCCAGAGTTTGCTGAAATTATTCCAACTATGGCCAATCCGAATCCTGCTTACACCAGCTATTCCATTCTTTTCGACAGAAACCACAATTAAGCTTCTTTCCCACAGTTTCTCTCTTTCCCTCTGCGTCATTATCAATCCTGGTGCTCCCGCGTGTGACTCTCCGTGTCCCCTCCTCCTGGGAATGGTGAGTCATAGGCTGTCTTTCCATTTACAGTGGTCTCCTCATCTGCTGGCCTCATTATACCTCAAATTTTCTATTACTACCCTATATTTTAAGTCACCCGGCTATTTTTATACCAAGATGTGATTAAAATTAATTTAAGGCGTTAAAATGCACTTTAAAACTACTTATTTCCATAACCTGACTTTCTCAGGTAGTCTAACAAGAAAACTCAAAGGGATATTCTGACAAACATAATTCAAAATACTTTTTATTTAGACTGTCTTGCCTTATTTTACCACCTGTACATTATTTAAGCCACTCATTAATATATTTACAAGTATAAGTAGTAGGAAGTTTGGAGTTCTAATTGCAGAGGGGGCATCAGGCTGGTGGGAACAGGGGAAAGCAAAAAACAAACAAACAAAGACAAGTAAACCATAAGTCTGCCTTTCTTCATGGTCCAAGACATATAGCCCTCCTGTGCAAATAACTCACAATCTTCTTTCTGTGCCCAACTATAACTAGACCCTCGGCTAACAAAAAATTACAAGTTAACTCACTACCACCTTGGCATTATCAGTACTACAAAAAACCCTGTTCAAGGCTTGGCACGGTTGCTCACACCTGTAATCCCAGCACTGTGGGAGGCCAAAGCCAGTGGATTACCTGAGGTCAGGAGTTCAAGACCAGCCTGGCCAACATGGTGAAACACTGTCTCTACTAAAAATAGAAAATTTAGCTGGGTATGGTGGTGCATGCCTCTAATCCTAGCTAAGTGGGAGGCTGAGGCAGGAGAATAGCTTGAACCTGGGAGGTGGAGGGGAGGTTGTGGTGAGCTGAAATGGCACTACTGCACTCCATCCTGGTTGACAGAGCCAGACTCTGTCGCCAAAAAAAAAAAGAAAAAAAAAAAATCCCTCTTCAACATACAATATAAACAGTATTCTATAAAATCCCCGGCAAGCTTTTGTCTCTACACAGTCAACCCCTCTCTTACTAACTGCCTGTTGCTCTCTTACAACACATTTGAATACTTTAATAAATGTGCCTTTCTTTACCTACAATTGTCTTAGTAAATTCTTCTTACCCTGGCCCCACCGGCCCCAGATAGCAACCACTTGTTCATGACAGGAAGTTACTATTTTACTTTTTTGGCTTAATCAACATTCATTCAACAAATTATCATGCTGGGCACTGTTCTAGACATTGAGGTTGTAACAGTGAGGAAACTGACAAGCCTTGCTGCCCTCATGGGACTTACATTCTAGTGTGAAGACAATGAAATGATACATAGTGTATTTTATGTAAGATGGAGTAAAGTGCTAACAGGAAAAAATACAGCGGTGAAAGGTGATATAATATGTTAACACTGGCCCAGCCTGGCCAACGTAGTGAAACCCTGTCTCTGCTAAAAATACAAAAATTACCCAGGCATGGTGGTGCACGCCTGTAGTCCCAGCTACTAGGGAGGCTGAGGCAGGAGAATTGCTTGAACCTGGGAGGCAGAGGTTGTGGTAAGCTAAGATTGCCCCACTGCTTTCCAGCCTAGACAACAGAGTGAGACTCCATCTCAAAAAAAAAAAAAAAAAAAATGTTGCCACTGGTGTGATCATGTAGGAGATGGGAAGGAGCTAGAGTGACCAGGCACTTGAAGAATGTGACTTTTGAGCAAGAACCTGAAAGATTTCAAGACCTATAAGTGAGGATAGCTGGAGGAAAAGTATTCCAGCCAGAAAAATAGCAAGTGCAAAGAGTTTGATTGAGGACCAAAGTCAAGGAACAGAATTGAAGCTGCTGTCACTGAGGCCCGATGAACTAGACAGAAAGTAGGAGGACGTAAAGTCAGAGAAGAAACAGGAAGGAAAAAAAAAAGGACCACTGGGGCCCTGAAAGATGGAAAGCATGTGGAGCAATGGATGGATATTGTAATGGCATCATTCTGGCTGTTCTATTGAGCATACAGTATAGACACTCAAGGGCAAAAGCAGGAAAGCCAGTTAGGAAGCTAAACCAATCTAGGCAAGAGAGACTGTGGTTGCCTGGGTAAGAGAGTCACGGTAGGAGTGATAATTAGTGGTCAAATTATTTAGAAGGAAAAATCAAATAGACCTTTTTGAATGTGGTATTTTATTATTTTTAAAATTGACAAATAAAATTGCATATATTTATCATGTACAAAATGATGTCTTGAAATATATATACACTGTGGAATGACTAAATTGATCTAATTAGCGTACACATTACTTCATATAGTTTTTATGATGAGAATACTTAAAGTCTATACTCAGCATTTTTCAAAAATTCAATATGTTTGTTTGTTTGATTGATTGATTGATTGATTGATTGATTGATTGATTTTTGAGTTGGAGTCTTGCTCTGTCACCAGGCTGGAGTGCAGTGGCACAGTCTCAGCTCACTGCAACCTCCGTCTCCCAGGTTCAAGCAATTCTTCTGCCTCAGCCTCCTGAGTAGCTGGGACTACAGGCGTGTGCCACCACACCCGGCTAATTTTTGTATTTTTAGTAGAGACGGAGTTTCACCATGTTGGCCAGGATGGTCTCGATCTCTTGACCTCGTGATCTGCCCGCCTCGGCCTCCCAAAGTGCTGGGACTACAGCCGTGAGCCACCATGCCTGGCCAAAATATGTTGTTTTTCACTGTAGTCACTATGTTGTACAATGGATCTATTGAACTTATTCCTCTTATCCAGTTGAAATTTTGTATCTTTGACCAACACTTCTCTACACACACACACATACACACACACATGCACGCACACACAGACAAACACACGTATACCAGCCTAGTCTCTGGTAACCACTATTCTACTCTCTATTTCTAAGAGTTTTTTAAATTTCACATGTGAGTGAGATCATGCAGTATTTGTCTTTCTGTGCCTGGCTTATTTCACATAACATAATCTGGGTTCATCCATGTTGTTGGAATGACATAATTTCCTCCTGTTTTAAGGCTAAATAGTATTCCATTGTGTGTGTATACTACATTGTCTTTATCCATTCATGTGTTGATGGGCAGGTTGATTCCATTTTCTGTCTAGAGGTGAAGCAACCATTTATGGTCATGAGACTGCATGGGAAAGTCTCAAAGTTTTTGCTAAGGATGATAGGGCACATTATGCCTTTAAATAAAGAAGGAAAAGAGGCAAATAGTGAAGAGGAGTTCCTCCTATCAAAACTTTATCCTTTTATTCAGGAAGGGACCTCTCCTCCCAGCAACTGTAGTGTAAGCCTCATTGTCTATGAATTGTGCCAAATAGCTTGCCCTAACTCCTGAGAAATAAAAAATGGAGTACTTGGCTTTCTAGTCTTGGTGGTGATGATGACAGGTGAGAAGAAAACTGGTAATAGATCCTGAGGGTGACAACTCTAGCATCTACCACAATGTACAAATCTAATGGAAAAACCTGACTATGTATTGTCCACAACATATTATTCTATATGTTACAATGACATAAAATGGAGCAGAAATTTTGTAACTAACAAATACCCTGCAGAAACGTGATAACTGCTGTTCAACATGCATTACAGTTTCAGACATTTCTCTATGTAATGAGAATGTGAATATTTCTGTGTATGTGATCTCTCTAGAATATTGTTATATGCCTAATGGAACAATTTGCCTTTGATCAAATTTGAGTTAAGTGTTGAGTAATCTGAAATCCACTGGTATATTGCCATCATCTTACTTTCAAGTGTGCTCACTTTAAATAGCTTGAAATTGTTCTCCATATGTGTGCCGTATTATACGAATATGCATCTCAAAGAAAATGATAGTACAATAAAATAATATTATGAGTCCAATAAAATTAATTGCCTATTTATAATGGAATCTATTTAAATTTTTTCATTTAACTATTTTTGAAACAAATAAAAATGTTCAGCCATAGGTTAAGCATATAAAGCTTTCTATTTTTGTCCTTGTCTGTTTCATCTCATTAGGTTATCACTAAGCCATAAGATGATACAGTACATTACAGGTAGTGTAATCTATTGTAGTAGGCAATATGTTAAGATATTGGAAAACTGAAGAATCTGTTCATTCTCTCATGCTGGCCACCTGCTATCATGCTAAGATTAATAACCTGTGACAAAAACAAGCAATGGGGAAAGGATTCCCTATTTAATAAATGGTGCTGGGAAAACTGGCTAGCCATATGTAGAAAGCTGAAACTGGATCCCTTCCTTACACCTTATACAAAAATTAATTCAAGATGGATTAAAGACTTACATGTTAGACCTAAAACCATAAAAACTCTAGAAGAAAACTTAGGCAATACCATTCAGGACATAGGCATGGGCAAGGACTTCATGTTTAAAACACCAAAAGCCATGGCAACAAAAGCCAAAATTGACAAATGGGATCTAATTAAACTAAAGAGCTTCTGCACAGTAAAAGAAACTACCATCAGAGTGAACAGGAAACCTACAAAATGGGAGAAAATTTTCGCAACCTGCTCATCTGACAAAGGGCTAATATCCAGAATCTACAATGAACTCAAACAAATTTACAAGAAAAAAGCAACCCCATCAAAAAGTGCGTGAAGGATATGAACAGGCACTTCTCAAAAGAAGACATTTATGCAGCCAAAAAACACATGAAAAAATGCTTATCATCACTGGCCATCAGAGAAATGCAAATCAAAACCACGATGAGATACCATCTCACACCAGTTAGAATGGCGATCATTAAAAAGTCAGGAAACAACAGGTGCTGGAGAGGATGTGGAGAAATAGCAACACTTTTATACTGCTGGTGGGACTGTAAGCTAGTTCAACCATTGTGGAAGTCAGTGTGGCAATTCCTCAGGGATCTAGAACTAGAAATAACATTTGACCCAGCCATCCCATTACTGGGTATATACCCAAAGGACTATAAATCATGCTGCTATAAAGACACATGCACACGTATGTTTATTGCAGCATTATTCACAATAGCAAAGACTTGGAACCAACCCAAATGTCCAACAACGATAGACTAGATTAAGAAAATGTGGCACATATACACCATGGAATACTATGCAGCCATAAAAAATGATGAGTTCATGTCCTTTGTAGGGACATGGATGAAACTGGAAACCATCATTCTCAGTAAACTATCGCAAGGACAAAAAACCAAACACCACATGTTCTCACTCATAGGTGGGAATTGAACAATGAGAACACATGGACACAGGAAGGAGAACATCACACTCTGGGGACTGTTGTGGGGTGGGGGGAGGGGGGAGGGACAGCATTAGGAGATATACCTAATGCTAAATGACGAGTTAATGGGTGCAGCACACCAACATGGCACATGGATACATATGTAACCTGCACATTGTGTGCGTATACCCTAAAACTTAAAGTATAATAATAATAAAATAAAATAAAATAACTACAAAAAAAAGATTAATAACCTGGGACTGAAAAAGAAAAGGAAATGCAGATTTTAAAAGTAAAAAAGTAGCCATTTGTACTACCTTCTGAATAAAAATTCCACTAAAGGAAACCATTTAAATTAATGCAGTGTTCTAAGTGAATGTCTGAAGCTGTTGTCAATAGGCACACATTCAAATGTTCAGGTGGATTTTTGTTTCATTTTGTTCTTACTATTAGCTGTTGATGGGGCCCATGGTCTGATTTCCATGTGTACCTTAAATATTGAGAAACAAGTCTTTCAGTTCAAAGAAGAAGTATAGAAAGTGCTTGTGTTTTTAACAGACATAAGAAGACCAGAATACAAAATAATACATTGAACAATATGTAAAATCTAAATAGAAAATATATCCAGACCATCTTGTATGTAAGAGACATAATAATAGTAAGTAAAGAGTCAATTAATTTCTAGAATATGCCTTGGGTCTAGAGTCATTCTGCATCATCTGAAAGTCAAATTTTTGAAAGGCTAAACTGAAGCAAGCACTGGAGAGTCAGTTAAAGTTTTTGCCTTTTAGTGCTGGGTTTCACAAGTTTGTAGACTATAGTCAGGTCGAAAACCTAGTCAAGAGTATATACAGCAGTTTGGTGATTTCTATACACTGATTTTGAGTAGGTGGTGTTATGCAGGCTTTATTCTTCAAATCTTTTCAGTATTAAAAAATAAGAATTGTAAATATTAACACAAAAGAGGTATGGCTGCTTAAAATTTATTTTTACAATCACAGATTTTTTAAACATCCTAAATTACCAGACTACTGTTACTATGCTATGACTTGTAAGTCATAAATGATACTTTAGTACATTATAATGTATATTCTTTACTATTCACTGTTACTTTTTTACATTATTATTTTTACCTCAAAATAAATCAAGAATACCTGTTATCTACCAGGTATTAGGACACCTGTGTCTGCTATACATTAATTTCAAAGCCCTTTAGGAGACACATTAATACAATAAAGAACAGATGAGTGAGCATATGGTTTGTTAAATCATGTTTATAATAATTAGATACAGATCACATTTAAATAAAGGGTCAGTGGCACATAAATTGGAAACTCTAATTTAACACATATTAGTAGTAAGAGGTTAGAGGCATTACTACCAATGTGAATATCAAAGCCACATGCCATGAAACAAACAAATCTAATTATTAAAATGTAGAAACACAACACTGCATAAGAAGGTAGCACATTTTAAAAACATGGTTAGTGATTCTATGAAATCTTTACCAGATGGTCACAATTGGTACAAGTCCATGACAGATAGAGAAGTATTTCTCAGTCTAGAATACATAGTGTCAAAAATGTGTGAACAATAGCCAAGACAGAGATTGTGAAATTACTTAAACAACTTCCTATATCTAACCCAGTTTGGAAGAGTTGTGCTTATTGATTTCCTAATTTAGTAAGTCAATGAGAATGCATTTTTTTACATTACAAATCTCTTTGTGATGCATCCTTTAGAAACCATTTCTCCAACAGCATTGGGCCATTGTAAATATATTAAATTGCTCAAGTATATTTCTCTGAACATCATAAATTTTGATTTTAAGGTAAGTTTGTCAATATAACATGACTGTCATTGGATATTTTTCATCCCTTCTGATAAACAGAAAAATTAATTAGAGAAATTCTATAAGTTATAGTAAGTAAAATATATAACAGTTATGAAAGCAGGACAAGCCAGGCACAGTGGATCACACCTATAATTCCAGCACTTTGGGAGGCTGAGATGATAGGATCGCTTGAGTCCAAGAGTTCAAGACCAGCCTGGGCAACATAATGAGACCCCATCTCTACTAAAAATAAAAAAATTAGCCAGATGTGGTGGCACGCATCTGTGGTCCCAGCTGCTCAAGAGGCTGAGCCAAGGGGATCCTTTGAGCCCAGAAGGTAGAAGCTGCAGTGAGCCATGATATGATTGTGCCACTACATTCCAGCCTGGGCAACAGAGTGAAACACTGTCTCAAACAAACAAACAAAACAGAAAACAGGATAAGAGAGGTTAATGCGAAAACCATCTGGGGCATATTTCTTATCAAATTTATTTCTTCTTAAGGTGTCTGCCACAGCATTTGCACAATTTATGGTTACGGTAATAATTATATTCACCATAACAATCAAATGACTTAAAATACTTAGTACATATTATAAACTTCAATATTAGCTTGTCAAATATTCTCTCCGAAGTTCAACTTAACATCAGCTATGAGGTTTCTTAAATCTTCCCATTCCACTTTTTTATGATAATCAAAAATGCATAGATAATTTTAAAATATTTTAAAAGTATAAGTTCCATTACATTTGTTGGATAAATAATGTATACTCTATGCTCTTCGTAAAGAATCACAGTTCAAATTACTATAATAAAGTCTTCAAGTGATACTCTAACAAAAAGTATGTGGTCTAAACCAAATGTATTTGCCTATAGACCCTTTTTCATATTATATTGTTAACAATCTCAAATTTTAGTGCTCTATAAAGCATACTTGGGAAAAAATACCTTGACTGATAAAATTGTTCACTTATGCCTACACTTAAGATGGGTTAGCCACTTATCATACTTACAGCAGTATCCTAAATAATTGATTCTCAATTCTTCTCAGAAATACCAAATATAAGTTTCTGTGGCCTACGTTAGTCCCAATATGGAAATGGGACCTGGTAATAAATCTGTTTTATCAGCTAAATCTTAAGACTCTAAAAGACCTATAAGTAAAGACAATTTTGTGTGCTTCTTAAATACTTTACATTAGAGGAAGCTTTTCAATTTGGAAAATTGTGATCATTTGAAGAGTTACCAGCGGTCCAAGGAAACAATAAAAATAAAATATGATGAGCTTAGAAAAACAAGTATAACTGAACAAGAAGTCTAGATTTGTGGAGCGCCCATGTAAAAAAATAAATGAATATAACATCATAGTCTGTTCGCCCAGTAGGAAAAAGCCTGAAAATGGAGAAGGGGTATTTAGTGGAGAGTAAGATGATCAAGGTCAATGTGTGGACAAAGGAATGTGGTGGGGAGAGTTTGCCAGGAAAACTGGAAAACCAATGCTTGAGACTTTAGCTTCTCTGATTGCTAACATGGGGGGTAGAATTCTAGAGACAGATATTGGTCTAAGATTCTTGTGTTATGCCAGGTAAGCTCAATAAGATTCATTGAATAAAATTGTGCCATCAATGCTACAGTTTAGATGTTTGATTGCTGCTGATTTTGAATTCCAATAGAAATCATAGTGATTTAAAATGAATAGTAAAAAAAAAAAAAAAAAAAAAACTGGTACAATTTTATTCATGACATATCCTGCTGGACTTTATCAAAGATGGGCAAATAAGTACAACTAATCACCTTTGCCTGTATTCTTTCAGCTCAAGGAAATTCATGTTATAGTAGTCAAAAGTAGAAGCTCTTTGGAAGAAATGCATGGTTAGCTAGGCATTTATTGTTTATTTAATAAATAAACAGGTGGATAATTATGAAAATTACAGCTGTCATCACTTAAGGTCTAATTTTTCCTTGGAGGACAGGTTATTGTAGAAAAGTGGGTGTGTATGTCTGGTTTTCCGTAAAGTGAGGACTTCTGCAAAACAGTACGTTAACAGCAGACAGGATTTCTCTAGGGAATATCAGTTTCTCAATTTCTATCACTTCTACCTGTTTGTCTGAGCTTCTTTTTGTTCCCCTGAATCCCCTCCACAGTACACTGGAATCTCCCCATTCTCAAAACTTGAGCCCTTAGGAAAGGGAGACATAGAAGGGCTGAGTCAGAAATTGTGATTCTGAATAACCCTCACTTCCTATGCACATACTGGATGTTCAACAAATTATAATTAAATTAATTTTTGAAATTGGGTCTGGATTGCTGCCATCAGGACGTTTACTTACTTATCAAAAGTGATAGAAATTCCTCTAGACCTATTTACAAAGAGGAGTCAAAACCATGGATGCTCAGGTTAACCTGGGAGTCCAGAAGGTATTTTGTTTTGTTTTGGTATTATTTTTTGATGGAACAATTCCAGATTTCTGTAATTAATCTCAGGCAATTTTTTCAAAGAAAATACAATCTCAAATAAATGGAAACAAAACAATTCCAACATCTGTACATGTATTCTAAAACATATTTTAGATTTCGTTTAGCTGGGCAAATATTGCTAGTAAGTACAGAATTTTAATATCGGCTAGACTTTTAGATAGTTTTGTTTTTTGAGCACCTTTTTTAGAGATTTGACTAAATTATAGCCCCTCAGTGCTAAGGTAAAAAAGAATCTTCATTAAAATTAAGAAGTTTTATGATATTTTGTAAATGCTTTTGGTCATTTTAAAATTCATCCTGGTTTTCATATAGATAACACATATCGTTTCTTCTTTTTCATTTCCAGGATAGGTCTGAGTTTACCCTAAGGCTGAGAAACCAAGCAGAAGGACCTAATTTGTTCAATTACCTTCAAATTTTTAATACTATACCATTCTGACTCAAATTGGGCATGTTATAAAGCCTTTTTTTTTGCTTTGATAAAGAATTTCTGTGTGATTTTCTTTGCCTTTTGTAACGTGTTCTTTTTCTTTCTTCAAACATGTATGACATAAATAGAAAACATTTTGATTTTGTTGCTTCTGAAACATGAACATAGAACATATGAGTTAAAAATATGTGGATCTGCATATATGTAGCTCATTAACTGTAATAAGAAACAGTGTGTATAGTTCTTAGTTGTAGTGTTACTACACTACACCACTCAATTCTACATTTTTATTTTGAAAAATATTTTACTGGTCTGTGTGTTCTCTAATATCTGCTCTTGTAGATAAAGCTCCTCTTTCCTAGACCATGAAGCTAGTTTTAGAAAAAAATATATAGAAATGTCACGCACTGCATATATAAGTATCTTTCAAGGCAAGGTTAATTTTGTAGCAAGAACCTACACCATTGATTGCCAAAGTTATGGGTGCAAAAAACAATGAATCCCAGTTCCGTTTTCTGCTATTATTAAAAATCTGGAAATAGTTTTCTGATGGCATCTGGATCAACTACCAGAATATAGTCACTGCCTACCATTAATAATTTTCAGCATACCAATATGTTCACAGCATATTTTAGCTTATATTATGAAGAAATTGTCCGAAAGGAAGAAAAGTCACTAAGTGCTATGTTTCCAAATTTGGTTGATTTTTCTTTTGAATACTTAAGTTGCAGTTGTCTTTTTCGGACAGATGATCATCTTCCATTACAGAAAAAGAAGCAGAATTACATTCATTACTAGTGTTTATTTTTATTTTAGTTGAAATATATCAACATTATGTGGGACAAGAGAGCACGTGCTTATTGAAAAAAAGAGTTTAAAATAAAAGGAAAATAAAAATATGACTAAATGGAAGTAATCAGGGTTAAGACAGGAAGAGGAAAATTATTATAGTAATAAAATAGATATAAATCACATATAAAGCTAACACTGCAAAGAACATATTTTAAAATTCTAATATTTGTCATTCTTAAGCATCTCTAATTCAAGTACTCCTTAAAATTTAATGTGAATTCAAATTCCCTGGGCATCTTGTTAAGATGCAGATTCTGATTCTTGGAGCCTGAGATTCCAAAAAACTACTGCAGATGTTGTTGATCTGTGCACAACACTTGGAGAGGCAGGGCTTGGAGCACAACCTGAGAACTCAAAGATTTGGAATGTCAAGCTGAATATCAAGTATACAGATAATAGCTAGTTAAGATGAAGAGATTAAAAAATACGAAATTTCAAGATCACAACGAAAATACATAGAACGTAGTTAATGAAATACTATTCTGTAAATTTTACACAATATGTTACTGAATGGAAATTCTTTTTTTTTTTTTTTTTTTTTTTTTTTTTTTTTTTGACACAGTCTAGCTCTGTAGCCCAGGCTGGAGTGCAGTGGCATGATCTTGGCTCACTGCAAGCTCTGCCTCTCGGGTTCCTGCCATTCGCCTGCCTCAGCCTCCCAAGTAGCTGGGACTACAGGCGCCCAATTTTTATAGAATAAGAAATGTAAGACAAATGCTTGCTGACTCCTTGAAAGCTGAGGAATTAATCATGTGCATTTTACTTCAATCATTCTTCTTAGTCTGACCTCTGAAGATAGACTTAACAGTGTTTATAACCTCCTCAGAAATATTTGTAGGATTGAGTTGTGACCATATGTGTAGATTTTTGTTGGTTGGTTTTATTTTTTGAGGCAGAGTCTCCCTTGGTCACCTAGACTTGCAGTGCAGTGGCGCGATCTCGGCTCACTACAGCTTCCACCTCCTGGGTTCAAGCGATTCTCCTGCCTCAGCCTCCTAAATAGCTGGGATTACAGGCAATCCCCACCACGCCTGGCTAATTTTTGTATTTCTACTAGAGTTGGGGTTTTACCATGTTGGCCAGACTGGTCTTGAACTTCAGGCCTCAAGTGATCCACCTGCCTCTGGCCTCCAAAAATACTGGGATTACAGGTGTGAGCCACAGCACTCGGCCTGTGTAGTTATTTAGAGAGGGGCATCATAGATTCCAGACGTCAAATGTTTATAGGAAAAAGAGTGGAGAGATTCTAAACTGTGATTCCTCACTTATCTACTTCAGGAAGAAAGGTGTCTGTAGTATAAGAATCGTATCTATATGTATCTATAACTGTACACATTTACGTCTATATGTATGTGTACATCTAGATACATGTGGATAGACACACATATATACACATAAACGCACTGTGTTTATAATTAGCTGGCATTCTTAAAGGAAATTATTCTTTTTCTTAAGTCAAACGTTTATTTTCCTTTTAGTCTATTTACTACCAAACATCCTTTTGTGTAATTATACATAAAAAATAGGTAATATAACAGTTGCGCTCATATTGAGGAATAAGTGATCTATACCTTTATTTCAATGCATCTGGGACAGGAAATATCTATGCTTAATATTTATGTGTTCTACCACATTGATTTGGAATTATAACGATAGCAAGTCCAAGTTAATTTATCATTTAGAAACAATTATTACCCTTCAATTTGCTTTGTGAAAAATTACGTGAACAAAACATGCAAGAACACAATTCAGAACTTGCATTAAGTCTTAAAAAAATGGAAATAAAAAGGAGCAGTCGACTACATCAATTTTCTTAAAATGAACAAAGTGCAACATTTCCACTTCGATTATTTGTTGTTCCTACAAAATTTTGTATTAGGAAATTATTTTATTTAGTCACCCTAGAAGCTAGAAGAAGCAGCCATCAAATGAACTTAGGCTGTTTGTTTTGGGAAAACAAAATGTAAACATTTAGCAATAGAAAGTGAAGTATAAGATTGTCTTAAAGCATCTTCCCATATGATGGGTTATTGGTTATTTCTCATTGGCTAATTGTACTGGACCTCAAAGAAGATGGAATAGGGAGTCACCAGGAAGCAAAGGGAGTAATTATGTTAAATAAAGGTTTTATTTAGCTTAAGGTTAATTAAACAGTCTTCCAAAAAAGAATGTGAAATAGCTCAGAAGCCACCTATTATAAACCAGAATCATAGTCTAGTTGATGTTATCATTTCTGTGTGAATCGGCCTGTTTGCAACTGGCAAAATTTCACATATATCACATTGTCAGAACTTCATAAAATATATATATATATATATATATATATATATATATATATACACACACACACACACACATATAAATAAATATATATATACACACACATACAATTTAAATATGTATTAATTTTAAGATCCCTATTGGGGACAGCCTTGTTATTAATACAGTGAAGAGCAGATGCTGTAGCATATGGCATACTAACTCATATTTATGTTAATTTTATGTAAATAGGATTTTAATACAGTTACATTAATCTGTTGTTGCATTGATTTTTCTGATATATCACTTTACCCTCTCTTTAGATGAGATTAATATAGGTAGTTTAGACTGCTCAAAAAGTCCTTTTTAGAAGAGTAAAGAGCAATGGCTTACTTAAATTTTTAACACATATGTTTAAATAGAATGTCAGTTCCATTGAAAAACTAAGAATGTATCTAATTCTTGTTCTCTTGCGCAAATTTAAGCAGATTTTTAAAATACAAATGAGAAACAGTATGATGTGGGTGCAGAAAATATGCCTAAGTTTTTTTTTCAGCTAAATAGCTATCAATTGAATACACAAAACAGACTGAAAGAAAATTCCCCAAATTATGTACTTAATGTGGGGATGCTATTTTCAAGTGTGTGTGTCTATTTTTATAAGTTAAAATATTAAGTGACCACTATTTATATTAAAGAGATCCTGTGCTATTGTATTTTAACATCTGCTTTTAGATTGTAAACACGAGATGTACCCTAGTTATTTTGTAAGCAATAAAGTTTTAAGAATAGAAATATAATACCTAATGTTAATAGATGAAACAGAAGAAATTTACCTCTTTAGTTTACTCAGTATTGTACTAACATTATATTAAATGAGATAGAAAATGGACTATTTGATACTACTTTGATATTTGTAATGAATTACTGTTAAATAGTATATTAACATATTGTTTTAATTTATTTCAATTTATATCATGGACTATAACATTATTATACTATACAATCTCTTATAATCTAATATTAAAAGATTTAAAATAGAGAATAAAAATCACCTAAATCTCATCCTCATAATATAGTTTTGTTGGTTTAGGACCCAGATTTGAAGGATCCTAGGAAAGTAGATTGCTTCTAGCATTTGCCTACTGAAAACCAATAATTTTTAAGGTGATTGTTTTTTGTATTTTAGTAGAGACGGAGTTTCACTGTGTTGGCCAGGATGGTCTTGATCTCCTGACCTCGTGATCCACCCACCTTGGCCTCCCAAAGTGCTGGAAGGACAGGCGTGAGCCACTGCACCCAGCCCAGACTTTTTTTAAAAAAGGTCAAGTTTATACTCATGTAGCTATGAAGCAGGAATACATGCTATTTTGCTTTTGTGGTTTGATCAATCAAGACCAAGTTAGATATTTAAAATTATACAATTCTAGACTAAGATGAGAAATGAATGTAAATTAATCCAGTATAAAATCAACTTTAAAAAGTAAATATAATCTTTAGTGATCTAAACATTAATGACATTGTTGTGAGATATTGATGGATATTTCAGTCAAGAACTGACACAGTGATGGAATAGAATGAATCTAAGTTCCTAATTCCCTAAATTTATGAACAAATCTAAATTTCAACAAGTAATTTTTACTCATTTGGTTTCATTTATGATGACTGTGAAATCTATTTTGTGAAATAAATTTACCCATAAATTGATTTAAAATAAATACTTATAATTAAAACCTTTATTATTTGATAACATGGAAAATCATGACACAAAATAGTCCTAGATTAATTATGAAGGAAATATCAATTCACTAGTTAGTAAGTAAGCCTATGCTGAAATTTAAATGATGGGTTAGATTTTGTTTATCTTGTTTGGGGCAGAATACATTGTTCAATGAAATATTTGGGACTCAGGATAATTTTAACATAGAAAATATGTACTTTCCCACATGACCTCATACATCGTTATAGAGCAATGTTTTTTGCACCTATTCAAGTTACCTTTTCTTTTTAAGATGGGGTCTCACTCTGTTGTCCAGGCTGGAGTGCAATAGTGCTATCAGAGTTCACTGCAGCCTCTACCTCCTGAGCCCAAGTGATTTTCCCACATCACTCTCCAAGTAGCTGGGATCACAGGTGTATGCCACCTGGATAATTTTTTTTTTTTTTTCTGGTGAGGCAGGATCTTTCTATGTTGCTCAGGCCGGACTCAAACCAACGTGCTGGGATTACAGGTGTGAGGCACCATGCCCCACCCAAGTTACCATTTAGAGTGTAATCCTCGGTGTCTTATAAATACGGAAGTTAATGGCTGCTATGATAACATCAAAACTCTTTTAACTGCTGAAATTTAACTACCTTTTGAACATATTATTAGGCATGTAAAATTGTCTAGCTGGAATCCCGGGTTATTTGGAGTCAAGCCATCCTTTACAATTGGGGTATACACTCAGATAATTTGTGTTAGACGAAATGTGATCCCCTGAATTTGAGTGGAAAGGCATAAGACGACATCTCATCCTGTCTCATGACATGTGCAGTATATTCTAAACTGGGCACTTACATATCTCATACAACGAATACAATTTAGTATTTATTGTTAGTGTTTAAAAGTTTGGTACCAATAATGCCATTCCTGCCAATGGATTGTCATTGTAGCTTGCTGACTATATCTATTCTTTTACATTTTTAACAAATACTGAGAGCAACAAAGACTCTATAAATTCTTCTCTACATATAATATCCTGGATAACTGAAATAAAAAGTAATTTCTTGAGAGATACACATTCATAATATTTAATGTAGGAAATGACAGGGAAGTAGGGAAAGGCAGAAAATAAAGCATGTGCAACATCCTAAGTTACCTACTAAATGTGTTGGTAAATGATAATACAATGAGAACACAAAAATAAGAATCATACTGTTAAAATGATTAGATATTTTATTCAGGGGAGAACCATTATTTTGAAAGGTCAGTAAATTCTCCTTTTATTCTCAAAAACTGTGGTTATTGGGATGTCCTGGGAATTTACAATCCAACCACAGTGAAAGGACAACTCATGTCATCATTGGGAGAATACGATTAGATCATACATCTTTACTTGACAAGAGCTGGCAATTTAATCTGACAAGATTCTTGCCAATGAGGACAGCTTTAGGAGTTCAACTGCTGTGGTAAAGATTTGACATGTCATTGAGGGATGTTGTGCAGAAGCCTGACAATAAACTGGGACTTGCTAATGCAGTTTAGGATTGCTGTAAAAATTTATTAGAAACCAGAGACTGTAAAATTACTATACTCCTTTAGAACTGTTTTTCTTTCCCTTGCTGAATATTTATGTGATGTTTAATGCACAGCACATGTTATAAAACTTGTTTCCTGATGGTGTAAAAGAAGTCTATTATAATGCACATGAAATTGCATGGAATTCAATTAAATGCATGAGAGAGTAAGTAGAATGTCCACCTGTAAGCCCATTTTGACAATTTTTTTTTTCATTGATGGTTTTGGTGTCTGTAAATTTAAGGAGTTTCAATAATGGCTCTTATGTGGTAAGAAACAAAAGATATTTACATTCAATTGGGGACTAATTTAACAAGAACTTAAAAAGCATGTATGACTTGGAGTAGAAGCATTTTATGTGTTTTATTCAGAAGGGAAGAAGAGAGAGTCTAAATCTAAAGCAATTATTAATTGGCAATACAATTGCAGCTGCTGGTGATTCTGTATAATCCACACTAGGTCCCTAAAGGGAAGCAAAAAGAAATAAGGCAGACCCATTATGATTCTGTATCTGTCTTTGTAGTCTACCAGATTTTTAAAAGGTATTTCCATATAATAATATGGGTCAACTAATTCCTAAATGTAAATCAGAAGATACTGTACTTTTTCACAACTCCAAATGTGTTTGGCCCACAGTTTAAGTGGAAATACTAATAATCTATCAACAAATAATACTAAATGTGCCCATCCAACCTTCACTTGCGCATCTGTTATATTCAAGGCAATATGCTAACTGTGGTGGGATGGAACTATAAGGGACACAATCAAAAATATGCAGTGTAACAAACAAGTGCTTAGGAACTGAGAGTGATTCATCATGAGAGATAGAAATTCAAGGTGACTGGTCAGCATAGACAACATAATTAAAGGAAGAGATATTGATTTGAAATTTTTCCAACCTACCTTCTAACTGTACTTTAGGATCTTAAAGGTATCTCTCACCTGATAAAGCCATTGTAAGAATTTACTCAAGCAGCTCTAACCATTTTATTCTCTGCTCTCTATTTATTCAGTCTTTTCTTGTTCTCTTCAGTAAAGGATGAATTCCATTCCAGGCGTCCTCAACAGGATTCCTTAACTCCGCATCACTTCTGTCTGCCACTGGTACCTAGGGAAGGGGGCATGACACTATCTGGGAGGAAAGAGTCACATTGGGAAGACTCTGAAATGTTCAAAAGAATGACAGGACCATCAGGCATACCTACACAGAAAATATAGTTTGGCAGTCAATCTATCATTGCTTTATTCCTTTTTAAGAATGGAGCATTTTTTGCCTTGCGTGTTGTGACTGCTCACTGTGTTGCATTTCAGACTCTGCTGCATTTCCTCTGCATTTGCTTTTTTTTTTTTTTTTTTTTTGCAGACTTGGCACTCTTATTCCACTTCACACTAATTGTGATTACTGACTTGTGCCTGGATGGGAGGCTGCCAAAAGGGCAGGTATCCCAGAGAGACATCATTACCCAGGTTGGCAAATACCTGAGAGCCCAGTTTAATGATACAATCTTATTTTTATAGCATGCGGCAGGCTTCCAGTCTCACAGCATCGGTTCCTGGCTGTAATATTGTTTGGCAAAAGCCTTTCATATTCTTTTGCAGAATAAAAGGAAATAAACCATGGGGATATAGATCAATGGTAGATGATCGGATACATGGGCAGAGTTGAGAAGATGTGACTAGCTCAAGGGTAAACATATTTATCTAATTGCTGAAAAATAAAAGTTGATGACTTGCCTAGAATAACTGGGAAAATTATCTACATAAAAAATAGCTTTCTGTAGAGAACAAGTACTTTTTTTTTAACCAGAGGTTGCTCTGATATTCATTCAGGAATTGAGGTCACTGCTAAGTCACTGAAAACTAGATGGGGCTGGTATGACAGGGGCCAGAGAGTCTTTGCAGCACCCAGCAGGATATGTAGGACCGTCTTCATATTCATTGTTATATTTTAGTGCTGCACACTCAAAAAAACTAAATGTGCTCTCCCTTTATTTGCATAATTATTTTAAAGGAAAAAGTAATAGATATTAATATTATATATTTCATGTAAAAGATCCTAACTGTAAGTTCTCCTCCCCTGGATTCTAAATCCCTATTGCCAATAGCAACCATTGTTACAAATAATTATTGTGTAATTCAAAAGCTTTCTACATATGCAAACACACTTAAATATGTGGGTGTACTACATGTACACAGGCACTCCATTAAAATGCACAGATTAAAGCAGAGTGTAAACACTGTTTATTTTAATTTGCTTTTGTGGAGATTGTATATATCAATGCATATGGAAGTCTAGCTTTCTTTTCAATGACTGAAGAGTAAAATAATACCGCATTGCATGAATTTGCTGAATTTCACAGTACCTTTAAGGACATTTATCATTTACATTGCCAGAAATGAATCATTTTGTATATACCTCTGAACTCTTAAAGGAGAAAATCTTTTGGATTCGTTCCTGAAAATGAAACTACTGGTCAATGATTTGATGTTTTACATTGTAAAAATATTTTATTACATCACTCTTAAAAAAAATTGCCCCAGTTAACACTTGCCACAATACATAGGAAAGTGCCTTTTTTTTTAACCTTTGCTGATACTGTGTATTCTCAAACCTTTTAAACTTTATCTTTTTCAATCTGATAGGTAAAAAGTAGAATCTCATTTACATTTTTTTAAACTACCAGTCTAATGAGTGAATAGAACTTTAGTAACATTTTAATGTGGGTGACTCAAGCCTATCTTGCAGCTGTAAAAGTTAAGAGACCCCATTTCAAATTCACAGAATTGCTCAGTGTTAGTGATTCTCTTCTAATCAGAGTAAATTAACCAGCATATAGATCTTATTTTAAAAGACACTAATTCAAGACCACCAACTAAACATATTGTGGATAATTATGGTTTTCAAAATTAATGGTTAAAGAAGGAGAAAATTTTTTAAAAGATTCTAGGCATATAATTACACTCAATTTAAATCAATCTTTATCGTGATAACTTAAGTATCTAGCTGCAGGCGAGTATTATGGCAATAGAATTTTTACAGTACAAATCCTGAAGTGCAGAAAAGTTTCAACTCAGAGAAAACAGGTGAAAACAAAAGAAAAAGAGGTTTATTTATTATTAAATTAGAGTAGTATTTTCAGAAAAGTGTACTTTCTCAATAATAACAGTATCATAGTTATTTATAAGTCTATAAGTATTCAATCTAAAAAACCGAAACACATGGTAAATACCTATATTGTACCAATGCAGTTGCTAAGATATCCATTTAAACTATGTCAATCCTGTGAATTTTTTTTTTTTTTATTCCATGAGAGAGCTCAAACTTTGACTCTGTTGCTGTGCTCTTTCCAGGCCTTTGGATCACAAAATACAACTTCTGTTTTCCTAGTTAAATCTCATCCATAGGCCGGGCATAGTGGCTCATGCCTGTAATCCTGGCATTTTAGGAGGCTGAGGCGAGTGATTCACTTGAGGCCGGAAGTTTGAGACCAGCCTGGCCAACATGGGGAAACCCCATCTTTACTAAAACTACACAAAATTAGCCAGGTGTGGTGGCAGGCACCTGTAATCTCAGCTACTGGGGAGGCTGAGGCAGGAGAATCACTTCAGCCTGAGAGGTGGAGGTTGCAGTGAGCGAATATCACACCACCGTGCTACAGCCTGGGTGACAGAGTGAGACTAAATCTCAAAAACAAACAAAGAAAAAAACTCATTCATAGTTTTTACAAATGGTTTAGTAGAGAGAAAGAAAAAGAAGCATCTTAACCTCTATGTAGGGCAAAACCTTACATGATACTATTCTATAGCCTTTTCTTGGTGACCCATTTTAAACTTCCACTAATGAAAATGGTCTTCTTGCCCACTTTTTCTACTTATTGGGATTTCTTGATTACAAGTAAATTCCACATTTCTCAGAACATTCAACTTCATACTTTCAAAAGGTAAATCTCTTTCCAGGTAAGAGACTTGCTGGCAATTTGTGTGGAATGAATCAGATTTTCAATTTCCCCATCTGCTATCTCATGCTCTCTTACAACCCTATTTCTCAAAATCAAATTCTCTGAATTTAAAGCTACTAGGTAGGGAGAATATCTTAAGTCTCCAATATACTTTAACTAAAGAACAGAGGTAAAAAGAAACCTTGTATACTAACTCATACATGAGCACCAGTATGTAGGGATACTTAACAGAAAAAAGAAAAAGTTGTTTTTTAATACATAGTTAAATGCCTATCTAAGGATTTGAATTCATAAGATAAATACATTACAAAATGCAGTACTAGCAACTCCAAAACATAAATATCTTATTTATGCAAAATGTATTTTTAATTCACCTTATATGTCCCATAGGAATATATGAACCATACAGTTATTCACGGATCCAGGTTGTCCCGGCCTCCACCATATTTTCTATTTGAAACACAGAGTTAATTGGACATCATGAAAGGGAAATGAGAAATTAGAGAATGGGTATTTTGTTTCCTCTGTCTCTAAGTGACACATATGATTTCCAATAAAATTTGATTTCCTAGAATTTATCACACGCTTCTGCCCAAATAATCGAGGGCTATGGAGTCAAATATTCTGTCCACACAAGAGGAGAAAAGAGGATATTGGTGAAGACCAGTAATTTCTACAAAATGAAATTTCGCTAAATGATATAATGACTTATTATGAAACTATAGTAATTAAGAGAATATATTACTGACAGAGTTTAGCCAATAAACCAGTGAAATATAATAAAGAGCCAAAAAGAAATCCTTCCAAAATTGGAACTTTGATCTCCCACAAAGGTGAATCTCACATCAGGGCAAAAAGGAAAGATCATTCAACAGAGGTGGAAAAATGGTTAGGTACATGTAAAAAAAAAAATGAAACGAAATATCTCATATAACAACAATTATCTCAGTATTTTTCACAGGTGTTCAATGTAAGGAAAAAAATTAAACTCACAGTTAAAAATAGAGATAATATCATCTAGAGCTTGAGTAGGGAGAAAGTTCTTAAACAAAGGAAACAATGTAACTACCTGTATATTATAATCAAGAGCTTTTTTCCTCAGGCACACTAAAAAAGTTTTTTTTAAATGATAACACCAAAAACATACCAAAAAAATGAGCACATTTTCAATAAACACAACCGCCAATGTGTAGATGAATATACTGTAACATTTACACAATGGATTATTTCCACCAGACAAATTAAATAAGCCATAATGTAATGCAGCAAGAGGTGAACCTTTACAATATTATATTAAGTATAAAAGTCCCAAACAACTAGGTATTGCCTGATGCCCTTTACACAAGGCAGGGAAAAAAAACCTGAAATATAATTCAAACAAGAGGACTTAAGGAATACATATAAATGCAATAAAACTATATTAAAAGGGAGGCAAAGAAATGGCAGACACCTTATTTTGTGTTATAGATTGTCTTCCCAGTATTACATTATTAAAAGTAGCTAACAAATTAACTAATAATGAGAAGGTGCTTTGAACCAAAGATTATGGTTAACCCAATCTGTGAACTAGGCACTTAAAAATTTAATAAAACACAAAGTTATATTATACATTGTTTTAGGAAGGCATTTTCACAAACACAGTATAGGGGCCTTGATTTAGCAAGTATTTCTGTTAAAAAGAAAAAGAAAGATGACATTTTTAGTTGGACATCAGCTCCACATAAGCCAGTCATATATCATAGCTGTGTAAAAGGTTGAAGTTAAACCTGTGAAATGAAGATTTGTGGTATTGGCCGGGTGTGGTGGCTCAGATCTGTAATCCCTGTAATTCCAGTACTTTGGGAGCCCGAAGCAGGCAGATCACCTGAGGTCAGGAGTTCAAGACCAGCCTGGCCAACATGGCAAAACCCCATCTCTACTAAAAAAAATACAAAAATTAGCTGGGCATGGTGGCACATGCCTGTAATCCTAGCTATTCAGGAGGTTGAGCCATGAGAATCGCTTGAACCAGGGAGGCATAAGTTGCAGTGAGCTGAGATGGCACCACTGTACTCCAGCCTGTGCGACAGAGTGAGACTCTGTCACAAAAAAAAAAAAAGTAGTATTCCTCTGAGCTAAAGTTCTCCTTCCACTCACATTATTCTAATGTCATCTTAGTTAAATATTTAACTGTTTAAATGTTTGAATTGAACATTTACTAAATATATTAGAAGAATTCTCTTAAACTCAATTTTCTCCATAAAATGGGGATCACAACAATAGGGATATCTCCATTGGTCAATGCCTAGCATAGGGCAAGCCCACAAGTAATAAACTGTTATCATCAATTTCATAGTTTTCTTCCTTTTTTCTGGATTTCAGAGAATGAGGTTTACAGAAATCAAAGTTATATCAAAGATAATAATAGAAACTAGATACATTTTGCTTAGGGAAGATTTCTAGGGTAGGCTAAGGTACTCTGGAGGAGTCTGGAGAGGCACATAGATTTTTTTTCAAACATGTTTAAAAATTGTGATGTTAAATGAAGGTTAGATCCATTCAGGCTTGAAAATATTCTAACATAATAGAAAGGCTAAAGCCATTTGGTTGCTTGAGAGAGCAGAACTAGAACTAGTTGGTGGTGATTACATGAAAGCAAAATTAAGATCAGAATTTAAAGAAACTTTCTAATTAAGGAGTGGTCTAAATTTACAATGAATCACTCTGTAAAATATATCTTACAGCTGAAAATGTTACAATACAAGTGGGATAACTTACATATGGATCCTAACCCTGGATAATGTCATCGAAAATCCCCTTTCTTGTTTCATGTGTAATGATAGAAAACAAAGTAAAAATGTAAAAATTAACAGAATACAATTTCTTCAAGTAAGGCTGTGAATTCTTAGTGCTTTGGCACTATGTTTCCTATGGCTTACATAACAAAATACCACAAACTTGGTGGTTTAGAACAACAAATATTTATTCTCTCAAAATTCTAGATGCCAGTTATCAAAAATCAGTTTCAGTGAGCTGAAATCAAGGGGTTGGTAGGGAGGTCTCCAGAACATCTAGAGAATAATTTCTTCCTTTTCTCCTCTAGCTTCTGGCGATTGCCAACATTCCTTGGCTGGTGGCTGCGTCACTCCAGTCTTTGCCTCCATGGTCAGATTGCCTGCTCCTTTACTGTTGTCGAATTTCCCTCTGCCTCTCTCATGTGAAGACACTTCATGATCGCATTTAGGGCCCAGCTGGATAATTCGGGATAATCTTACTCTAGCTCAAGATCTTTAATGAGTCTCATCTGCAAAGTCCTTTGTTGCCACATGAAGCAGCATTCACAAATTCCATGCGTTAGTGTGGTGTGGGGAGTTGGAGGGGGGAGTAATCCAGCCTAACACAGGTGCCTTCCATTTGAAACAGTTGATTTGATCATATCTGTTTTTACTGATCAAGCCAACACTTTTAGAGAGCAAATCTATTTTTAGATTTGTTCACATGTCATTATCGTTTTGGCATATTCCTCAGGAAAGTTTTATGAGAAGTTAATGCTTCACATTTAAGTCAATGCACATGGTGATTATCATAATCAAGATTATCCATATTTGACATTAAATATTATAGTGTGTTTCTTTACTTAATTAACATAAGCTTAAAAGTTTTTAATTTTTCCTCATGAAGGCCTCAGGCTCACCCGTGTAAGGAGAAAACTTTATTTATTTTCTTATAGTCAAACTCATGTCTCAGAAATCCACATTTTAACTTATGATAGATAACTTTGTCCATCTTAGGTAACTGATGACTTATAGTTCATAAGTTAGTCTTTTCAGAATTCCTTGGGGTCCCTTCTAAATGTGGGCACTATCGTTCTCGCATGAAGCTAAAGATGGAGTAGGTTAACTTGGGAATCTTTGGCTCTGCTTCTACAGCTCCAGAGAAGATGTAGCTTCTTTCTCCTGGTCCCTACCATCACAACCTGGCATACCCTGATGAACTCCAGCCTTGGGGACTGTGCACTCTGCGTATCTTGTCCTTACTTTAGTCTTCCTTTGTGTCTGTCACCTTGCTTTCAACCACTTCTGTGCACTTTTTGTGATGGTATAAGTTGTTCTTCCCATAGTTAAGACTTTTATTTGAGGACTGGGGTTTTTCAGTCTAAATCCTGAGACACCTAAAATATAATCCCTTCTGCTTTGGCAATCTACTCCAAATTTTTGGAGGTTTCTATCATAACTTTATCACCGAAGCCAACCCCCTTACGCCTTGAAATTTTCCTAAAGAAATAGCATGTGGACTACCTAGAAGTCAGAATTTTTACTTAGTTTGGAGAGAATAGCGGTATTTACATAAACCTCTCTTCTTCATAATTTATAATAAATATCGATGGTCAGAAGACTGTGGTCCTTGGGCCAAATTCAGCTAACTGCATATTTTTATACGGTCTTCAAGAATGGTTCTGCTTTTACACTGTTGGTGTGAATGTAAATTAGTTCAACCATTGTGGAAGACAGTGTGGTGATTCCTCAAGGATCTAGATCCAGAACCAGAAATACCATTTGACCCAGCAATTCCGTTACTGGGTATATACCCAGAGGAATATAAATCATTCTATTATAAAGATACATGCAAGTGCATGTTTATCAAAGCACTATTCACAATAGCAAAGACATGAAATCAACCCAAATGCCCATCAATGAAAGAATGGATAAAGAAAATATAGCACATATACACCATGGAGTACTATGCAGCCATAAAAAGGAATGAGATCATGTCTTTGCAGGGACATGGATGGAACTGGAAGCCATTATCCTCAGCAAACTAACAGAGGAACAGAAAACCAAACACTGCATGTTCTCACTCATAAGTGGGAGGTGAACAGCAAGAACACATGGACACAGAGAGGGGAACAACACACACTGGCGCCTGTTGGGAGAGGGCAGGGGGAGGCAGAGCTTCAGGATAAATAGCTAATGCATGTGGGGCTTAATAGCTAGGTGATGGGCTGATAGGTGAAGCAAACCACAATGGCACATGTTTACCTGTGTAACAAACCTGCATGTCCTGCACATGTATCCTGGAACTTAAATATATCAAAAGAGTGGTTCTTACATTTTTAATGATCAGAAAAATAAAAATAAAAGTATTTCATGGTATGAAACAAATACATAAATTTCAAAATTCAGTGTCCATAATTAAAGTTTTATTGGAACACAGCCACACTCATTCATTTACATATGGTCTATAGCTGTTTTCAAGCTACGATGAGAGTTGAGAAGTTGCAATAAAGTATAGCCTGCAAAACCCAAAATATTTAATATGTGGTCTTTTACTAAAAAAATTTGCTAACCCCTGGTATAAATGGTTTACTTTTAGTTCTCAAAACTTTTGCTTTTTTTTTTTTTTTTTGAGAGCGAGTCTCACTCTGTTGCCCAGGCTGGAGTGCAGTGGCGCAATCTTGGCTCACTGCAAGCTCTGCCTCCTGGGTTCATGCCATTCTCCTGCCTCAGCCTCTTGAGTAGCAGGGATTACAGGAACCCACCACCATGCCCGGCTAATTTGTTGTATTTTTAGTAGAGATGGGGTTTCACTGTGTTAGCCAGGACAGTCTTGATCTCCTGACCTCGTGATCCACTCACCTTGGCCTCCCAAAGTGCTGGGATTACAGGTGTGAGCCACTGTGCCCAGCCAACTTTTGCTCTTTCTCTGTAAAGATACATTTATGGAATGAATAAAACAAAATAAAACTTCTCTCTCTCTTAAGTGCCTGCCTCACACAACTGAAAACCTTGGCTTTAAGAATATTACCTTTGTAATACATTAACAAGAACCTACTTAAGGGCTCAAAAGAACCCCCAAGATTTGGCCTCATTCCTCTTACTATCATATCCTGAGGGCAGTGAATGAAGAAAATTCTTGTATCTTGAATGGTGGAAGAAGGTTAGGGATTTAAAAAATTGAGAAGTCACAGGTTAATGCAGAAAATTACCTCTGCTGTACCTCAGAAACAGAACTTGGATAGCATTTAAAATAAATTAATAAATTGAAAGTAAGTGAGATTTTTTACTGATATATTATCACCATTTTGTTTTCACACATGTTAGGGGAAAATTCAATCTGCATGTGATCATATTGAAATGACAAATTAATAAACAAGATACAATATTACATTGTATTCAAAATGAGGATGAGTAGGCAATTCTTATTAAAACAATGTATTTGAAGGTTGCTTAAAAAATTAAGCTTTATAAATACATTTGACAGAAAATCAGTTTGAGCTTTGCAGACTTATACCTGTGTAAAATGATTTTAAAAATTATGTCTAGGTTGGAACTAGCATGATAAAATTATTGTTCATTCTTCAATGAATTGGCAGACTTTCCATTAACAATTATAAAGCTCTTGCCAAGCTAAAGCCATCATCAAATTAAATCCTCAAGCCAAGAACTAAAAAGTGCACAATACTTTTAGTTTCTTTTTCAAGATTTCGATTACATCGTAAATTGGCTGTCCAATTATACATATATATATGTGTGTATATACACACAGGCACATCTATATATACATACATAAGTACACACCATATGTACATGCATACACACATGTACATATATATTAAGATAATGTACATAGTGTATATATGTGTGTGCATGTGTGTAGGTATACCTTATATTAGTATGTACGTTTATATTAGTAAGTACACATTATATCTCTATCTGTAGATAGTTAGATATCTTATTTACATATCACAGTGAATAAAGACAAATCCAGTATTTAGGCCACAATTAACTAAAATTATCATTTGAGTTTCTAAATGCTTAATTACCAAGTCTTCAAAGGCAATGTCATTTGGGTTTTCTGGGACACATTACTTTGTAAATATAGAAATGACTTTAGTCTTTTCATACTTTGCATCCAAATTCCATTCATCATCTAGGATTAGATAACTGTAGAAATACTAAATGTATGTTTTATATGTGTATCCTGTTTTAATATGTTTTAGGAAATAGACTTTTAAGGATGAATTAGCTACTATTGTTTCAGTTCCTAGTTGACAATAAAATATTATATATAAATTGTTCTCCTAACCTTAGCTGTCAATCACAACCTATTTTAATAGATTTCTTTTTTTTGTTTGTTTTTTGGGTTTTTTTTGTTTTTTCTTTTTTTAGTTGTTTTTTTTTTATTATACTTTAGGTTTTAGGGTACATGTGCACAATGTGCAGTTTGTTACATATGTATCCATGTGCCATGTTGATTTCCTGCACCCATTAACTCGTCATTTAACATTAGGTATATCTCCTAATGCTGTCCCTCCCCGCTCCCCCAACCCCACAACAGTCCCCGGAGTGTGATGTTCCCCTTCCTGTGTCCATGAGTTCTCATTGTTCAATTCCCACCTATGAGTGAGAACATGCGGTGTTTGGTTTTTTGTCCTTGCGATAGTTTACTGAGAATGATGTTTTCCAGTTTCATCCATGTCCCTACAAAGGACATGAACTCATCATTTTTTATGGCTGCATAGTATTCCGTGGTGTATATGTGCCACATTTTCTTAATCCAGTCTATCATTGTTGGACATTTGGGTTGGTTCCAACTCTTTGCTATTGTGAATAGCGCTGCAATAAACATACGTGTGCATGTGTCTTTATAGCAGCATGATTTATATTCCTTTGGGGATATACCCAGTAATGGGATGGCTGAGTCAAATGGTATTTCTAGTTCTAGATCCCTGAGGAATCGCCACACTGACTTCCACAATGGTTGAACTAGTTTACAGTCCCACCAACAGTGTAAAAGTGTTCCTATTTCTCCACATCCTCTCCAGCACCTGTTGTTTCCTGATTTTTTAATGATGGCCATTCTAACTGGTGTGAGATGGTATCTCACTGTGGTTTTGATTTGCATTTCTCTGATGGCCAGTGATGATGAGCATTTTTTCATGTGTTTTTTGGCTGCATAAAAGTCTTCTTTTGAGAAGTGCCTGTTCATATCTTCACGCACTTTTTGATGGGGTTGTTTGTTTTTTTCTTGTAAATTTGTTTGAGTTCATTGTAGATTCTGGATATTAGCCCTTTGTCAGATGAGTAGGTTGCAAAAATTTTCTCCCATTCTGTAGGTTGCCTGTCAACTCTGATGGTAGTTTCTTTTGCTGTGCAGAAGCTCTTTAGTTTAATTAGATCCCATTTGTCAATTTTGGCTTTTGTTGCCATTGCTTTTGGTGTTTTAGACATGAAGTCCTTGCCCACGCCTATGTCCTGAATGGTATTGCCTAGGTTTTCTTGTAGGATTTTAATGGTTTTAGGTCTAACATTTAAGTCTTTAATCCATCTTGAATTAATTTTTCTATAAGGTGTAAGGAAGGGATCCAGTTTCAGCTTTCTACATATGGCTAGCCAGTTTTCCCAGCACCATTTATTAAATAGGGAATCCTTTCCCCATTTCTTGTTTTTGTCAGGTTTGTCAAAGATCAGATAGTTGTAGATATGCAGCATCATTTCTGAGGGCTCTGTTCTGTTCCACTGATCTATGTCTCTGTTGTGGTACCAGTACCATGCTGTTTTGGTTACTGTAGCCTTGTAGTATAGTTTGAAGTCAGATAGCGTGATGCCTCCAGCTTTGTTCTTTTGGCTTAGGATTGACTTGGCGATGTGGGCTCTTTTTTGGTTCCATGTGAACTTTAAAGTAGATTTTTCCAATTCTGTGAAGAAAGTCATTGGTAGCTTGATGGGGATGGCATTGAATCTATAAATGACCTTGGGCAGTATCGCCATTTTCACGATATTGATTCTTCCAACCCATGAGCATGGAATGTTCTTCCATTTGTTTGTATCCTCTTTTATTTCATTGAGCAGTGGTTTGTAGTTCTCCTTGAAGAGGTCCTTCACATCCCTTGTAAGCTAGATTCCTGGGTATTTTATTCTCTTTGAAGCAATTGTGAATGGGAGGGAGTTCACTCATGATTTGGCTCTCTGTTTGTCTGTGATTGGTGTACAAGAATGCTTGTGATTTTCGTACATTGATTTTGTATCCTGAGACTTTGCTGAAGTTGCTAATCAGCTTAAGGAGATTTTGGGCTGAGACAATGGGGTTTTCTAGATATACAATCATGTTGTCTGCAAACAGGGACAATTTGACTTCCTCTTTTCCTAATTGAATACCCTTTATTTCCTTCTCCTGCCTGATTGCTCTGGCCAGAACTTTCAGCACTATGTTGAATAGGAGTGGTGAGAGAGGGCATCCCTGTCTTGTGCCAGTTTTCAGAGGGAATGCTTCCAGTTTTTGCCCATTCAGTATGATATTGGCTGTGGGTTTGTCGTAGATAGCTCTTATTATTTTGAGATACGTCCCATCAATACCTAATTTATTGAGAGTTTTTAGCATGAAGTGTTGTTGAATTTTGTCAAAGGCCTTTTCTGCGTCTATTGAGATAATCATGTGGTTTTTGTCTTTGGTTCTGTTTATATGCTAGATTACATTTATTGATTTGCGTATGTTGAACCAGCCTTGCATCCCAGGGATGAAGCCCACTTGATTATGGTGGATAAGCTTTTTGATGTGCTGCTGGATTCAGTTTGCCAGTATTTTATTGAGGATTTTTGCATCAATGTTCATCAAGGATATTGGTCTGAAATTCTCTTTTTTGGTTATGTCTCTGCCAGGCTTTGGTATCAGGACGATGCTGGCTTCATAAAATGTGTTAGGGAGGATTCCCTCTTTTTCTATCGATTGGAATAGTTTCAGAAGGAATGGTACCAGTTCCTCCTTGTACCCCTGGTAGAATTCAGCTGTGAATCCATCAGGTCCTGGACTCTTTTTGGTTGGTAAGCTACTGATTATTGCCACAATTTCAGAACCTGTTATTGGTCTATTCAGAGATTCAACTTCTTCCTGATTTAGTCTTGGGAGCATGTATTTGTCGAGGAATTTATCCATTTCTTCTAGATTTTCTAGTTTATTTGCATAGAGGTGTTTGTAGTATTCTCTGATGGTAGATTGTATTTCTGTGGGATTGGTGGTGATATCCCCTTTTTCATTTTTTATTGCATCTATTTGATTCTTCTCTGTTTTCTTCTTTATTAGTCTTGCTAGCGGTCTATCAATTTTGTTGATCTTTTCAAAAAACCAGTTCCTGGATTCATTAATTTTTTGAAGGGTTTTTTGTGTCTCTATTTCCTTCAGTTCTGCTCTGATTTTAGTTATTTCTAGCCTTCTGCTAGCTTTTGAATGTGTTTGCTCTTGCTTTTCTAGTTCTTTTAATTGTGATGTTAGGGTGTCAATTTTGGATCTTTCCTGCTTTCTCTTGTGGGCATTTAGTGCTATAAATTTCCCTCTACACACTGCTTTGAACGTGTCCCAGAGATTCTGGTATGTTGTGTCTTTGTTCTCGTTGGTTTCAAAGAACATCTTTATTTCTGCCTTCATTTGGTTATGTACCCAATAGTCATTCAGGAGCAGGTTGTTCAGTTTCCATGTAATTGAGCAGTTTTGAGTGAGTTTCTTAATCCTGAGTTCTAGTTTGATTGCACTGTGGTCTGAGAGACAGTTTGCTATAATTTCTGTTCTTTTACATTTGCTGAGGAGAGCTTTACTTCACACTATTTGGTCAATTTTGGAATAGGTGTGGTGTGGTGCTGAGAAAAATGTATATTCTGTTGTTTTGGGGTGGAGAGTTCTGTAGATGTCTATTAGGTCCACTTTGTGTAGAGCTGAGTTCAATTCCTGGTTATCCTTATTAACTTTCTGTCTCGTTGATCTGTCTAATGTTGACAGTGGGGTGTTAAAATCTCCCTTTATTATTGTGTGGGAGTTTAAGTCCCTTTGTAGGTCACTCAGGACTTGCTTTATGAATCTGGGTGCTCCTGTGTTGGGTGCATATATATTTAGCATAGTTAGCTCTTCTTGTTGAATTGATCCCTTTACCATTATATAATGGCCTTCTTTGTCTCTTTTGATCTTTGTTGGTTTAAAGTCTATTTTATCAGAGACTAGGATTGCAACCCCTGCCTTTTTTTGTTTTCCATTTGCTTGATAGATCTTCCTCCATCCCTTTATTTTGAGTCTATGTGTGTCTCTGTATGTGAGATGGGTTTCCTGAATACAGGACACTGATGGGTCCTGACTCCTTATCCAGTTGCCAGTCTGTGTCTTTTAATTGGAGCATTTAGCCCATTTACATTTAAAGTTAATATTGTTATGTGTGAATCTGATCCTGTCATTATGATGTTAGTTGGTTATTTTGCTCGTTAGTTGATGCAGTTTCTTCCTAGCCTCAATGGTCTTTACAATTTGGCATGTTTTTGCAGTGGCTGGTACTGGTTGTTCCTTTCCATGTTTAGTGCTTCCTTCAGGAGCTCTTTTAGGGCAGGCCTGGTGGTGACAAAATCACTCAGCGTTTGCTTGTCTGTAAAGTATTTTATTTCTCCTTCACTTATGAAGCTTAGTTTGGCTGGATATGAAATTCTGGGTTGAAAATTCTTTTCTTTAAGAATGTTGAATATAGGCCCCCACTCTCTTCTGGCTTGTAGAGTTTCTGCTGAGAGATCAGCTGTTAGTCTGATGGGCTTCCCTTTGTGGGTAACCTGACCTTTCTCTCTGGCTGCCCTTAACATTTTTTCCTTCATTTCAACTTTGGTGAATCTGACAATTATGTGTCTTGGAGTTGCTCTTCTCGAGGAGTATCTTTGTGGCGTTCTCTGTATTTCCCGAATCTGAATGTTGGCCTGCCTTGCTAGATTGGGGAAGTTCTCCTGGATAAGATCTTGCAGAGTGTTTTCCAACTTGGTTCCATTCTCCCCGTCATTTTCAGGTACACCAATCAGATGTAGGTTTGGTCTTTTCACATAGTCCCAAATTTCTTGGAGGCTTTGTTCATTTCTGTTTATTCTTTTTTCTCTAAACGTCCCTTCTCGCTTCATTTCATTCATTTCATCTTCCATCAGCGATACGCTTTCTTCCAGTTGATCGCATCTGCTACTGAGGCTTCTGCAATCTTCGCGTAGTTCTCGAAACTTGGCTTTCAGCTCCATCAGCTCCTTTAAGCCCTTCTCTCCATTGGTTATTCTAGTTATCCATTCTTCTAATTTTTTTTCAGAGTTTTTAACTTCTTTGCTATTGTTTTGAATTTCCTCCCGTAGCTCAGAGTAGTTTGATCGTCTGAAGCCTTCTTCTCTCAACTTGTCAAAGTCATCCTCCATCCAGGTTTGTTCCATTGCTGGTGAGGAACTGCGTTCCTTTGGAGGAGGAGAGGTGCTCTGCTTTTTAGAGTTTCCAGTTTTTCTGCTCTGTTTTTTCCCCATCTTTGTGGTTTTATCTACTTTTGGTTTTTGATGATGGTGATGTACAGATGGGTTTTTGGTGTGGATGTCCTTTCTGTTTGTTAGTTTTCCTTCTACCAGACAGGACCCTCAGCTGCAGGTCTGTTGGAGTTTACTAGAGGTCCACTCCAGGCCCTGTTTGGCTGGGTGTCAGCAGCGGTGGCTGCAGAACAGCGGATTTTCGTGAGACCACAAATTCAGCTGTCTGATAGTTCCTCTGGAAGTTTTGTCTCAGAGGAGTACCCGACCAAGTGAGGTGTCAGTCTGTCCCTACTGGGGGGGTGCCTCCCAGTTAGGCTGCTCAGGGGTGAGGGACCCACTTTAGGAGGCAGTCTGTGCGTTCTCAGATCTCCAGCTGCGTGCTGGGAGAACCACTACTCTCTTCAAAGCTGTCTGTCAGACAGGGACATTTAAGTCTGTGGAGGTTCTTGCTGACTTTTTGTTTGTCTGTGCCGTGCCCCTAGAGGTGGAGCCTACAGAGGCAGGCAGGCCTCCTTGAGCTGTGGTGGGCTCCACCCAGTTCGAGCTTCCTGGCTGCTTTGTTTACCTAAGCAAGCCTGGGCAATGGCGGGCACCCCTCCCCCAGCCTCGCTGCTGCCTTGCAGCTTGATCTCAGACTGCTGTGCTAGCAATCAGCGAGACTCCGTGGGCATAGGACCCTCCGAGCCAGGTGTGGGACACAATCTCCTAGTGTGCCGTTTTCCAGGCCTGTTGGAAAAGCGCAGTATTAGGGTGGGACTGACCCAATATTCCAGGTGCCATCTGTTACCCCTTTCTTTCACTAGGAAAGGGAACTCCCTGACCCCTTGCGCTTCCCGAGTGAGGCAATGCCTCGCCCTGCTTTGGCTCGCACACAGTGCGCTTCACCGACTGTCCTGCACCCACTGTTTGGCACTCCCTAGTGAGATGAAACCGGTACCTCAAACAGAAATGTAGAAATCACCCGTCTTCTGTGTCGCTCAGGCTGGGAGCTGTAGACCGGAGCTGTTCCTATTCGGCCATCTTGGCTCCACCCCCCAATAGATTTCTTTATTAAATCTGTATCTCAAGTTTTTTTCTCATTCTACCAATCCATTTGAGTTTTTTAAAAGTACTTGTTTTGACAGAGAGACAGTAAAAGAGGTGATAGAAAATAAAATTGAATTATTGCATTAGTTTATTTTCTTCATATGAAAAATATCAATGTGGTTAAAGAAAATTGTTTTATTTTGAAAATATTTCTTTCAGTCTCCTTTCCAAGATGTGGATATCTTCAGTTATAATTTCCCAATAAATTGGATTCAGTTATCAATATTTCTCATATTCATAAAGATGAAAGACAGACTTTTTTCTTAAAAAAATTAAGTCATTGTCTGAAAAATCAGCAAAAGTAAAAGAATTCTATGCCATTTAGAAAGTCAGTATTTACAGAGTTCTATAACATGGTAGTTTTTCCTTTTTATGAACTCTTACCATAGTTTATCGTACTAACCTTTAACAGGAGGGTACCTTAAAAGGCTGAGTAGATTCTATTTCATGTTTCATTTCTATGTACATATATTATAAATGATATGCGATTAACATATGTAAAGATAATAATTTATGCAGTCAGTCTTTGGAAACTTCTGTTGCATTATTATATATAAAAAAAACAAATGGGGTGTTTGTGTTCATTCACGAGTGTGCAATCCTAGTAAAAAGCATACATTTTGAAACAGATCTGGGTCTTTTTCTGAGACTCAATTTTACCATTTAAAATGCCAATAATGTAAATTTTTTTTTTTTTTTTTTTTGAAATGGAGTCTCACTCTGTTGCCCAGGCTGGAGTGCAGTGGTGCAATCTCAGCTCACTGCAACCTCTGCCTCCAGGGTTCAAGCGATTCTCCTATCTCAGCCTTCCAAGTAGGTGGGATTACAGGCCCCCACCACCATGCCTGGCTAATTTTTGTTTTTTTTTTTCTGTATTTTTAGTAGAGATGGGGTTTTGCCATGTTGGCCAGGCTGGTCTCAAACTCTTGACCTCAGGTGATCCACCCGCCTTAGGCCCCCAAAGTGCCAATAATGTAAGATATCACAATGATTCAAAGTTACATCAAATGTACGACATATATTTGAGGCTTAAAATGTAGTGCCCTTCCACCCCTTCTTCTCAACTCTCTATAGTATCATTTCAATTACTGTATTTAATTTGAAAAACTATACTTACCATGTAATACAATCTTTAAATTTTGACTCCTAAATTCTGTCCTAACCAAATAACCAATTATTTATTAATTCTATCTTTTTCATTTCTAAGCAGACTCATTAGTGTTAAAACAATCTTGCCAAATTAATAAGTCTTCTGGCAAAATAAATACAAAATTAGAGTAATGAAACTTTAGCTATCTTCCAGCTGAACCTCTTATGTAATATAGAGTTTCATCTCCATCTTTTTCTTAACTCAGCTTTCCACTATTCCTCCGCTCTGCAAAGTGTAAGTGCTAATCTGTACCCCTCCACACACACATATGCAAACTAAGTAGTCTTTCTATCGTGTACTGGAAATAATTTTTTCACAAGAAATGAACTCTGTCTAGAGAGTATATGTTCCTTACCTTAACTGAATCCTGACTCCTTAGAGCATCTTTTTTTTTTGAGACGGAGTCTCACTCTGTTACCCAGGCTGGAGTGCAGTGGTGCTATCTTGGCTCACTGCAACCTCCGCCTCCCGGGTTCAAGCGTTTTTCCTGCCTCAGCCTCCCGAGTAGCTGGGACTACAGGCACATGCCACCACAACCAGCTATTTTTTTTTTTTTTTGTATTTTTAGTAGAGACGGGGTTTCACCATGTTAGCCAGGATGGTCTGTATCTCCTGATCCTGTGATACTCCCACCTCGGCCTCCCAAAGTGTGGGATTACAGGTGTGAGCCACCGCACCCGGCCTAGAGCATATTTTCTATCTCTCAAAAGAAACATGCCTTTTGCATGGCCCACATAGCTAAGAAGAGGGTAATAGCTTCAGCATTCTCCCTCCTCACTCACCAGAGCCGCTTCAAGAACTTCATTTCTGCGTCCTCACATAAGCTCCTGCTCCTTTCACAGCCATGAAACCTGTAGTCTACTTCTCTGCACACCCTTTCTTACCTGTCAATTTTACAGGCATTCTTGCTCATTCAGTTAATATTTTGGTACTTGTTTCAAAGTTTCTTTTTTATTTTTAAATCACCCGGCGTTCTCAGTGTTTATAATATGACTATGGAAAATAAACTCAGTATCTTTTTATATCCTGCAATAGAACCACTTTTCTATATTAGTTTCCCAGCCCAGGGTCACACCATGAATTTTATTCTTACTCATTCTGTTACTGAAATCTACAGGCCTCCAAATCTCATTCTGTGATGTTAGCTTACATATCAACATGTCTTGGTTTTGGTTTTGTTTTGCTTTTTGCTTTGGTACACTTTCCACAATGGTTCAAATTCGTTAAGACCAGCAGTCCTTTGTTGCCTCTTTTTCTCCATGCCTTTAGTGGTTTCCTTAAATAGCTTAATCTAAAATTCATGTGTTTTGGAAATATTCTCTATTCCAGTGCCTCATTTATTTTTCCAGTTCACCATCCTCAAAAAAATTGGGACCTTGGATGAGTTCAACCCTTCATCTTTGCAGCTACATTTGGGTTGCTCAATGCTGTTAGGAAAACACACAATTTCTTTCAGTTTCCTTTTTCCTTCACAGAGCAATATAGCAGGCATAGGTTAGAAACTCCCTCAGCTTTCTGCCACCCTAGTTCCAAACATTACACGTTCACGTGCATCTCTCTCCATTTCCAACTAAGATGAAAGTGCTGTCCTTTCTTGTCCTGCTCATTGCTTCTCCTGTGCTTCAAGCCATGCCCCTGCCTCCTCAAGGCGTCCACACTGTTAACTTTCCCTCTTTCTTTCTGGTATCTTCAACCTCCTTCTCTATTGTCTGTTTCCCATATCCAAGTGTCTGTCTGTCTTTCTTTCTTTCTTTCTTTCTTTCTTTCTTTCTTTCTTTCTTTCTTTCTTTCTTTCTTTCTTCTTTCTGTCTTTCTTTCTTTCTTTCTTTCTTTCTTTCTTTCTTTCTTTCTTTCTTTCTTTCTTTCTTTTTTTAACTATTCTCACCCAATTTTATATTCACATTCAATATAGCACCTCCTTTCTCTTCCTGTTTTTATTCAAGTGTCCTGAGGAAATTGCCAAATATACTGGCCGTTCCTTCTTTGTTGGATGTAATTGCTTGGCTTCTTGAACAACAGTACACTGACATTATAGCTTTTTATACCTTCCAAGCACTTTAAAGGTTTTCTAAACAATGGCACTCTTGCTCCTAAATCCAATAGACAGTTCTTTTCTTGCATGATGTCTTGGAAGTGTTTTAAATTATTTAACCAATTTTTCTTATTTTTTATTAAGGGATAATTTACATACATGAAAATTAATCTTCTTTGTATACAGTTGTAACAGTTTTGACATATGTGTACAATTATAGAACCAATAAAATCAAGATACAGAATAATTCCATCATCCCTTAAAATTTTCTTGTGCCCATGGTAACCAACCTCTCCCCCACTCAATCCTCTGACCACCACTGATATATTTGCTGTCCTTATAATGTTGCCTTTTCCAACATGTCATAAAAGTGGAGTCATAGAGTATGGAGCCTTTTGGGCCCAGCTTCTTTCAAAGAGCATAGCACATTTGTTGTGCACTTCATCACAATGTTGTTTTGTGTCTCAGTCATTCATTCCTTTTATTGCTAAGTAGTATTGCACTGTATGGGTGTACCTCAGTTTAACCATTCACTAATTTAAGGATATTTGGATTGATTCTAGTTTTTGATAATTAACAGCAAATCCTGTATAAACTTTGGGATATAGATGTTTTTGTAAGCATAAGGTTTTATATTTTGTAGGTAAATTCCTAGGGGTGGGAGAGCTGGGTCATATACTAACTGTATGTTTATTTTTATATGAAATTACCAAACTGTTTCTAGCATGGCCATGCTTTGTGTATTCCTACCAGCATAGCAGGAGAACGGGTGCTCCAAATGCCTGGAAATCTGCCTGGGGATAGGGTGGACAGGGCCTTATAGCACTATATATTAGGGGAGCAGGCTGGGGCACCCAGCAATGGCACACACAGAATCAGTTGCAGGTCGCCAAACTGGCCCTATCTGTTAAGTCTTGCCACCTAGAAGAAACTGCAGCTGTAGCAGCTCTCCTTTCACCCAAGGCTTGCAGTGGGGGAGAGCACAATTCCAGCACCTACTACTGAGGCACTTCCCACACTTCTGGCCGTGGAGGCCCCCACCTCACTCCAGAGCAAGTGCTCCAATCTCTGGCCTGAGACTAAAATGCCTGCATGGCCACACTGCTGGCTTTCTAGGTGCCCAGATTAATAATGGCATCCTGCTCTGAGTCCTGGGTATGGGAGAATATCTGCAGCATTTCCCAGTGTCTTTCCCTCCCAACATCTCCAAGCCTCTCCCCAAGTTAGCTCCAGGGCTTGGAAGAAGCAAAGTGCTCTCTTTCTGTCTAAGCCTGGGTTGCTGAGATCCCCCATGGGAAAGGTAAATCATAGAGCAAGGCGCTCTGCCTCTCTCATGTACTGGGGCTTCACTAACTTTTATTAGCAGGATGCCACCATAGACACTGTTTGCAAGCATTCTCCTCTCTGGGATCTGGAGTGTCTTTCATGATTCCAGTGGATTCCCATTTTTCTTCTTGAATTAAAGCCCACAGTGTTGATCTTTATGTAATATCTTGCTATTCCCAAGTGGCCGAGACATTCTAAAAGCCTCTAATCTGCCATCTTGAGAGAAAAAAAACTGCCTTTTCTTTTTCTTGTCTTGGTACGATCTCCAGCAACATGTAGAATAAAAGAACCACTCCTTTTTGTGAACCCCCCCTTCCTTGGCACCAACTTCCATAAAAAAAATTTTCTACCTCCTTGATTACTTCTTCTCAGGCTCTTTCAGTCATCCTTTCTCTCTTCTTCTAAATGATCATTTTTTCTCACTCTTTTTTTCTTCTTAATTTACACATGTTCATCCAACTGTCACTGAACTCATGATTTTCCTGATGTAGTTACTCTTATCACTCCGCTGTCTAGTCATGTAATTACTCTGAGTGAATATTGCATCTTAATTTCTCAAAAACACTTAGAATTATATAGGTCCAGAAAACAGATAATTACTTCTTCCGTCCCCTGCATTTGTGATCATAATGAATGATTCTAATAACCACTCACTCAAACCAGAAACCTGAGAATCTTGTGCATCTCTTTCATGTTTATCTTCTGAACAATACAAATTATCATTTTTCATTTCAGTATTAGAATTTCATATGGTTCCAACAATACAAATTATCATTTAACATTTCAGTATTAGCAATTTCATATGGTTCCATCCAACTAATATGTTCATTCAACCACTAAATTATCATGAATATCTCAGGAACTAATTCACTTTTCTTCACCCATTGCTATTGCCTCTATTCTAGATTCTATCACTTCTCGCTAGAATATACAATGACAGCCCCTCAGATGGCCTTTTTCCAGTTTCCCTCACACCCTTTCCAATACATTTTTCAAACTGTGGCCAGCCAAGTTAAAAATCTGATCATGCTAGAACTCTTAGCTAAATATTTTCATTTTTTTAACACCCTCAGTAAAATCCAAACTCTGTACCTCCAATTACCCTGTATGATGTGGTGTTAGTTTAGATCTCTGTAGCCTCCCCTCTCACTACACCTCTCCTCTCTTTCAATTTGTACTCTTGATATTACCCAGTCTTCCCAAGCAATTCTACTGAAGTTGTGAATATGTTCTAGAGAAATAATACAACAGAACCTTCATTATATATTGAGATAAAGTCTTAAGTTTGCTACTGATTCACAAATTTTATTCATACTCATTTTTCTATGTTACCCACAAAGACAATAGTTTCTTAATCACAGCCCTCCCCAATTTTTTTTATGATTGATGTGTGGATTTTTGTAGCATGCCAGAAAGTATTAACAAGGCATCATTATTTCAATTCTGCCTACCTGCTCTATACATTTGTTCATACTTGGGAAAATGAAAGACTTCTTAGCTTCAAGCTTTCCGTCTATGTGCTGAATATCATAGTTTCATCATCTGGTTGTTGTAAGGCTCGATGAGAATATATATGAGAGGACATTCTGTAAAATATGAAGCTCTTTACAAAATGCTTACACTTGTGATTGCCTAGTAAGGTTAAAGTCCTTTCATTTCTTATCTATGAATTAATTTTCTATAAACCAAACCAACCGGACTGCCTGTTACAATTATAAAAACTTCATACTGTTTGCCTCATTTCCATTGTAACCATGGGAATACATTTTTACCAAGAATTACACAGGTGTTTTATAATGAATAAACTTTGAAAAAATTTTTATGACTACACTTTTTTTCATGATAAAGGCAGCATGTCCAGGCTACATATATTAAATCTAATAGGACATCTCATTCATTAGAAGAGCTTTTGATTGAGAGATTAAAGAAGTTCTTATAATCTCTGTTTAAGATAATTGTAATCTCTATGTTTAACAACCTTAAAATAACAAAAGTGCAAAATAATAGTGACTCATATAATTCAGAATACAAAAGATTATCTATTTTCATGAGATTCTTGCATAATTTAACCAAAAATATTTTTATTTTATTTTTTATTTATGTTTTTGATACAGAGTCTCACTCTATTGCCCAGGATGGAGTGCAGTGGTGTGATCTCAGCTCACTGCCTCCTCTGCCTCCCAGGTTCAAGCGATTCTCCTGCCTCAGACTCCCGAGTAGCTGGGATTACAGGCGTGGGCCACTGTGCCCGGCTAACTTTTAGGAAATGGGGTTTCACCATGTTGACCAGGCTGTTCTCAAAGTCCTGGCCTCAAGTGATCAACCCACCCCGGCCTCCCAAAGTGCTGGGATTACAAGCATGAGCCAATGTGCCCGGCCCAAAAATGTTTTTAAAGTTACTTGTTTTTACACCAACTATTTAAAAATCTTACTATATCATTAATTTTGAAAAAATAAATCAAAGTAGTCATTCATAGGCTATGCATTTCCTATGTATTGCAAGTCCCCTGACAGTTACTGCCTTGCAATTTTTATATTCCTATATATTTGGAAATAATGAGTAAAGAGAAGAGGGGCAATATCTAAATGTAAGCTTTACATTGAGCTCAAACAAGACAGTGTCCAAGAAAATATATCTTTATGTCAAAGAGTATTTTGCTGGTAACAGTTTATTGATTAAAAGAGCACCTATTTTTCTGCTCTAAATGCAGCATAATTTCACACAATATTTTGATCCACCACTATAGAATAGGAAATTTGAAAATCAGGAAATTTTATAATTAACTTAAAGAGAGTTAGTGCTCAATAAAAATTTTAAGTGAGTAAATAAATTAATAAATTACTGACAACTTGGACGTTTCACAAATTTCATTTAGAAAACCTAGCATCTTTCCTTAGGCACCTTATCCTTACATACATGTTTTGTAAAAGGGCAGACTTAAAAGATCACTAACAAGTTGAATTTCATCTTGTATTCTGTCTCTCTCTCTGTAAACCATAGGCTTATAGGCCCCTCTCTTTCTGAAAGTCTCAAATTACATAATTGTTTTAAAATGTGATCACCTGACCAGATGCCTAATTTATTTAATATAACTTGTTTAGCTGAATCAATTTAATTTCTAGGCCATATGTTCACATAGTTATTTCACTTAATCCATTTCAAGGTGGCTTCCTCTTTTGTGCCTTGCCGATTCACCTCCCTTTGATTGATCCAACTCTAGAATAAGTAATGACCTACATGAGAATTTTAGAATGACACTGTTGAAAAATCAAAAGACACATTCTATTCATCTTATCAGGCCAAGCATTCCAGGAATAATAAGCCTTCTTTGAATTCTGTGTCTTGCCTTTTTCTTTCATAGAAAATGAAAGGCTTAAAAAATGTATGTCCTAATCATGCCTACAAATGAAAATATGAGTATTGGATTGTCACTGAAAGCACAATAAATTCCAATTAAATCACAGTATGATCCATTATGTTTTCTATAGTAATTTATCAAACATCTCCTCGCTTTCTCATGCGCAATGCCAAACTGAACATTTAACAAATATGACGAGAGACATTTATGTAATTAACATTTTTCCACATAGAAATTTAGGGAGTTCTGTTTTCTCACCTTTTTACATTAGTTTGATTTTTAAAGTTTTTGGACTATACCTGGCTTTCAACAGTTTTTGCTAGATGATTAGGTTTTGTTTCAACGTGTAATTGTTTTAGGAGAAATAATGGAGATTTGAATGACACCATTATATTCTGTGTAAATTAATCTCAAGTTTCCTCCTGTTTGTCACACTTTAAGCTGGTCACTTTAAGTAAAAGAAAATGGAAGGGAGAGACACTATTTTTTTTTACATCAATTGTACCCTCTCCTCTCTCCTCCTCATTCCTAGAATCATGATTCAACCACATTACAATTTTCTTCATTCTACCTGCCTCACTTTTTAAAAACCACAAAGAGATGGTTGATTAACATGAGAAATTGACAGTTTCTGTACATCATTTTCTTATATACAAGATTCTGGCCTATGTTTCACATAAGCTTTTCTTTACTCACTAAATCAAATAGCCTAACATTCAGTTTGAATTATTGTTTTGTTTTTTAATAAAATTATATATTTAGCCTTTTAAGTATAAAATATTTATTTTTCAAATGAGAGTCGTTGGTATTGAATTTTATGTTATTGACCATTTAGTTCTTCAAAAGAATAAAATGTGACTTTTGCAGACTGGCTTTTTCAGTAAGAGGTTCTAGCCCTAGCTCTGGGAATTCTATAACCTTACTATGTCCTTAACACATGAAATCTAACAGATGGGTTGAAAATTCATTAATTTTCACCATGGAGTATTATATCATTTGGGTCCTAAACACATTAATGTTTGTGAGACCTGTCAACTCGTATTGATTTACCTATTTCCTCTTGAACATTTTAAATGCTTTTTGTTTGGAAAGCATATTTCTCTACTTTATTCTCTGTATTATCAAGTAATGAGAAATTATTTGTTGATTGACTAATGCAACAGATATAAATGGAATGGATGGAGTATTTGAAAAAATTGCATCATCTAAAAAAAAGATGTCAAATTATATGAAAACTGAAGCACTATAAATTTTATGATAAAAGAGGGCTATCACTCAGTGTGCAAGCCTAAATAACATATTTGTTAATTCAACAAGTAGCTGTTAAATTCCCATCATAGACAGAATAATATAGGATATATGGGGCAGATGCTGTCAGGAACCCACCAGAATCCCCCTCACCTTAATCAGTTCACTGCATGTCTGCCACTTGTCACCTATCAAGACTTCCATTCTTTGACTGAAGGCTTTTTCTGGCCACCTGGCTACTTTACTGCCTGTGGGGCAAGCTGTACCTCTGTCTTCCCAGAAACAGCCTTTAGCCACAGACTGATGGGAGCTGCAATATCAGTACTTATCTCCTCACCCCTTAGTTAACTCTAAGGTACCTGTTTTATACTGGATCCCAAATTTCTCTGGCAAGATTTGGTTCCATTTAAACACAATAGTAACTTTCTTAAAAATAAACTGTCTGTCCTTGCTGTCATTCTTCTCACTCCTCTAATATTATTTCCAAAGATGACATTCTAAAATAATTACTTGCACTTCAGTCTTCGTCTCAGTTTGCTTCTCAGGAAACCACACTGTGATAGATACGGATATAAATATAGATAAATGGACATAGAGTAGACATAGATAATTACCTATTTGTCATCATCATCAACATCAGCATCATCATCATAATCTTAGCAATATCATTCAACATCAAGACCACCAACATTACAACATTAATAAAATTTTATTGCTATGAAATCAGCCAAGAGCTTTATGCACATTAAATTGTTTAAAATTCTTATGATGGTGCTGAGATAAGCACTCCTATTCTCTAAGAAAACTAAGAAACAGAGAGGTAATTTTCTCAAAGTCACCCAACTTTTAGTGAGAAAATGTATAGTCATAGTTCAAACATTTAAATCACAGCAAGAGACTATGTCTGATTTGCCATACACAAAGAAAATTGCTTTTAGAGAAAGAAAGGTAAAAGGGATGTGTAGTAGATAAGGGAAAATTTTGTGGAGAAAATATCAAGAGCTGGTATTTGAAAGAGCATGAATTAAACCAGCAAAAAAAAAATAGGAAAGTAAATAATGCCAATCGTGTCACCTCATATTCTGCTAGTGGTAAATTTCTACATAGATTCATAAAAGAATATGTAGTATGTTATTTGCAGTGTTAGCATGGTAGCAGCAATTTGGGTGACTGTCAGTGGAGGAGTGGAAAGGCAAAAGACATAAGACTCCCTTTGCTGCAGTTAGAAGCCAAGACTCGATGTAATGTAGCTACGTGTACAAGAAGCTGTACATGTAAAAACATGACTTGAATCATAGCAAAATACTATCTACATGCACTTAAAATTTTATAAAATTTAATAAAATATCTAATAAATATTCTATAAAATATTTTATAAGATATGCATTTGCAAAGGGATAAACATTAAGCAAAACAATCACCTCTGAGATAGAGGGGAAAATGGGAGTGGTAAATACAATGGAATAACTAAACCAAGAAACAGTAACAAGGTCTTGCACCATCCGGTGATACAGTGTTGTTAATGGAGAGTGTGGTTAATTCGGCTCTGTTCCTGAGCTTCAGTCACAACCAAGAACAATGAGAGCAACAATGCAATACAGAACGTCTTCCATTTCTGAGCCTCTGAGAATGGAAGTCAAGTGAATGAGCCACACAGTGACAACTGGCTGAATCAAGGCTCAGCCCCAATGAGTTTCCTTCAAAGTCCAAACTCTTAATTACAAGCTCCCTCCCACCCCCCTATGCTGTTTAATTCAAATATTTCATTAAGTTTTCTAGCATTCTTTAAAAATAATATTCAACACAATGTAAATTTTTCAGTGTACTTATATCAAATTCGGATTTTTGATATTTTAATTATTAAAAATGTAGGCCAGGCGCAGTGGCTCACGCCCGTAATCCCAGCATTTTGGGAGACCGAGGCGGGCAGATCACCTGAGGTTGGGAGTTTGAGACCAGCCTGACCAACATGGAGAAACCCTGTCTCTACTAAAAATACAAAATTAGCCAGATGTGGTGGCACATGTCTCTAATCCCAGCTACTCAGGAGGCTGAGACAAGAGAATAGCTTGAACCTGGGAGGCAGAGGTTGCAGTGAGCCGAGATTGCGCCATTACACTCCAGCCTGGGCAACAAAAGCAAAACTCCATCTCAAAAGTGAAACAAAAAGCAAAGGTTTCTAAGGGTTACTAAAATTAGTCCAAATAGTAATTTATAAAAATGAAAAATGGAGCAGGTACATCCAATTTAGCTTAACACATTTTGGGGGTCAAATGTTCATGTAAACAGGAGCTATAAAAAATATTTTGTAAAGATTCTTTATGAGACATTTTACAGGATGAGATGCCAGTCATCATTTTGAATTACAATTGAAAAATCATTCATTGCATATATTGAGGCCACATTTTATAGGCAACATCTTTTTATATTTAAAGTCCACTAGTAAGTTTTTCTTTAAAATAAAATGATGACTATTCTATGGAAAATTTCGTATCCGGGAACAAAAAAAGGAACATAAAGTAATAAACTCTGCATTGATAAATTTATTAGAACAGTATATTTTTTCACTTCAGAGTATGATTAATAAAGAATTTTTCTCAGTTTGTATTATAATATTCTGGTATCTATAGGCAACCGCAAAATAATGTTTATAGCATTAAAAAAATCAAAGTATTTCCCAAGCTACAAAAGTTATCACCAATACAAAGAAAACTGAAGCTGTAAACACTGTGATCATATAGTTAAATACTTAAAGGAATTATTTTTAAATAGTGCAGAGGTTTTGTGAACATAAATTTTCATTTTTCTAGAATAGGTACTTAGGAGTCTATTTGTAGACTATATATGCTAATTTTTGAAGAAACTGCTAAATGGTTTTCCAGAGTTGCTGTACCATTTTACACTCTCAGAATCAATGTTCGTGAGATCCACTTTCTTTGTATTCTCAGTAAAGTTAAATGGTTTTTTAAACTGTCATTGAAGTCACATGACAGCTCCAGAACAGTTATTTTCAAACAACCATAGTGTCCATAAAATTACAGGGAGTTTAAGATGCAGATGTCCTAATTATTATTAATGATAATAGCTATAATTTATTGTGCCTGTAATGGGCCAGGTTGTCCCTAGGCTGTTGGTTCCCTCAACTACTTTTTGAGGTAGGTTATTATTACCATCTTAATGGTAAAAAAAACTTATACCTCAGAATGATTTAATAACGTATTGACAACCACACATACAGTTAAGGGGAATGCCAGTTTGAATTCAAAACCAAAAACCATTAAGCCACACAAAAGAGAGACTAAATATTTTTGTAAGTTAAAAATTACAAAAGCTCATGAACAGAAACTGGACATGGAAGAATGACAGCGATTAATTTGTTGAGATAAACTTTTCTCTGTTAAGATTAATTTTTAATGCTGATGGCTAATTTGTAAGTTGAAAAATGCTCACGCCCTCTCAAATAATTTTAAAATATAAAGACCAAGGTGAAATTTGATAAGAGATAATGGTATTTTGTAGAGAAAATGAATTATTTAAATAAATATGTGTCTCAAATATATACAAGCTATGGTTCTTTTGATATCAGAAATGTATTGAAATGATGCCAATAAAAAGGATAATTTTTAAAGATAGACATAGTCTGAGCCCAGCGGCTCATGCCTGTAACTCCAGCACCTTGGAAGGCTGAGACAGGAGGATCACTTGAGGCCAGGAGTGCGAGACCAGCCTGGGAAACATAGAAAGACCATGTCTCTACAAAAAAAGTTTAAAAATCTGCCCGACATGGTGACACATGCCTATAGTCCAGGCTACTTGGGAGGGTGAAGTGACAGGATCACTTGAGCCAAGGAGTTCAAGACTACAGTGAGCTATGATTGTACCACTGCACTCCAGCCTGGGCAACAGAGTGAAACCATCTCTAGAAGTAAATAGATTTTAAATAAAATTTAAAATACATAAGTAAAAGAAAACACTGAGACATGATTCTCTTCACACTAAATTTGAAACAATATGTCTTAAAGCAAACATATCTTGTAGAAATTAAACTTTCTGGACAAGTGCTCCTATGACTGTCAGGTAATCAAAAGACCATCATCTCATTCAAGATAAAACACTTTAGTAGAAAATTCTTGAGTTTTCTATTGCTTGCTGCAGACTGAGATGCGTTGTACATTCTCTTAATATAACAAGCATCCCATTTAAACAGCGTCTATGTAACCATTTGATGTACGGAATGATGCTGGATTTGTCTCAGCTTTCACTGACATGTTGGCATCTGCCTTCAATCTGTTTAGAAGAATAAGCTTCCAGGTTGTTGTCTATTAATAAAATTGCAGCTTTTTTTCCCCATAGCAACAAGAGACTATTGGAAAATATTCTTTTTTCTAACTTTAAGAATTATAGTGTAAAATACCAGTTTGTAGGCTCGATTTTTAATCAAAATGCACATCTAAGTTACCTAGCCTGAAGCCGTAATATAATGTTGCCACACAAATACAAATTCTTCTGAAAAACTACTATAACATAAAAACTGCAGCTCAGATGCAAAATTTCTACCCACCCTCCACCTCTGGTTCAAAAATGGATGTTCACCAACTCTTTCCTAGCTCTTAATAACCCAAAAGACAGTTGTAGGCTGTATTTCCCTTCCTTTTTAATGTTATCTTAGATTTGCTTTTCATAGGACGCAGAAAGAGTGGTGAAACTTGTTGCAGCTAATTTAATTGGACAGGGTACAAGTATAGAATTGCAATCCAGCCCCACTTAGTCTCTTCTCATAACCCTCCCATAGCCTGCATTACACTTGGGAAATAGACCCTGTAATACCAGGCATGTTCTAGCTTCTGCATAGTAGCCTCATCCCCCTCACATCTCTATTTACTGAACCTTCTCTTCTCTTGGGCTTTTGAAGTAGGCGTAACTCTTTCCTGCCTTTGGAAACTCATGCCTGACATTTCCTCTACCTGAAATGCTCTTGGCTAAACTTGGGCTGTCCATGGTCAATGCATGCATCAGGCTTTAGTTTGGTTTATTCCCTCAGACTCCAAGTCTACATCAATGTTTCTATTATACTCGCTCATATATTTTCCAGTTTTAGTATATATATGTCTATATATGTCATTACAAAATGTGATGTCTTATTTGAGATAGTATTTGTTTAAAGACTGACATCCACATTAAAGTGGAAACTCCATAAGGGAAGGAAAAGAATCTTTCCTACTACATAGTTTGTGCTTCACCTAGTACCATTAATAAACAAAAGGATTCAATACATACTTATTGTGTGAATCATCTGCCTCATAAACAGTTGCTCTTCTAGCTTACCAAAAATTTCTATAAAGAGCTCTATAAAGCAAACTTTTGGTTTAAGATGCAATCAAGGTCAGAGCCAGTCGAGGGTCAACAAAATGCCAAATCGTTATCTTTGAACAACATTGTACTGTAGCTCTCTATGGTTTAGAAATACCTGTTTCTAAATATTATTTATGGACAACATTTTATAATTGTTAGTATAATTATTCACTTTGGCTAATGTGGACCAGCCAAGATCTGATACAATTTATTCTCAAAAAATGGCCTAATTCAATTAGGATTTCACTTTCTATTTACCCATATTATAGCTGTAACTGAGACACTGTCAAAGTGATGTCATTTGCATTCTTCAATAATGAATGCTTCCTTAAAAAAATTAAAATCAGATTAGATTTTGTAAGATACTGCTATGACAAAGATAACCACCTAAGTCTTATTTGAATAATAGATTGAGAATATAAGAAAGGCATTGATTTTCAAATCCTGCCATTTGCAACAACATGTGTGAACCTGGAGGACGTTGTGCTAAGTGAAATAAGCAGATGCAGAAAGACAAATATTGCATGATCTCACTTATATGTGGAATCCAAAATTGTAAAACTCATCAAAACAGAGAGTAGAATGGTGGTTTACATGGGATGGGGGAAGGAGAAATGGGGAGATATTGGTCAAAGGGTACAGAATTTCAGTTATGCAGGATGAATAACTTCTAGAGATCTGATGTACAACAATGTGACTACAGTTGACAATATTGTATTGTGCAATTGGAATTTGCTGAAAGGGTAGTTTTAAGTGTTGTCACCACAAAAAAGAAAGAAAAATGCTAATGATGTGAGCTGATGGATATGTTAATTAACTTCATTATGATGAAAAATATATATATATATACACACACACACATCTAATGAAATAATCACATTGTATACCTTAAATGTATTTAAGTGTCATCTATAACGCAATAAAGCTGGGAGAAAAAGATGTAAACACTTCCCAAAATAGAAATTAAAATAATAAAATACTTTAATTTTCTACAAATTTTGAATGTTAAATTTAACATTCTAATTCTAAAAAATTACGTGGGTACTTAAAAGATCATCTTAAGATGTTCCTTTCTCTTGAATCACTGTCAGAAAAATCAGCTATCTGCAAGCAGTAAGTTTCCTTGACATAGTTAGAAATTCCAGATTTCAACTTAAAAACTTGAAAATTTTGTAACTTAAAAGAATATTTATAATTATAATCATTTAATATAATAAACACAAACAAGTTTCTAAAGGACTCCAAGTTAGTTATAAATATTTGGGGTCACATTCTTAAAATTATTAAAATGGTTTGGCTGTGTCCCCACCCAAATTTCATCTTGAATTCCCACGTGTTGTAGGAGGGACCTGGTGGGAGGTAATTGAATTATGGGGACAGGTTTTTCCTGTGCTGTTCTCGTGATAGCGAGTAAGTCTCACAAGAGCTAACGGTGTTGTAAGGGGGAGATTCCCTGCCCAATCTCTCTCCTTGCCTGCTGTCCTCCACGTAAGACATGACTTGCTCCTCCTTACCTTCCACCATGATTGTGAGCTCTCCAGCCACATGGAACTGTAAATACAATTAAATCTCTTTCTTTTACAAATTGCCCGGTATTGGGTATGTCTTTATCAAACAGTGTGAAAATGGACTAATACCAATATAGACTTAATATGGCTCTAAACTACTCCAAGCAATTTGAATTATTAGAAACATTCCCACTGGAACATATAATGTACTTTCCCATCAGAACCCTTTTCTGGTTGTAAACAAATTACACTTTTTATATTTTTTAAGCGTCCAGGAACACTCTAGGGTAGGATCTTGGACCATATATAATTATATTAAGAGTGTGATTACTTACAATAGCATAAAGGTAATTCAAATATGTATTTAGGTCAATGTCCTTTAAAATTATTATCCCCAATATAAATAATAATATCCTTTTTTTAAATAAAAAATGATCTAACATAGTCACATTTCAGTTTCCTACAAGAAATAAATACAATTAAAGATATCCTTGGGTTTAGTCTCTTTAAGTTACAAAGCTATACATTTTTCTACAAGAAAATAGACAACTGGATTAAGAATGTAATGGATATTTGATTTCTCTGCATAGTATCTTCCCAGATAAACAATATATAGTGTATAGATCTATGTAATCAATATACATAAAATTAGTTTTTCTGCCTGTAACCACATCGAGTAAGTAGCACTAAATCAGAAGATGTTTGGGGATGCTTGGAATTAAATTGTAGTCAATGTGATATACATGAAAGTCACATCACGGAACCCCAAGAGAGAACCTCAGAAAGTCAGCCATCCTCCTGAACAGTTGCAAGTGTTAATTAGAAACCCAGCTACATCTCAAGTGGTCAGTTCTATGGAGTATGCACCATGGTCAGGAGCAGCAAGGAATGGTATTTGAAACATTGATCAGCAATTTTTTTCAAGCAGAGTCATCCCTCGATTGGTACTGTCCCAAGACAATTCCAATAATGTGGAGACTTCACTATTATGAACACTTTAATAATGTTCAGAAAAGAGAAGAAAGGTCAGCACTTCATCAAACCCCCACACACAAGTTGGACCCTCCACTGCCATCCTAGTTTCTATCCAAAGGACAGGCCTCCCAAGCAATGCTGAAGAGGCCAGCTAGCAGATAAGCAAATAGATAATCAATATTCTTCTCATGTTCTATATAGCCTTTGACTCAGCATGCTTCTGTCATTCAGAGTTTATTGAAAGTTAGCTGAAAATTACTGCATGTTTTTCTACCATTTCAAACTAGTGAACTTGGAGAGCATACAGCTTTTAAATTAAATACAAGGGAGACTAGTTTTTGCATAAAAGAAAAAAATATCCTAACAGGTGTAAGAAAATGGGATTTAGATTAGGAAGACAAGTAGATGTTTTATAAAATTTGAATTGACTCACAACAATCAAAGTACAACTAGCAATAGTTTGGGGATTAGCCTTTAAAGATGACAATGGCTGTGTCATGCTGATGTGTACAAGCATCTCCCAAGAATTGACTGGCTTCTGTTTGTTTGGTAAAGATTTCCTACAGGTTACCCCAGTTAAGCTTGATAGCTTGTTAACACAGAGTTCCTGCCCAAGGGCACCTCACAGACATTTGACGTTGTACTAAATGGCAACATAAAGACTACATTCTTAGACAGGAAACAGTCTGTTTATCAAATCTTCCTGGTTTCCCACCTTAGGTGCATATTTGCAAACCAAATTTATGACGCATCATGTATTGGTTCACATCTCAGATACCAGGACATGCAGTAGGTGAAAATCAGACATCTGTAAAAAAGATAAGTTTACCTCTAGGTGTAATTTTGCTGTAATTAGTATGTGCTCTGGGAACACTTCTGTCACTTTTCAATACGCTGATAATTCTCAATTAGCATACAATGCAAAATATGCATAGTTACTGAAGAAAGCTTGTATGGCAATGATTTTATGAAAGATAAAATATATCATCACCCCACCTGTTTTAAGAAAAAAATATTGTTTTCAAATACATAAAGGGATTTTTTTTGCATATTACGCATGTTAAAACAGAACATGTCTAGCTCATCCAAGTTTATAATTTTGATTGTTTTTGACTCTAAGTGAAGGTAGACTCTTTGATAGAGATTGGCAATACAATCTTTAATAGACATAGGTCCATGAGAATTCATTTTACAAATATACACTCAAAGTATAAGGATTAAATGACCTTCTATTGGTTGCTTAAAATTTTAATTCATAAAAATTAAAGGAACCTCAGTGTAGCTACATATTTAAAAGAGAGGAAAAGAGGAAATAGCAAAAATACCTCCAATGATTGAGGCAGAAAGATAGCATTTGATTGCTTTGCCTTTGAACTGAAAAATAAGTTTTTAACTGTATTTTTATGTTGATATAATTATGGATTTATATGCCATTATAAGAAATAATACAGAAAGGTCCCTAGTACCCTTACCGGGTTTTCTTGAATTGGGGAAAATTATAGAAAATGTCACAAGCAGGATGTTGGAATTCATATAGTCAAAGATATAGGACATTTTTATTACCACAATGATCTCTGCTATTGGCCTTTTATAGCCACACCTATGTCCCTGCCCAAACCTCCAACCTCACCCCTATCCCCTGACAACTACTAATCTCTTCTCGATTTCTAAAATGTTGTCATTTCAATAATGATAGATGAATGGAATCACACAGCATGTAATCTTTTTTTTATTTTTTGGAGACAGAGTCTCTCTCTTTTGCCCAGGCTGGAGTGCAGTGGTGCAATCTCAGTCACTGCAACCTATGCTTCCCAGGTTCAAGTGATTCTCCTGCCTCAGCCTTCTGAATAACTGGAATTACAGGCGTGTGCCACCATGCCTAATTTTTGTATTTTTAGTAGAGATGGAGTTTCACCATGTTGGCCAGGCTGGTCTCGAACTCCTGACCTCAGGTGATCCATCCCCCTTGGGCTCCAAAAATACTGGGATTACAGGTGTGAGCCATTCCACCCAGCCAGCATGTAATCTTCGAGGAATTAATTTTTTTCAACATAATTTCCTGGAGAATTCAAATTGTTTTGTGTATCAATTGTTCACTTCTTTTTATTGCTAAGTAGTATCTCATGATATTGATGTACCACAGTTTAACCATTTACCATTTGAAGGACATCTGGGTAGTTTCTAGTTTTTGGCTGTTAGAAATAAAGTTGCCGAGAACATTCATGTGTAGGTTTTTGCATTAAAACAAATATTTATTTATCTGGTATAAAGTCTAAAGAGTGCAAATGCTGGATCCCATGGTAGTTACACATTTAGTTTTTTTGAGAAAGTGCTAAATTATACTCCAAATATTATTTGCCAAAATAGCCGTACTATTTTACATTCTCACCAGCAGTATATGAATAAAACAGTTTCTCTACATCCTCACCAGCATTTGATGTTGTCAGTATTCTTTATTTTAGGCTTCGTGATGTGTAATATTTTACTGTGATCTTTACTTTCCTTAATGGCTAATTATGTTGAATATCTTTCTGTGTGCTTCTTTGCCTTTATCTTTGGCGAAATGTCTGTTTATGTCTTTTGCCCATTTTCTATTATTTTTATTTTTACTGAAGAGTTTTGATAAATCTTTGTATATTCTGGATACTATTCTTTTGTTAAATGAATCTTCTCTTGTTATGTTTCTTGTCTTCTGTGTGCATCTGTGGTAGGTGGGTGGGGACTTGTCTCTTTATTCTTTTTTTTTTTTTTTTTTTTTTTGAGTTGGAGTCTTGCTCTGTTGCCCAGGCTGGAGTGCAGTGGCATGATCTCAGCTCACTGCAACCTCCACCTCCTGGGTTCAAGTGATTCTCCTGCCTTAGCCTCCCGAGCAGCTGGGACTACAGATGCATGCCAGCGTGCCCAGCTAATTTTTGTATTTTTGGTAGAGATGGGGTTTCACCATATTGGCCAGGCTAGTCTCTAACTCCTGACCTCATGATCCACCCGCATTGGCCTCCCATTGTGCTGGGATTACAGGCGTGAGCCACCATGCCTGGCCCAATCTCTTTATTTTTTAATAGAATTTTAATGCAAACTGTTGCAGAGCAAAAGGTTTTTATTTTGAGAAGGTCCAAGTTTTTTAATGGATAATGCTTTTGATGTCAAAGGTCAACTGTAAGAACTTTTTTTTCTTTCCTTGAGATGGAATCTCTGTCTTCTTGTCTTTGCTTAGCCCTAGATCCGAAAGATTTTTTCTTTTTTTTTTTTTTTTTGAGATGGAGTTTCACTCTTGTTGTCCAGGCTGGAGTGCAGTGGTGCAATCTCAGCTCACTGAAACCTGCACCTCCTGGGTTCAAGCAGTTCTCCTGCCTTGGCCTCTCAAGTAGCTGGATTACAGGCGCCTGCCACCACGCCTGGCTAATTTTTGTATTTTTAGTAGAGATGGTGTTTCACCATGTTGGCCAGGCTGGTCTGGAACTCCTGACCTCAGGCGGGTGATCCACCAGCCTCAGCCACCCAATGTAAGCCACCACACCCAGCCAGATTTTCTCCTACTTTTTTTTAAGTTTTATAGTTTTATGTTTTTACATTTTGAATCTGTGACCCATAAGATTTGAAACTTAGGTCAAAATTGATTGATTGATTGGTTGCCTGTAGATGTCCAATTGCTTCAGCACTATTTGTCAAAAGCCTATCCTTCCTCTATTGAATTTCTTTTGTGCTTTTATCCAAAATTAGTTGCACCAATTTGTCTGGGTTTATTTCTGTTATCTGTTCTGTTCCATTGATTCATGTGTCTATTCCTCTACTAATACCACACTGTCTTGATTTGTGTAGCTATACAGTAGGACTTAATATTGGATAGAGTGATTCCTCCCACGTTATCCTTTTTTTTCAATATTGTTTTACCTATTCTAGGTTTTGCACTTTGGGGGATAAATTTTAGAATAAATGTATCTATATCTACAAAAAATCTTTATGCATTTTGGTAGAAGTTGCATGAGACCTAAAGATAAATTTGGGTAGAATTGGCATAATTACTACATTGTCTTCCAATACATTGGCATGGTACTTTTCTTCTTTTATTTAGTTTTTTTAATCTCTTTTATCAGCGTTTTGTAGATTATAGCATACATATCCTGTAGAACGAATACAATCTTGAAGAATGAAATATATTTATGTGTGAATACTTCATTTCCTTTATGTAGATTTTTAATGTAAATATCATTTTTATGTGACTACAGCATTCTCTTGGAAGTTCCCATTACAGCAAACAAAGAACTTAATGAAGAGTTAAAAATGAAAAACAAGCTACTCTTCCAAAAATAGTAGGCAGAAGCTTTGTTTTTTAAAAAGCGAAAAATTATACCACTCTTCCTCCAAGGTACTAATTGACTGTTGTGTGCCTACTGCCAATTAAGTATTTAAACTTTTGATAGAAGCCTTTTGAAGGCATATATCAAATTATATCAACAGTCAGAATGTCAAGCTGATTAGTTTTCTGGCTCCATGCAGGTTTCTTTGGTTGATCTTATTTTATCCTGACCATTCTGGACTTTGTAAAGCATGATGTTTTAAAGTACGTTTGTTCTGGAGTCAGTTGGAAATTATTCTTAGCCCCAGTTCTATTGCCAAGTAGATAATTGACCTCAGCCAATTTACCCTCTTTGATCAGTTTCTCCATCCTTTACATAGGAATGATGACATCACCTTCCTAGGAAAAGAAGATCCCGATTATAACAATTAAATGTGGTGCTTAGCAAATTAGCATTTAATCATTGGTATAGGTGCCAATTCTTGTTCTTTGAGAATTGAGAATTATCATTCTCATAAACTTATATGAAGTGAAAACTAATTTATATGATGAAAGCTAAAGAGCAGTACAAAATATGATGATATGATGAAACCATCATGAAGGCGAATTACACATTTTTAAGTATGGTTTAATTTTAGGGTTCTAGGAAAGTTTTCATTCAAAATGTTTTTCACAATCTTTGATGCAGCTAAACTCCTCCTATTAAATCATTCTATTTCTATTATTTTTCTTCTCCTAAAATGCAAATAGCCCTGAACAAAGTAGACCTTAAAACTTTAGTAGATATAGCAATATTTTGAAATTCCTTTATCAACATTATATATATGTATATATATATAGTATATATATGTATATATGTATATATATATGTATATATGTATATATATGTATATATATGTATATATATGTATATATATGTATGTATATATGTATATATATATGTATATATATGTATATATATGTATATATATGTATATATATATATGTATAATATGAGAAGAGCTATGGTGATGTTTTTGGAAAATTTCTCAAGAAAAGAAGTTTTGGTTGGAGAGCCTGGATGTTGAGGAACCAGCTAAACAAAGAGAAGAGTAAGGCAGGACACAACATTTATTTGCTTATTTTCTTACAAGCTTGATCAAAGTATAAATGACTGGTTCTCAACCCTGGCTGCATTTCAGAATCATCTTGGGAATTAAATGCATACATACTTACATAAACCCACACATACACACACATAGATGCATGCATGCATATCTTTGTCAAAGCCCTACCCAAGATTCTGTTGTGGTTTAATTGCTCTGTGGTGGGGCTTGTGTGACAGTATTTTTCTTCAGTATTTTTTAAACCCTCCACCCTGCCCTGGGATTTCACATACTACTAGGTTTGAAAATCTCCTGTATATAAATTACAGAAGCTGAATGGAATGAAGTGTTTAGATATATTGCAATGCTCTGTGGATTGAGATTCAAAGGAATTGGGTGCTAGTTCCGAACTTTGTGAAAACAATTTGCCTTTCTATATTTTCTCTTTCTCGTTTGGAAAATAAAATAGTTTTATTAGGACAAACGCTACAGATCCTTGTACTTCTAAAATAAAAATATCATTATTCTAAATACTAAAGTCATGTAACATTTCTCCTTCCTCATGCTATTTAAATCAACATTTGTACATAGACTTAATATGACAGATTCCCCCCTGAAGGAGTATTAGATTAATGGATGGTTGGAGATAGTTTATATATCCCATCCCCAAAGTAAAGCTTTATCAGATATCCTGAAAGAGATCTGGGTACATTAGGGAAAATAACATTTCCATTCCAGATTCAATACTGATCCATCAAATCTGTTCGCCTGCTGTCAGCAGAAGTTAATGCCAGATGCTTGAGAGGCAGGCCGGAACAATCCTGAATGCCACCAGTTAACTGTGCAAAACTCAACTGTGGGGAACAATTCTCTCTGGTTCCTCCAGATACTGTTCAGACATTATGAACTATTAGCTTTAATTACACTTTCAGTAGCGTAGCTATGAGCGCAAGGATCAGCTACGCTCAAATCCAAGTTGTAAAAACCCAGTCACACGGTTAGTTTATGTGCTTGAGTCACAGATAAATGTTCCAGTGTGTTCTAAATAATCCCAAGAAATTATTCTGGATCCTGTGCCAGCTTACTTCCTGCTTCTGGAACGGCAGTGCTTTCATGAATTTCAACTTTTATAAAATGTAGATTTTGATGTTTTGGTTAGGGAACACATCTAAGTAACTTCAGAGTGATGGAGGATGAATGCATGAGACATCTATATATTCTCTTTTAACATAGGTTTTAAAAAATGTTATTTGCAATTTAATCATGAGGCAGGACAGCGTTTTGCTGAAATGATGGCAGTAGAAGCTATAGTCACTGCCAAGGGTGCTTGTTTTGGCTCCTCTAAGGTAGAAACTAGCTCAGGGCCTGAACAGGCAGCTTCATGAGCGATGGAGGGCCAAACACTCTAAGGCCTAAATCAAATAAAGATCTAGTTAAGTGCCTAATGGACCTCTCAAGCAGATGCAGACAGTTTCAATATGCTAACTATTGTGTAAGATTATTAGGTAGAGAGTGCAACATAAAATCTTATTAAGACATAGCACAAGATATGGAAAATGGACAAAGGCAAAAGAAAGGCTTTTCCAAATGTTTTTGGACTACAGTTCAGGCATTCAGCATATGTATATTCTGAATGACTTTTTTCAAAAAAATTTTCAAAGATAACTTAGATTGAAATTGAATAAAAAGTTCCGTTTTTTTTTTTCAGAGACTCTTAGCTTAGACGTCTTACTTTATTTGATCCACAGAAAACAAATTTTTTAAATTTACAGTATCCATCAGTTCAATCTGGTCTTGTGGAAAAATAAACAGCTATTATCTTTTAAAGGTTTCCACCTAGTGGTAAAGTTATTATGAGCAGGAGATAGGACCTCAATGATTAAAGCAGATACAAACACTAACATTAGGCAAGTACTTCAACTTTAATCTTTTGTGAAGTTGAGAACTAGGCTTTAAATACATTCATGATGCTGATAGTAGCAAGCTACTTAAACTTTTGTGGGAATAAGTTTACTTTTCTCCTTTAGCTTTACTTACGTTGCTGCCTAAATTGCTGTTAGAGATGTCTTAACCCTATGAAATTATAAGCAGTAGTTTGTACGCTTTTTGTAGGCTTCAGAGAAAGATGCAGCATAAAGTAGCAATTTTATTTAAGATTAAAAATAAAAACTGGTTTATGTAGAGTCATCAGATTATTCATAGTGAATAAAGAACATAACCTGCAAGAGAGTGAGGAGGTATAAACGGTCGCCATTAACAAACCATATACATTTGCTCAGCCATCTTTTTAGGTCTCAGTTTCATGCTGTGTATAATGAGGGGGTTGTAATTAAATCTGGGGTGACACATTGGTTGTCATGGGCTAATCTGAGTTTTTGGTGTTCACTGCTTAATCTGTACATATTAAAGGAGAGGAAGAATGTGGAAGGGTAAGGGAGGGAGAAAGAGGAGGAAGAGGCAGATAAAGAGCATTTCAAGCTTCTATGCAGAGCAATCATTCTACAGAAAGCCCCAGTCACCATGAGTCCGTTTCCATGCTAGCTGTTTTACTCAGCTACCCATCTGGTATTTGATGGCATGTGAGGTTGTGTCTCCAATTCTGGATGATTTCTAGAGTGACATCTAGATTAAGCCTATTTCACAGTTTTCTAGGTGTCTTGCAAAATCAACATTAATGGCTAATATTTATTGAGTTATTATGTATCAGACAATGCACATTATCGAATTTCATCCTTACAACCACTCTAAACATCTATCATTTTCCTTTCACCAATGAATGAAGAAACCACGTTTTGTGGAAGTTAAATAATTTGCCTGAAGTCACATAGTCAGAAATTGGCAGAACAGGGATTCCAGTCTAGTACAATCCAGAACTCAAGTACCTAATCTGCCCAGAAGTCTGTTTCACATTCCCAAACTAGAGAATTGGCATTTATATTCTATAGTTGACTGGTCACTCCCTACCTAGCTTCTCAATATATCTTAATTTTGAAGATGCAAGGAAACAAAAAAGAGGTCATCTTTTACTTTGTTACATCTCAGTGCTTCCTAGTGTGATTTATGCAACCAAAACATATTTAGATGAAGATAAGCACAAATAAAAAGGCAGAGAATTGACATAAGTTTTTTCTACTTGATTGTGTTACAACTTCGGTATTGACTTGTGCAACAAAATGTTCAAAAGCATTCAGGATAGAATTTGGAATTTCTCTAAAACAAATGCAGCATTGGGGTGGCACATCATTGTGAATCTGGTCCTGCGATTGTAAGGATGACATTATAGTTTACTACTTGACCAAGGAGTTCCGTTAGTAATATGATGGGATATGAAAAATGTGGGCTTTAAATGTTTACATTATTTAAGACTAACATCTTCTAAATATACATTTAAACATTTTTGGGGACATTATGAGGGAGAAAAGGTAGTGAATAATTAATCTAGATACTTCCAAGTTACAGTTGCATATAAGAATCACAAATCTAATGATTAAAATGAAAGAGCATAGAAACTTGCATGTAACATGAAGTAGTTCAACAAGATACATTGTACTTTAATTGTATTCAGTGTGTGTGATTCAGATGGATCAATTGTAAAAAGTAGGGCAACATACTGATTAAAAATTTCATTGTTTTTTCAATAACATTTTACTATGTTGTTTTCATGAGAAACTGCTGAAACTTGCCTTGAAATGCTGATGGTATTCTAAGCATATTCAGGCATCAAAACTCATCGTGCATTTGAAATTTCTCCATGCTCTGTTCTGAATAAACTGGCCACTGGGGTTAACAGTCATCAAGCCAGGACTTTCTGACCTATTGGAAATTTAGATCGTAGCTTATTTTGTACTGCGGCATCCTGTGCTGGTCCTCTAAGGACTCAGCACAAACTGTAGAAAGCAATTACGAGCTTGGAAAGAGATGAAGCCAGAGAGAGCAAGATTAGCTTCTTAAAACTTTTCCTTTTCTCCTTCTTAATATTAATGTTTCCCTCCACAATGAGTTAACAGAATGAGGAAAAGAAAAGTTCCTCCTACTTTGCAAAGTTGAACCTTTTTCTTTCCTTGGTTAGGTGATAGCACTGACACTTCACACAGAGGGCTAATTTACATTTAATGCTTTGGAAATTAATTACAGAGAATAAAGATAATTGTAAGAGTACCCCCATATGCACTTCCAAAAATAAACAAACAAACCACATCATGATTACTAAACAGCCATCTAATGCTTAATTTTATGCACAGTGGGAAGGGCACCAGTAGTTTGGAAAGGGATGGAGGACAGAGAAGAAAGGATACTAATTTGAAATATGTAACAGCAGAGGCAGTTTTATGTGGTAATGACCTGCAGCTTTCCCAGCAGGAGCAGAAGTCCTCAAAGCTTTATGCATGGAGTCCAAGGACGTGCTTACTGGAATTTGGGCCCAGCCAGTCAGCCAAATTACTTAAATAATGATTTAACCAAGTTCGAGATTTTTCCTGTGCCAGTGGGTGGGTATGCCAGGCATAAGCATATTGCTTTTGCTGTTATGATGAACTGGATATGTCTCATTCAAACAAAATCTCCTGACTAAATTTACACTTTTCCTTTTATATAGAAGACCAAGATTGATTTGCCTAGAGAAGAAGAATCACAATGCCACCAATATTTATATTTGATATTGCTCTAGAAAAACTCATATAGAGACATATTCCTTTTAAATGTTGCTCTTTGCTTCAATGGGGCAAATAAAACTTCAAATGTTCACCCTGCCAGACATCACAAATGTCCTCCACCAAAGCTTTTATTGGAATTTTGATGCAGAAAGAGCAACAAGAAAGAGTAGAATAAATTCTGCTCAAAAGTCAGCTAATCAAGTGACCTTCATTCCTTCATTTATCTTTAAAAGTTAAAAACCCTCTTGCTCCTGCATTTAACAACTACTAATTCCACTTGACATTTTAGCCCTCTTTCCTTAAAATGAGCTGCCATTTATTTACTTATTTATTTGTTTATGGATGGTCTGCCCCACTTGAATGCCAGTTTGATGAGGGCAAGGAAATCTGTGGGATATTATGTCTGTAGATACTAGATCAGTGCCTGGCATACAATAGGCACTCAACTATTAATTGAAAGAATAAGCAGACTTAAAATTTGTGTACTTTATTTCACAAGATTATCAAATAGAATATAGTCATATACCAACTCTATTTATCTATACATAGGGCATCTCAGTGGCTAGGAGAAGCTTGAGTTTACTTCATCTTTTAAAAATAAAGAAATTCCAAAACCAGTGTAATAAAACATTTAAAATGCACTGAAGTGTTATGTTAATTATTAAAATTAACTATTTAAACTGAAAAAAATGTAAAAGAGTTTTCATAGGGTATTTCCAAAATTTATAAAACATTGATTGCTAGTTCACTACAGATGATAAGGAAGCAGGACTTTAAAGTTCTCAGAATATCTTCCTTCAATTGTGACAGGATACATTACCTCATTTGTCAATAGCATCCATAATCTATATTTAAGGATTGTTGTTGATATGAAGTGCAGACCAAATGTCTCTTCTGTATCCCTAATTCTTCATCCCCCATCTCCAAACAGGTGCTAGGAACTTTACTGCAGCCCACCTGGCAATCTTCATGTCACATCACCAGCCTTCAGAAGACACATTGCAAATACTAGTGTAAATTCTGGACATGGGTAGCAGCAGTAAATGCTAAGTTATAGGACTAAAGTAACTGGCTGTAGTACCCCGGGAAGTTGGCTTTGAAATGACCATGTCCAACAGCCCTTGTTAAAGTCTCATGCCCAGTTAAAGATAGCACATGTTGGGTAAGATGGTAAAGTTAATTTTGGAATGTAGTTTTTTTTTCAGTGTGTATTAGTTTCTTGTCACTGCTGTCAAAAATTACCACAAACTGGGTGTCTGAAACAAAAGTTTATTCTCTCACAGTTCCAGATGTCAGAAGGGCCGAAGTGATGATATCAGCAGGGCCTCATTCCCTCTAGAGGTTCTAGAAGAGAATCTGTTTTATTCTCTTCCATCTTCTGGTATCTGCCAGCATTCCTTGGCTTGTGGCTACATTACTTCAATCTCTGCCTCCATGGTCACGTTGCCTGAAGTTTTCCTCTAGCTCTCTTTTATAAGGGCATCTGTGATTGCAGTGATTGCATTTAGGGCCTACCTAGATAATCCAGAATACTGTCCCAATATTTTTCTATCCTTAAAGGAATCACATCTTCACAGTCCCTTTTTTTTTTTTTTGCTATAAAAGGTAACATCCACACATACTATGCATCGGAATGTGGACAACTCTTGGGAGATGGCATTATTCAACCTAGCACAGACTACCATCTGGCCTACAGAGATTCATGTCTGTCCCATATGACAAATATATTCATCCTGTCCCAACAACCCCAAAAGTCTCAACTCATTAAAGTATTAATGCATCTAAAATTGCAACTAAATAGTATGAGCTCAAAAGTCCCAAATCTCATTATCTAAATAATCTAACTTAGGTATGAGTCAGAGCGTGGGTGTGATCCATCCTGTGGCAAACTTCTCTCTATCTCTGGATCTGTGAAACTAGGACACAGGTTATCTGCTCCCAAAAATGGTGAGACAGACGTACAATAATAGTTATATACATGTTCAATCCAAAATAGGGAAATGGAAGAAAAAAAAGAGTTGCTAGCTCCCAAATAATTTCAGAATCCAGCCAGTCTTTATTATATTTCAAGATCTGGAAATAATTCTCTTCAGCTAATTTCTCTGTCTTCCATACCCATCCCTGTGGCCTCAGCATCCACAGCTTGGGCTTAGGGTGCTGCATCTGTGGCTCTGGTCTCTGGTTCATTGGGAGTTCCATTATAACTCTCCCCTGGAGTTACATTGTAACCACCCAACAAGTTCTTTTTGCCCACTGCCTGGATAGAGCCAACTTATCAAGACAGGGGAATTGCCATAGAAAAAGAGCTTAGTTAACACAGAGCTGGCTGAACAGGAGACCCGAATTTTTTTATTACTCAAATCAGCTTCCCCTAAAATTCTGAGGCTAGGATTTTTCAAGGATAGTTTGGCGGGTGCTGCTGACGGGTTGGGGGTGCAATCATAGGCCCTGTGGAAAATGGGCCTCCTACAGCTGATCCTGCTTCTGTGTACAGCCACAGGACTGGTTGGTAGGGTTGGGTGGAGCCATCAGTCATCAGAAATGCAAAAATCTGAAAAGGTATCTCAAAAGGCCAACATTAGGTTCCATAGTACTGATGTTACCTGCAGGAGTAATTGAGGAGTTACAAATCTTATGATCTCTGGATAATGGCTGCTAATCATTTATGTCTACAGCTTAGCAGAATTCAGGTTCCTCTCATCCTTCCAACCCAGTGGTCTTTCATTAGCTTTACAATGGCAGTTTAGTTTGGGGGAAGTGCTACTAGCATTTAATCTAAAAACAAATGTCTCCCAAAGCTCAGGAATAATCAAGGGAGGTTTGCAGGTTAAAGGCAAGTTGGGGGTCGGTTAGATCAGATGTCTTTCACTGTCATAATTTTCTCACTGTTATAATTTTTGCAAACATGGATTCAGCCTTTCCTTCATTTCATCCTGTCTGTCCCTTTCAGGCCCAGCTGGCAGTCTTTCTGTTGATATAACAATTCTTGAATCCTTGTATGTCACAGGGATTTATGCTGAAATAAATTATTTTACCCCAAAATATATTTCTTTGACATATTTTGAAATGGCTGTCACTTGTCCAGCAGGCAGAAGTGGCCTTGCAGTGCTGTCTTATGTGGGAAAAATTTGCAGCTGTAGAGAATCCCCATTAATGCAGCCATGCCCCATCCCCTTTCTATGCCTCCCCACCCCCCACCCCCACCCCATGCAGGAGAGATTGAGAGTCTGACACCTTTAAAAGTCTGAAAAGAAACCTTTACCATCTTTTCTCTCTGAGGGTGGCTTCATCTATATAACAAGGCCGCCTTTGCTAGCCAAGCTTCCTGCCAACCACCCATAACCTGTTTTACTGGATCTAAGTCTCCATTCTTTCCACAACTTCAAAATGGTATATAAGTCTCTGTAACTCATTGGGATGTTGGGTCTTTATTCTGAAAGTTTCCACATATCCAAGTTACATAAAATTATCTGCCTTTTCTCCTATTAATTAATATGCCTCAGGTCAGTAATTTTTAGAAAACGTTTAGGGGGCCAAGAGCCTATGACCCCAAAATGCCATTAGACAAGAGAGTCTTCCACATAACCTTTTCTGAATAATCTCATCTTCCTGGCTTCTGCTGTGAGAGTAGAGTGGATCAAGTCACATGCTTACTCTCTTCAAAGAGCCCTCTGTGTGAGGGAATACTCTGACCTTTTTGATCATTTTGAGTAACTAGTCAATGGTTGTCTACCTACTGTCAATAACAAAAGGTCAAATTCTGTAAAATACTTGAAGAAATTTATTCTGAGCCAAGTATCAGGACCACGACCCTTAACAGAGCCCCAGGAATCCCTGAGAACATTTGTCCAGTGTGGTCAGGCTGTAGCTTGGTTTTATACATTTTAGAGAGACATAAGTCATCAATCAATATACAAAAGATAAACATTGGTTCAGTCTGGAAAAGTGGGACAGTTTGAAGTGGAGTGGAAACAGCTTCCAGGTCACAGGTGGGTACAAAGATTTTCTGACTGGCGATGGATTGAAAGAGTTAAGGTATTATTTAAAGACCAAAGGAGTGTCTGGGTTAAGATAAGGGGTTGTGGACACCAAGGTTTTTATTATGTAGATGAAGCATTCAGGTTGCAGGCTTCAGAGAGAATAGATTGTAAATGTTTCTTATCAGACTTAAAAAGGTGCTAGACCTTTACTTAATTCTCTCTTGGATCAGGAAAAAGACGTGGGAAGGGAAGGGAAACAGAATGTAGATTTTCACAAGAGACAGTTTTGCATGACCATTTCAAAATATGCCAAAGAAATATATTTTGGGACAAAGCACTTAGATTTCTTATAGGGTCTGCTATCTGTCATGTTGGTATCTTATTGCTACAAAGAGTACATTTTGTCAGTCTTAAGGTCTCTGGTTTTTGTTTGTTTGTTCGTTTGTTTTGTTTTTGAGACAGAATTTCACTCTTGCTGCCCAGGCTGGAGTGCAATGGCGTGATCTCGACTCACTGCAACCTCTACCTCCTGGGTTCAGGCGATTCTCCCGTGTCAGCCTTCTGAGCAGCTGGGATTATAGGCGCATGCCACTATGCCCAGCTAATTTGTGTATTTTTAGTATAGACGGAGTTTCATCATATTGATCAGGCTGGTCTCGAACTCCTGATCTCAGGTGATCCACCCGCCTCAGCCTCCCAAAGTGCTGAAGGTCTCTGTTTTAATGTTAATGCTGGTCAGTTGTGTCCGCATTCCAAAGGGAGAATATAATGAGGCGTGTCTGACCTCCCTTTCCCCTCATGGCCTGAACTAATTTTTCAGTTTAACTTTGGAATGCCCTTGGCCAAAAGGAGGGGTCCATTCAGTTGGATGGGGGGCTTGGAGTTTTATTTTTGGTTTACACTAAACTCTTGGCTTTATATTCAGAACTCATTTTCCTAACAATAAATCTCCTATTTTTAGCATTTTTTGCAATCTGTGTAGGTTGGGAATTTCCCAAATTGTCAAATCCTGCTTCATTTTGGCGTAACAGTTCTTCCCTGAATCTTTCTCTTTCCCTTCACATTTTACTAAAGGCAGTAAGAAGAAACCAGGGCACACCTTGTATGCTTTTCTTGGAAATGTCCTCAGCTCAGTATCCTAGTTCATCACTTTCAAGTTTCTCTTTCCATTTCCTCTGTGCCCTTACTGGAAACACTATGAACATCTATATTTTCACTAACAGTCTGTTCGAGGCAATCCAGGATTTTTCTGTCATGCACCTCAAAATTATTCCAGCTTCTTCCCATTACGCAGTCCCAAAAGCACTTCTACATTTTTAGGAATTTGTTACAGTAGTCCCCCGCCCCCAACACAGTATCAAAGTCTATTTTAGTTTCCTGTGGCTGCTGTAACAAATTAGCACAAACTCAGTGGCTGGGCGCTGTGGCTCATGCCTGTAATCCCAGCACTTTGGCGATCACGAAGTCAGGACATCGAGACCATCCTGGCTAACACAGTGAATCTCTGTCTCTACTAAAAACACAAAAAATTAGCCGGGCATGGTGGCGGGTGCCTGTAGTCCCAGCTATTTGGGAGGCTGAGGCAGGAGAATGGGGTGAAACTGGGAGGCAGAGCTTTCAGTGAGTCAAGATCGTGCCACTGCACTCCAGCTTGGGTGATAGAGCAAGACTCCGTCTCAAAAAAACAAACAAAAAAAGAAATGTATTCTTTCACAGTTCTGGAGCCTAGAAATCTGAAATCAGAATCACTGCACTGAAATCCTGGTGTCAGCACAGCCACACACACACTCTGCATGCTCTCAAAGAGAATCTATTCCTTGTCTCTTTCAGCTTCTGATGAGTGCTGACATGTCTTGCTTGTGGCCACATTGCACCACCCTTTATGGCCAGTTTCTTCAAATCTCTCTCTGCTCCGTCTTCACACTGCTGACTTTGTAGGTCCCTACCCCTCTTATAAAGGATACCTACGATCACATTTAAGGCCCACCTGGATAATTCAGAGTAGTCTTTGCATTTTAAGATTCTTAATTACATCCACAGAGACCCTGTTTCCGTATAAGGTAACATTGACAGGTTCCAGGAGTGAGGACCTGCTATGTTATTAGGAAAAAAAAAAAAAAATTGTAGCGTCTGATTTTGCACTCAAAATAACTCAATAGTGTTTAAAAATTTTGTTTCTTTCTCTTCTTAGAAGAGAGCACTTAATCTGTATCCACTCATTCATTGTCTAATTAGCATGAAATTTTCCCTTTTTCGTCTACTATATTTAGTCCATCAGCATCAGCAAGACTGTCATCAAAATACTCTCTCTGCTTGTCCAGTGCTACCTTTCTATCTCAAGCTATGGTTATTTCTCTCCTGAACTTTAGCAGTAACCTCCGAACTGTCGCCCAGCCTTCACTCTTGTCTTCCAACAATTCACTCTCACCAAAGCAACCAGAATCTTTTAAAATCCCATCAGCTAATGTCATTCCCCTGCTTAACACCATGCACTGGCATCCTATTATACTTTGAATAAAACCTAATGTGTTACCTTTACTTCAAATGTTCCATAAAACCAATGATCTAATAGATTCATTTGTCCCTTCAATGTGGGCTCCTTTTAAAGAGCTAAAATGACCATTCTTATTCACAAAGGAGACAAAATGTTTGCTAAAATGGAAATTTGTTGCACTTTTAATGATGTCACTTAATTCTGTACTTTACCTTGCCTTAAAAATAATATCTTCAAATGTCCTTTATAAGGTATTTAGAAATACTTGGTTCCAATCACACTTAGACGAACCTTGTGTTTATTGCTCAGTCTGTGATAAATATTTTACTAGTATTAGTTTTTTTTTTTATTTTTTTTTTGAGATGGAGTCTCACTCTGTCGCCCAGGCTAGAAGGCAGTGGCGTGATCTTGGCTCACTGCAAGCTCCGCTTCCTGGTTTCACGCCATTCTCCTGCCTCAGCCTCCCAAGTAGCTGGGACTACAGGTGCCCGTCACCATGCCTGGCTGTTTTTTGCATTTTTAGTAGAGTGGGGGTTTCACCGTGTTAGCCAGGATGGTCTCGATCTCCTGACCTCGTGATCTGCCCGCCTCGGCCTCCCAAAGTGCTGGGATTACAGGCGTGAGCCACCGTGCCCAGCCACTAGTATTAGTTTTGGACCTACCACTGGCTTATCAACTATCTCTTGATAAAGGTGTCACTTAACATTTTCATGGTTGGTCAAAAATCAAGAGTGATTTATTGAATACTTGCAGGGTCTGCTATCTGTCATGTAGCAATTTGGGGGAAAATGTGTGTGTGTATATATATTTATAAAACATATAATATATAAAATTATATTATTTATAAATATAAAATTGAAATAATATAGTATATATTATATATTTGTGTATAATATATACACCTTTATATATATAAAATATATATTTTTCCCTGGCTTGTTAAAGCATCTCCTTTATTTCATCTTGTCATTCAGTGCCTCAAAATTAAAGATAAAATGTAAATTACCAGCATCTCAAAGTAAAAATGCCAATTTACAAAGGAACTCACAAAAGCCCAGAAAGTTATAGACATCTTTTAGTAGCTAAAAATTTAAAAATTATACCTTTTGCATGTATCATATGGGTAATTATCAGTTTAGTACCCATTGTTAGCAAAAGTATGAAAAGTACTTTTCAAGTACTTTTGATACAATGCACTCATAGTGTAAAGTCAGCACGGCACAGCTATGCTGGAAAGTTATTTGTCAAGAATCATCAGTGCTATCAAAACGAGCATAACAACAGGGCCCGGTGGCTTATGCCTGTAATCCCAGAACTTTGGGAGGCTGAGACGGGCAGATCGTCTGAGGTCAGGAGTTTGAGACCAGCCTGGCCAACATGGTGAAACCCCATCTCTACTAAAATACAAAACTTAGCCAGGCACAGTAGCAAACGCCTGTAATCCCTGCTACTCAGGAGGCTGAGACATGAGACTCCCTTGCACCAGGAGGTGGAGTTTGCAGTGAGTGGAGATCGTGCTATTGCCCTGCAGTGTGGGTGACAGCGTGAGACTCTCTCGGAAAAAACAACAACAAAAACAAAACAAAAAAGAGTATACTTTGAACATAGCTCGCTCTTTTAAACTAATAAAAAAATCAAATATGTGCAAGAAAATTTGTGCATAAAGACATTTGTTATATCATTCTTTACAAGAAGGTGAATTTTTTAAAAATCTGATTAAGTGAATAAATTATGTGACAGCGACATCCCGAAACAGTACATGGCCATTAAAAATCATGATTTAGAAAAACATTTTGTGACACTAACAAATATTCATGATATGTAGTCAGAGCATGTTAAGCACTTGTTAAGTGCCTTATTATTTCAGTTTTTTGAGACACACACATAAGAGCACCACTTCTGGAAGTGAATTAATATACACAAATAATAAATATTGAAGGTATTAATGATGACCTTCATTTTCTTCTTAAAATTATTTCTCTTTTCAAAATTTTAGGTTGACCATGCATTGTTTTTGTAATATACTTGCTGAAGAGAAAACAAAATCTGTGCATTCTAAAAAAAGTTGCTCATGGAAAGATTAAAAGAGGCCCTTATAGGATCAGAGCCCCAGAAACATTCACATAAAAGTAACTGGATGCTCCTCTTTTTTTTTTTTTTTGTCTGCAGTAGGAGAGGCAGAAAAATAGGTATCTAGAGGCTAGAGACCTTATAAAAGAGCTGATGATCTCTTACTTATTATCTCAATCAATGACACAGAATCAATATTCTTAAAATTCCATAAAATTATGCACAAATGCACACAGAGCTATAGTCAAGTATTATCTATGTTGACAGAATACCACCAGACAAAATTAATCACATTCAGATTAGACCAAAAATGTTGTCCATTGAACCTTTCATTGAAGGGTGCTTAGAGGTATATATGTGGGGAAGGGAGATGTTAATGACAAAGATAAATAGTTCCTTAATTTGGAGTGTGCTGATAATGTCATACTTAGTATTCATTCTCTGGGGTGCAGTAGGGGAAAATCATGCAAATTCATGTGTTTAGAAAGATATCCACATTGCATTTTTGGGTGGCTCTTTTGCAACATAAAAACCTTCTGAGTATTAGCTTTTAATAATTTCATATATATTAAACTAATAAAAAATAAACTAATTTTTAAAAATAAAAATGCAGTCTCATAAAAGGAATCATAATCTAAAAAAATTATCTTTTCTTGTTTTGTTTCTATACACTTCATTAATCATATTCTATTCTTTTCATCACTGTCTCCCTTTCTCAGAGCCAGAAGTAAAATTATCATCGGTTATCTAGGATCATCAACTAAAAAACTGAACTCAGGTGCTTTCTAGCTCCATGTATTTCTTCAGGGATTATATCTGTGAAAAGGCTCACATCAGATCCAAGAGACGTGGGAAGAAGTTGTCCATTGACTCAAAATTGTGTTTAAATACTTTACTATATACAATGTATATATGTATTAACTTTCCCGATTTGAACATTAGTTTACAGCTAGCATTTGTTTCATTATAACAGCAACCAAAAAACCCAAAATACAACCTAAACAATCATAAGCCCATCTACTCAAATGTACGTTTTCAGCTTGCTTTTATATGAGTAAGAATCTCTACATGGACATACACGTTAGATCTATCATAAACAATTGCAAAGGATTCTGGAATCTAAGTTAGATGATGTATTTTGAATGGCTTCTTCAGTTTTTCTGACATTCTATCCCTCCATGCATTTATCTGTGCTCAGAAGCAATTGACCAATCTATGCAGAACTGTCCTGTAGGTCTTCTACATCCCTATCCCTGTTCACATCCATTATATTTCTGTTATACTAAATAGTATTTACAAGTTGTTCCCTTCACTCCACCTTACTCAGAGCTCCATTAAAACAGGGAAAAATGCTCTTCATCTTTGTACACTTGAAATCAAGCAAAGTGCCCAGCACATGATAGACTTTAGGGATTCATAAAGAATAATCAAAGAATGAACAACAATGATATTGATATCTTGAAAATGTTATAGGAAATCAAAATTGTAAATTTCAATGAAGATACTCCAAACAACTCCAGCCAATTACTTGTGAGAATAGCTGATTTTAAATAAGGTCCTCTTTCAGCTTATATTTAAAAAATAAGATTTAAGGTAATATAATTATGAGGAGTATTATAAAGATGTAAAATACATCTCCTATAAATTATTTAAATTAAATTATTTCTTAAAATTAAGAAAATTTTAATATTTACTGAAAGCAGTTATAATTCAATAACTTGATTAAGCAAACTCTGCCTTAGTTTACATTGAGACAGTAAATTGAAAAAAATACTAATTTTTATATATGTTAAAATTATATTAACTACAGAAGGAAAAATTAGTGTCCTGACCTACATACAAGCTAACTGTTAAAAAATAACACAAATGCATGCATCCATTACTATTCCAGCTTAAAATTATAATAAAAATGGATAACCAGAGTGAATGTGTGGGTATGAGTGTAGGTGTATGTCAGATGATGAGGTTTATAGGTGTTGTGTGCACGTAGGGAAGTGTGTGAGTGTTTGTGCGTGTTCTCACATGTGTGCTTAGGGTCAGAAATGCATCAAAATATAATTCTGAACTTAATTCTACAACAAAATAAGTAAAGCAATCAATGTATTAATAATTATTTTACTTAACTGTTGTCCCATAAATACACTTGAGAGAGTGATAAAATGTCTGCTTGCATTTATGCTTAAACACTTCCAACCTTCCAGTTCCCTAGGTAATATGGTGTTTTGGCTTATTTGCGAGCATGTAGCCTTCTTTGCTGGAATCCAACCCAAACAAACAGATCCTTGTGCAATCTGTTGCAGGCTCTTTCATATAAATAGAAGATTAAGAAAAAAATGATGTCTGTCCTGCCAGCGTTGGTAATTTGTGTAGCTAGTTTTCCACTGTACTCTTGAATTCTCTTTTATTGAGACATGATTTGGGGGACTTCATGTGGGCACCTTAAAAGCTACGTAGACATTCTGTCAAACACTAACTGTAAAATCTAAGCTTCAATTAATGTCTATCATCAAATTAAGAGATAACGTTAGTTTTCACACTTCAGTTCTCAGCTGAATGCTTTAACTATTCTTATTAGGGGCTCTTAGCACATCGAAAAAGAGATCAGCAAAACAAATGATTAGCTCTGGTCATTTACTAGGCTTCAATGGTAGTTTGATTTGTTAACAATGCATTTCTAATAAATGTAATTGCTGCTTATTTAAGGAGACTAATTTTAGTATAAACACAAAAGTATGAATCTAGGAAACATATATTGTGATTTGCTGCTATATATTCTCTATACATACAAGTACCCATAGGCATATATAGATATATATTATTTTAAAACTCATCACTTTATAATTCAAGTTAAGTTGCTAGTTCCATATATTGGTTTCCAAATCCGCTTTTCCACAAATTTTTCTCTCTCTAACGAAAGAAAATGTATGTTCTATTAAAAGAAAACAAATCTTACAAAATACCTAAAATAACCTACAGATTATTAAATAATAACAATTAACTATTTTTCCTAATTGATTTGTGCCATGTTAACCAACAAAAATTCTACACATTAGAGAAATCCCTTATTTTATGAAGTTTTGTTTGTTTGTTTGTGAGACAGAATCTTGCTCTGTCGCCCAGACTGGAGTGCAGTAGTGTGGTCTCGGCCCACTGCAACCTCCACCTCTGGGGTTCAAGCGATTCTCCTGTCTCAGCCTCCCGAGTAGCTGGGACTACAGGTGTGTGCCACCACACCTGGCTAATTTTTGTATTTTTAGTAGAGATGGGGTTTCACTATGTTGGCCAGGCTGGTCTCGAACTCCTGACCTCATGATCCACCCTCCTCAGCCTCCCAAAGTGCTGAGATTACAGGCATGAGCCACCTGTGCCCAGCCTACTTTATGAGTTTTTTAAGTCAGTAAATTGTATATAACATTGCACAATGAATTTACTTTCCAATTAATCTTTGTATTCTAATTGGTTTGATAGGGGAACTAACGCTTTTAACACTACAGGCAGATGCTTGCAAAGTCTTTAGGAAATTGACCACTTCATTGTAGTTAAAGCGTATATTGTTTGGAGGCCTACATGGATATGAGATCGCCTTTTATGTTTGGACTTTGGTACTAAGTTGCAGTAGGCCATACTCCCACTGTTAGCCTTAATACGATTAGTTTGGGTATTATCAAAAGAACAATTAACTCCTGCTGATATGATCACAGATGGTATCAAAGAGTAAGAGGAACTCAATTTTACAGGGACACTCATCTCAGGCTTTTATATTGGTAGTGCCAATACAAAAATGGCTATAAAATTCAATGACAATATTCCCTGTAACTATTAGTGGTACATCACTCAACTGGTAGTAAATTAAATGATTTTTTCTAGCTTGCTTAATTCTGAAGTGGGGGGGTCCTGTCTGATTGTCTAATAATACTAACTCTGTGACTCTGGGTATGTTATTAAATTTCTCCGAGGACAGGTTTCTTACCTGCAAAATTGAGACCAATAATAACACACACTCCTGGATGGTTATATGGATTAAATCAGGAAATTCAGGTAAAAGGCATAGCCCCCCTGTTGCTTACATATAAATGTGAGTTCTTATTGTACTCATTTTTATAATGATATCTTTAATGATTTTATGGACTCTGCAGGGAAGCTTTAATAAATATGAACTTAGAAATACTTTGTGTTTTTGATAGATACCATTAGCCCAATTTCCAAAGAAGGTCTATAATTTTAATTATGAAGTGATGATAAATGTTCTTATATGCCTTTCAACTTCAGAGGGATTTTTTTTCCTGCTATTAGTGGAATGTACATCATTTACAGATTAGATTTCTGAGAATAATAGTAAATTATTGTTTTAATATACTGCTATTTCATTTCCCTAATAGTTTCTTTGCTTCAGTTTTCAAGTGATATTATTATAGTTTCCTTTGATTATAGTATCACTTTCTAGTTTGTGGTTAGTGTTCTGCTAGCTTTATAGAATGAATTAAGGATATTTGGGGCTTTCCTATATTCTGACACATTTAAATAGCTTAGAAGTTTTCTATTTCTTGACATTTGTAGAATTTCACAGTGGTATTTTTGAGCAAAGTACAAGGAATTAAAGGGAGAAAATGACTTCTTTTTCTGTTTTTATTTGGTTACTTATATGTTTCATTATGAGTTAGCTTTGGGAATTTATATTTTTTCTAGAAAAACCCAGAGGTAGAGAATTCTAGAAAAACCAAGAAGACCGCTCAAGAAAAGTAGAATTATTCTAGTTATTTGAAGAATCATTCAATCACTTTTAAGGATAGAAAAATAACCTTTAAAAAATTGAGTTATCTTTAAGTTTCACAAAGAAATTTTAGACATATTCACAAGTATTACATTTATTTGTTCCTTTCAGACAAATTTCATGAAAAAATGTTTTAAGGACAGGAGACAGAAATGTAGCTAAATTAGATGACTCATCTAAAATCGAATGCCCAGAACTACTTCACATCCAATAGAAGTAGATAGGCTACTATCAAAATACAAAAAACAAAACAAAGGAACAGAGAACAAGCGTTGGTGAGGACGTGGAGAAATTGGGACCCTCCTCTACTGTTAATGGAAATGTAAGATGGTACAACCTCTAGGGATAACAATATGGTGGCTCCTCAAAAAATTAAAAATAGAATTACCATATGATCCAGCAATTTTACTTCTGGGTATACACCCAAAATAATTGAAAGCTGGGCCTTGAAGACACATTTGTACATTTGTTTGTACAAATGACCAGAACATGATTGAGCCAAGCCAAGGAATATCACTTGAACTAGAACCTTTTGAACTATTCTTGACCACTCTAAGTTGAACAGGGCATATTCCTTCCATGCATAGGCTCCAAGTAAAATTTCTTGAGCTTATTTTTGAATAGTTCTGCCCTTTTATATATTAAAAAAGAAAATAAAATTTTGAAAAGTTAGCAAATAAGGCCCTAAAGCAACGCATAATAATTTTCCCTCCAAAATAGGTTTCCATCCTATTGAAACATCCTTCTCTGGGAAGCCATGCCTAACTCTTCTAACACTACACTGTGTGCATGTGTTTCCCTTCAACATACCCACCACGTCCTAGTCTTTCTTTACATCTTTCATTTTTCCATATTCTGAATATCTTTTTGTTTCCTCTTCCCCTCTAGAGTGGGAATCTCTGGAGAATAGCCAATAAATAGATAAAGACCTAAGTTTCACCCCCTATTTCTACTCTCTTGGAATGGATTTCAATTGTTTAGTGTTCTGTCTTCACTATTAGTTCATAAGTTTTTCTACGCATGCAGCAGAGTTAATAAATATCTGAGGACTTATTGTATGCAAAGTGCTGTGCTGCAATCCATGGAGATAGCAGCATAAAAACTTAAAAAACAAAAGGCCAAAAATTTCTTTACTCACTTAGATTGCATTACAGAGAAGATGGATAATAAACAAGGTAAAGAAATGCAGTCCAGCTCGGGCACAGTGGCTCACATCTGTAATCCCAGCACTTTGGGAGGCTGAGGCAGGCAGATCACTTGAGGCCCGGAGTTTGAGACCAGACTGGCCAACATGGCAAAACCCTGTCTCTACTTAAAAAAAAAAAAAAAAAAAAAAAGCCAGGCATGGTGGTTCCTACCTATAATCCCAGACACTCAGGAGGCTGAGACGGGAGAATCGCTTGAACCCGGGAGGCAGAGGTTGCAGTAAGCCGAGATCGCACCACTATTCTACAGCCTCGGTAACAAAGCGAGACTCTGCCTCAAAAATAAGTAAATAAAGAAATAAATATAAATAAAAAGAAAATAAATGCTGTACACATTATGTTGCATATGTCATAAGATAAAAACAAAACAGAGAAGGGGATATAAAGTGTCAGCCTATGTAAAAAAGGAAAATACTATTATTTCATTATTTTACAGAATTAAATAATTTTTAATTTTATATATATATATGCCTAGCCAAGTAAAAAGACAAAGAGTTCAATAAATAATAGTTGTAGATGATAACTATGACGATGATAAAAGAAAAGAATAGGAGGAGGAAAAGAAGGAAGAGAAAAAAGAAGAGATATATTGTATTTCTTTACAAAACTATCACAAGACTTGAAGCGAATTATCAAATTTGTGATAAATTGTTTTAGTACAAACAAATAGATATGGTACGGTGCCTGTACTCGGCTTGCAACTTATGTTGAGGTGATTCCCACTCACATTGGCCCTTGTCCTTGTCAGCCATCCATGCCACAGTTGGCAGCCAGGGGGCCAAAGAAGCTGTGCCCTCGGGTTGTCCATGATTGGCACCTCTTGATGAGGTGAAGATATCATTCCTAATATATTTATTTTCATGTATCCTTTGATAAAACTGAATGCAGTTCAAATTTTATTAAAACATTTAAAACTTTTTTTTTTTATTTTTGGAACAGAGTCTTGCTCTGTCACCCAGGCTGGAGTGCAATGGCGCCATCTTGGCTCACTGCAGCCTCTGCCTCCCAGGTTCAAGGGATTCTCCTGCCTCAGCCTCCCAAGTAGCTGGGATTACAGGTGCCCACCACCATGCCTGGCTAATTTTTGTATTTTTAGTAGAGATGGGGTTTCACCATGTTGGTCAGGCTGGTCTCGAACTCCTGACCTCAGGTGATCCACGCACCTTGGCCTCCCAAAGTCCTGGGATTACAGGCATGAGCCACTGTGCCTGGCCTATTAAAAACTTTTTATGTTGTGTGAGTCTGATGGCCAGCTTCTAACTAGAGTTGTGCTTCTTCAGTAATCTGAGTAGGTAAGACTCCCCTTGTGGAAGTCAAAGTCTACAAACTCCAGTGCCCACATGAACCAGGAAGGTAACATAAATAAGAGAATATTTAAACAAAAACTGAAAGGAATGAGAGGGGGAATGGCTGTGGCAGGCTGAATAATGGCCCTTTCTCCCCAGTAAAATCAAGTTAAGGATCTTGAGATTGGGAGATTTTCTTGAATTATCTGGGTAAATTCAATGTAATTGAAAAGATCTTTATAAAAGGAGGCAAGAAGTTCAAAGACAGAGGAGATGTGGTAAAATAATCAGAGATTGGAGTAATGTTCTTTGAAGATGGAGGAGGGGACCATGAGTCAAGGAACACAGGTGCCCTCTAGAAGCTGAAAGTGGCAAGAAAATAGATTCTCCCCTAAAGCCTCCAGAATGAACACAACACTGCCAAAACTGATTTTAACTGACATCCAGAACTGTAAGGAAGTAAATTCAGCATTTATGTTTTAACAGAAATTCATCTTTTAAAAAATAAAACCCAGGAGGATAGATAAAGGTCATGCATTCAGGATTTAGTCCAGATCGAAGATTTCTGGTTTTCAACTACTGCTAAACTGTGATTTCAAGGAAAACTTTTTTTTTTTTTTTGAGGCAGAGTCTTGCTCTGTCACCAGGCTGGAGTGTGGTGGCGTGATCTCAGCTCACTGCAACTTCTGACTCCCTGGTTCAAGCGATTCTCCTGCCTCAGCCTCCCAAGTAGCTGGGATTACAGGGACTTGCCACCATGCCTGGCTAATTTTTGTATTTTTAGTAGTGATGGGGTTTCACCATTTTGGCCAGGATGGTCTTGATCTCTTGACATCATGATCCACCTGCCTCAGCCTCCCAAAGTGCTGGGATTACAGGTGTGAGCCACCGTGCCTGGCTGGAAAACATTTTTTTTACAATTGTATTTTAGTAAAAAATGCAATAGGCTCCTGGGGGAAGGGCAGCCACCATCACTGTAGCTCCAGTAGGCCATTTTCCCCTGCTAGTGCCTGGGAGAATGGACAGTTTGGACTGGGAGGCATTCCTCAGAGTGCAGCACAGTGGCTGTGGCAGATCATAGCCAGACTATTTCTTTGTGGGGATGGGGATGTGTAGACCCATCCATCCCTCCTCATCAGCCAAGGCAGGAATTACAGCAACTCCAGCCAGGGGTTTATGAACAGAACTCTGATCTCCCTGGGATGGAGCCCTTGGGGGAAGGGGCAACTGCAGTGTCCAGTTCAGCAGACTTAGTCTTTCCCATCTGCTGGCTCTGAGGAGACTGGGCAGTCCAGATAAGTGGAATTCCCCCGAGTGCAGTGCACCCACCCCATCAAGGGGCAGCCAATCTGCTTCTTCAAGCAGCTCCTGATCCTGTGCCTACTGACTAGGTGAGACCCCCCCAGCAGGGATCTCCAGACATCTCATACAGGAGAGTTCTGGCTGGCATCAGGTTGGTGCCCCTCTGGGACAGAGCTCCCAGAGGAAGGAGCAGGCAGTTATCTTTGCTGTTGTGCAAACTCCACTGGTGATACCTCCAGGTAGTGGAGGGACCCAGGCACACAGGATCTGGAGTGGACCCCCAGCAAGCTGCATCAGCCCTGTGGAAGAGGGGCTTGACTGTTAAAAGAAAAACAAAGAAACAGAAAGCAGCAACAACAACAGCATCAACAAAAAGACCCCCAAAAACCTCATACAAAGGTCAGTAGCTTCAAAGATCAAAAGTAAATAAACCCACAAAGATGCAACACAAAAACACTGAAAATTCAAAAAGCCAGAGTACCTCTTCTCCTCCAGATGATCACAACACCTCTCCAGCAAGGGCATAGAATTGGGCTGAGGTGGACATGGATGAATTGGTAGAAGTAGGCTTCAGAAAGTGGGTAATAATGAACACCGCTGAGCTCAAGGAGTATGTTCTAACCCAGTGCAAAGAAGCTAAGAACGATGGTAAAACATTACAGGAGTTGTTAGTCAGAATAATCAGTTTAGAGAGGAACGTAAATGACCTGATAGAGCTTAAGAACTTCACAACGCAACCACACGTATCAGTAGCCAAGTAGACCAAGTAGAGGAGAGAATCTCAGAGCTTGAAGACTGTCCTGTTGAAGTAAGTTAGGCAGACAAGATTAGAGAAAAGAGAATGAAAATTAATAAACAAAACCTCCAAGAATTATGGAATTATGTAAAAGCACCAAACCTACAATTGATTGAGGTACCTGAAAGAGATGAGGACAACAAAACCAAGTTGGAAAATATACATCAGGGTATCTTCCAGGATAATTTTCCCAACCTAAAAAGACAGGCCAACATTCAAATTCAGGAAATCCAGAGAACCCCAGTAAGATACTCCATGAGAAGATCAACCCCAAGACGTATAATCATCAGATTTTCCAAAGTTAAAATGACAGAAAAAATGTTAAGGGCAGCCAGAAAAAAAAGGTGAGGTCTCCTACAGAGGGAAGCCCATCAGACTAACAGCGGATCTCAGTGAAAACAAGCCAGAAGAGATTGGGGGACAATGTTCAACATTCTTAAAGAAACTAATATGCAACCCAAAATTTCATATCTAGCCAAACTAAGCTTCATAAGGGAAGGAGAAATAAAATCCTTTTCAGACAAGCAAATGCTAAAGGAATTCATCACCACCAGGCCTGCTCTGCAAGAGCTCCCGAAGGAAGCACTGAATATGGAAAGGAAAAACCATTACAGCCACTACAAAAACACACTGAGTGTATAGACCAATGACACTGTGAAGCAACCACATTAACAAGTCTGCTAAATTAACTAGCCAGCATCATGATGACAGGATCAAATTCACACATAGCAATATTAACCTTGAATGTAAATGGGCTAAATGCCCCCAATTAAAAGACACAGAATGGCAAGCTGAATAGAGTCAAGACCCATCAGTGTGCTGTATTCAAGAGACTCATCTCATGTGCAAAGGCACACATAGGCTCAAAATAAAGGGATGGAGGAAAATTCAGCAAGCAAATGGAAAGCAGAAAAAAGCAGGGGTTGTAATCCTAGTTTCTGACAAAACAGACTTTAAACCAACAAAGATCAAAAAAGACGAAGGGCATGACATAACGGCAAAGGGTTCAATTCAACAAGAAGAGTAACTATCCTAAATATATATGCACTCAATACAGGAGCACCTAGATTTATAAAACAATTGCTTAGAGACCTTCAAAGAGACTTAGATTCCCACACAATAATAGTGGAAGACTTTAGCACCCCACTGTCAATAGTAGACAAATCATCGAGACAGAAAATTAACAAAGGTATTCAGGACTTGAACTCAGCTCTGAATCAAGTGGACCTGATAGATATCTACAGAACTCTCCATCCCTAAACAACAGAATATACATTCTTCTAGGTGCCACATGTCACTTACTCTAAAATTGATCACATAATTGGAAGTAAACCACTCCTTAGCAAGTGCAAAAGAACTGAAATCAGAACAGTCTCTCAGACTACAATGCAATTAAATTAGAATTCAAGATTAAGAAACTCACTCAAAACCACACAACTACATGGAAATTGAATAACCTGCTGCTGAATGACTCTGGGTAAATAAAGAAATTAAGGCAGAAATCAAGAAGTTCTTTCAAATGAATGAGAACAAAGAAACAGTATACCAGAATCTCTGGGACACAGCTAAAGCAGTGTTAAGAGGGAAATTTATAACACTAAATCCCCATATCAGAAACGTAGAAAGATCTCAAATTGACATCCCCACATCACAACTAAAAGAAATAGAGTACCAAGAGCAAACACAACCCAAAGCTAACAGAAGACAAGAAATAACCTGGATCAGAGTGGAACTGAAAGAGATAGAAATATGAAAAACCCTTCAAAAATTAACAAATCCAGGAGCTGTTTTTTTGAAAAAATTAATAAAATAGAAGACCACTAGCTAGATTAATAAAAAAGAGAGAAGAATCAAATAGACACAATAAAAAATTTTAAAGGGGATAGCATCACAGACTCTACAGAAATACAAACAACCGTCAGAGAATTCTATGAATCCCTCTATGCAAATTAACTAGAAAATCTTGAAGACAGGGATAAATTCCTGGACACATACACCCTTCCAAGATTGAATCAGGAGGAAGTTAAATCCCTGAATAGACCAATAACTAGTTCTGAAATCGAGGCAGTAATAAATAGCCTACCAACCAAAAAAAGCCCAAGACAAGAAGGATTTACAGCTGTGTACTACCAGAGGTAAAAAGAGGAGCTAGTACCATTTCTTCTGAAACTATTTCCAACAATTGAAAAGAAGGGACTCCTCCCTAACTCCTTTTATGAGGCCAGTATCATCCTGATAAGAAAACCTTGCAGAGACACACAAAAAAAAAAAAAAAGAAAAAAAAGAAAAGAAAAGAAAAGAAAACATCAGGCCAGTATACCTAATGAACATCAATGCAAAAATCCTCAAAAGAAAAACTACTGGCAAACTGAATACAGCATCATATCCAAAAGCTTATCCACCATGATCAAGGTGACTTCATTCCTGGGATGCAAGGCTGGTTCAACGTACACAAATCAATAAACGTCACTTATTACATACACAGAACTAAAGACAAAAACCACATGTTTATCTCAATAGATGCAGAAAAGGCCTTTGATAGAATTTAACATCACTTCACGTTAACAACGCTCAATAAAATTGGTATTGAAGAAACATACCTCAAAATAATGAGAACCATTTATGACAAACCCACTACCAATATCATACTGAATTTCCCTTTGAAAACCAATACAAGACAAGGATGCCTTTTCTCACCACTCCTATTCAACATAGTATTGAAAATTCTGGTCAGGGAAATCAGGCAAGAGAAAGAAAGAAAGGGTATTCAAATATGAAGAGAGGAAGTCAAATTGTCTTTGTTTGCAGATGACATGATTGCATGTCTAGAATACACTATCCTCTTAATCCAAAAGCTTCTTAAGCTGATAAGCAACTTCAACAAAGTCTCAGGATACAAAGTCAGTGTGCAAAAATCACAAGCATTATTATATACCAATAATAGACAAAACAGATAGCCAAATCATGAATGAAGTTTCATTCACAATTGCTACAAAGACAATAAAATACTTCGGAATGTAACTAACAAGGGAAATGAGGGACCTCTTCAGGGAGAGCTGTAAACCACTGCTCAAGGCAATCAGAGAGAACACAATCAAATGGAAAAACATTCCGTGCTCATGGACAGGAAGATTCAATATCGTGAAAATGGTCATATGCCCAAAGTAATTAATAGATTCAGTGTTATTGCCATCAAACTATTGACAGAATTAGAATTCTAATTCTCTAACAGAATAGAGATATCAGAAATAAGACTATATCAGAAATAAGACAATAATCTATTGAATAACCTGCTGCTGAATGACTCTGGGTAAATAAAGAAATTAAGGCAGAAATCAAGAAGTTCTTTCAAATGAATGAGAACAAAGAAACAGTATACCAGAATCTCTGGGATCACAGAAATAGATTCAGTGTTATTGCCATCAAACATTGACAGAATTAGAATTCTAATTCTCTAACAGAATAGAGATATCAGAAATAAGACCACACATCTACAATCATCTGATCTTCAACAAACCTAGCCAAAAAAAGAAAGCAGTGGAGAAAGGACTCTCTATTTAATAAATGGTGCTGGGATAACTGGCTAGCCATATGCAGAAAACTGAAACTGGACCCCTTCCTTATACCTTATACAAAAAGAAAACTCAAGATGGATTAAAAACTTAAATGTAGAACTATAAAACCCATAGAAGAAAATCTAGGCAATACCATACAGGACATAGGCACAGTCAAAGATTTCATGACAAAAACGTGAAAAGCAATTGCAACAAAAGCCAAAACTGAGAAATGGGATCTAATTAAACTAAAGAAATTCTGCACAGCAAAAGAAACTGTCTTCAGAGTGAACAGGCAACCTACAGAATGAGAAAAAAATTTTGCAACCTATCCATCTGATACAGGTCTAGTATCCAGAGTCTACAAAGAACTTAAATTTATGAGAAAAAAACAACCCCCATTAAAAAGCAGGCAAAGGACATGAACAGACACTTCTCAAAAGAAGACATTTATGCAGCCAACAAACATATGAAAAAAACCCTCAACACTACTGAGCATTAGAGAAATGGAAATCAGAACCACAATGAGATACCATCTCACACCAGTCAGAATGATGTTTATTAAAGTCAAGAAATAACAGATGCTGGCAAGGTTGCAGAGAAATAGGAACACTTTTACACTATTGGTGGGTATGTAATTTAGTTCAACCATTGTGGAAGACAGTGTGAAAATTCCTCAAAGACCTAGAACCAGAAATACCATTTGACCCAGCAATTCCATTAGCCGGTATATACCCAAAGGAATATAAATCATTGTATTTTATATGAACACATATATTGTATATGAACACATACGTTCATTGCAACACTATTCACAAAAGCAAAGACATGGAATCAACCCAAATGTCCATCAATGATAGACTGGATAAAGAAAATGTGGTACATATACACTATGGAATACTGTGCAGCCAAAAAAAGGAATGAGATGATGTCCTTTGCAGGGACATGGAAGGAGCTAGAAGTCATTATCCTCAGCAAACTAAGTAGGAACAGAAAACCAAACACCATATGCTGTCACTCATAAGTCAGAGCTGCACAATGGGATCACATGGACACAGGGAGGGGAACAACACATACTGAGGCCTATCAGGGGCATCAGGGGAGAGAAAGCCTCATGAAAAATAGCTAATGCATGCTGGGCTTAATAATTAGGTGATGGGTTGATAAGTGCAGCAAACCACCATAGCACATGTTTACCTATGTAAGAAACCTGCACACCCTGCATAGGTACCTCAGAACTTAAACATTTTTTTAAAATGCAATAAAAACACCATGTCAAGTATACATAATTTACCCTGTCGTATTAAAATGGTAAAAATAATAATTCTCTCTAATGATAATGCTAATTACTTTTGGGTAAAAAAAGAAAAGAGGAAAGACAATAGGTCAATTCTTTGTCACTCATCATTGGTTTCCATTACTGCAAATTTATGCCTATTTTTAAGAGACAAGCTTCCTAATCAGTTATGATAAAATATGTTAGAAGTTCAGCTTCACAATTAACCATGGTATGTGAGTTTCCTTGATTTTCAGTATGAAATTTGCTTCTACAAATTATAATCAGTATAAATGGAAAGAATCTTATTGGAAGAGAAACATTTAAATTGCTATCTCTCTAAAATACTGATAAAGTAATATTTTTAATATGCATATAGAATCACAGCTGAAATCTAGAATAAATATAGTAAGTCAAATTTTTATTTAATCAATAAAATTATCCAGAAAAGTAGTCAATTTATTAACACTTAACAACCTTATGGTTAAGCTTTTTTCCATATTAAATATTCATCAGGAGCCAGAGTAAAATAATCCTTTGCCTATGTTATAAATAAAGAAGTAAAAAGTGACATAAGAAATTGACAGTTTTTAGCCAGATCTAGTGGTGTTCAAGCAAGCCTGTAGTCCCAGCTACTGGTGGGAGGGTGGGAAGGGTGTGAGGCATGGAAGCTGAGGCAGGAGGAATGCTTGAGCCCAGGAGGATGAGGCTGCAGTGAGCCAAGATCGCACCACTGCACTGCAGCCTGGGTGACAGAACAAAGCCCTGTCTCAATAAATAAATAAATAAATAAATTGACAATTTCATCTCAAAAATTTGTAATTATCTTCCAAAACTCCAATACTAATACCTTAAACTGAACAGTGCTAGCTAATATTTAATCAATTTTTCCAATAAATTTAGAGGTCACACTAATTAATAAAGGTAGGTTGGATAAAAACATAAGCCAATCAAGACCAAGATCGGGATTAAACATGAATGGTTCTCTTAGTTCAAGTTAAGACTTCATGACTCGGGGACTCGTATGGAGTAACAGGGACAAGATTTAACATCTTGCCAAAAACAACCAAACAAAGAAAAACAAAATCCAACAGATAAAATATATGAAATAATGGTTTGCAAGACAGCAGGTATCTGGCAACAAGGGACAACAATTGCTGAAAGCTAAGGAGTAACTCTCGTAGGTGTGCCTTACAAGACAGGCTCTGGGAGAAGAGTTGCAAAAGAAAGAACTACAGAGATCTGCAGACAGGACTCTTGCATATTTAGCAAAGTAGTGATCAGTGCATCATTGTAAGGAAAATACGCAAGGCAAGGGAAAGAATCATCTGAAAGTGTTAGTGGGAAGAATACTTAGAGCTTACACAGGGCTGGGAATGTTGCCTGTTTTCACCAAATTTGAAAAACTTCAATTTGCAAATCACTGGATAGAGTATCAGAAGGGTCTTAGTAGTGGAGAACTACTATCCCTAGATTAAACACTGCTCTGGTCTTGCAAGTGAATCTTAAAGGCAAGTCCTCAAAAAATGAAACAGTTTCCAAGTAAATGTGTCTCAGATGAAACTCAAAAATACTTATAGAAATACAAAAATATATTCACAAAAATCAGTTTACAATCTCTGGCAGCCGGCCAAAGATTACTAGGTGTATAAAAGCAAAACATGAACCATAATGAGAAGAAAAATCAATAAACTGAAATCAACCCGGAACTATATTATAACAAATTTTATAATTAGAAGACAAAGACATTACAACAGTGATTACAATTGTGTTCCATATGTTCAAAAATTTAAGAGACATGGAAGATGTAAAAATAATCAGATTTCTAGAGATGAAATCTCAAATACCTGAGTTGAAAAATGCCCTGAAAGAGATTAATGACAGATTAAGCATTGCAGAAGAAAAGATTAGTGTATTTAATGAAAAGAGCATCAGGCTAGGTGAAGTGGCTCACACCTATAATCCCAGTACTTTGGGAGGCTGAGGCAGAAGGATCACTTAAACCCAGGAGTTTGAGACTACCCTGGGCAGCATAGCAAGTCTCTGTCTCTACAACAAAATTAAAACGATGGCCAGGAGTGGTGATACACACCTGTGCTTCCAGCTACTCTGGAGGCTGAGGTGAGAGGATAGCTTAAGCCTGGGAGGTTGAGGCTGCAGTGAGCAGTGATTGCGCCACTGCACTCCAGCCAAGCTGACAGGGCGAGACTCCAGCTCAAAAAAAAAGAAAAGAGCATCCGTAAATTCTGGGACAAACTCAAATGGCCTTCCCAAGTACAAGAAACGTGAAAACTACATTAGGACATGATATAATCAAATTGATCAATTCAATGATAAAGAGAAAATCACAAAAGAAGCTGGGAGTGAGGAGGAAGACATGTTACCTACAGAGAAACAAAGATACGAATGTTGGAACATTTTCAACGTGCTGAAAGAAAAAAGATCTGTCAAACTATAATTCTGTACTCAGCAAATATGTCTTAAAAAATGAAGGTAAAGACTTTCTCAGACATACAAAACTGAAATAATTTATCACCAACACTTGAACAATGTAAGAATTGTTAAAGTAAAAGAAGTGAAAATATGGATCTCTGCAAAAGCGTGAACATTTTAATGTGCAAGATTGAACACCTCTGGTGTTCCAGAGGTGAATGGTACAGCAAATGCTTCAAAGTTAATAAACCAGGCAAGGCTCTTTCAGAAGGTGTTCAAACGAATTTTGTCTGAATCACCATGCACTGAATCCTGCATCCTCTTCTAGTTTACTTGAAGTCTATAATTCATCTCTTCATTCTTCACACTTTTTGTTCTTTTTTATTCTCTAAAGCCTCCAAATGCTCATTTATTTGCTTATCTGTATCACGTGTGATGTGTCCTTCCTCCCCACTGTTTACAATACTCAGCCTGGCCATAGACTTGACTTCAGTCAAAATAAAAATACTCCACTTAACTTTGCTAGGGTGAATGCATACCTTCCTTGTAAGACTATAGAGGAATTAGCTGATTCTCTGTTCTCTAAAATTGAATCAATTTCTGGGTAGAGAATTGAGAAACTAGGAAGTAGATGAAAGAGCTAATGAACCTTGAGAAGCTATAATCCTGTGCTCGGTGTCCTCCTGTCCCTCTGGCCTGATCTGTCTTCTTGGATGTCAATTACACTTTCAAAGAAATTTAGGGTTACTCATATGGCTCATAATTGGCATGTGCCTTTAGGTGTTTCCCCAAACTGTGAACAGACCCAAGGCGTGTTTCTGACTACTTGTTATCTGGCCCAGCAGAGATGTGGATTCTCCTATAATTCTCAACTCAGAACATGTTGCTGGATCAACCTGAACATGTCCCAAGGGAAGTATGGTCAGTTTTTATTTTTGCAATCAATATTGGACTGTGAACCACATCCAATTGCTGTGCAAAAGACAATGTGTGATGCATGATCACAGGCTACCTTTTACTTCCAGGCGTCAGTCTTTGGTTGAATAAACTTACATTGTATGAACAGGTAATGTTTGAAGCTTCCAACAAAAATGTATTTGCCTACTTCCAAATCATGCCACTCCCGGACTTATCAACTTGGGTCACAAGACTATCTGGCCTATCCTTTACATTTGAATAAGAGGTCCTCATGGGCTATGTCCCAGTCCTTTCTTTGACTAAGCCTTCATTCACGTTCCAGCTCCAATAGAATTAGAAAGCATTCAGTAATCTGCTTCCAGTTCAACAAGCACTTTAGCAAGATTCCCAAATTTGTCTCCATTATGGCCAGGTGGACCAATTGTTAATAGCTTTCCAGCCAGTGGGTTCAGGTTCCAGTGATAGACCTGGAGCCTATGGAAACCACGAATGGGAAAACCTGCTTGCAAGAACACCTGTCTCACAGTACACCCAAAAGGCTAACCTTGGAGATTCAGTTTGAACCAATTTGAAGGCATTACTTTCAACATTATGTACCCCCTCTGCAACTGTTATTGCTTTTCCTTTTTAAATATATTTCCTTTAAATCAGGATGTTAACATTGTCCATATATTGCAAGAAATTGATAGATCTCCATTTGCATTCAATGACCCTAGTCCTAGACAACTACAAATGTACTTTTTTGTTTCTACAGATTTGACTAATTCTAGAAGTTTTATATAGTGGAATCATATAGTATTGTATTTCCTGATTGATTGCATTCATTTAGCATAATATTTCCAAGTTTATTTCATATTGTAGTAATTATCCATACTTTAAACTTGTTATGACTGAATAATTTATTGTATGAGTGTACTATATTTTATTTATTCATCAACTGATAGACATTTGTGTTGTTTTCAGCCTTTGACTATTATTACTAGTGCTTCTATAAATATTCACATAAAATTTTTGTGTGGACATATGTTATTATTTTGCAAAGGGCCAGGGAGGATGGAATACACCTAGGGATGGAATAGCCAAGCCCTATGGTAACTACACATTCAGATTTTAGAGGACCTATCAGACTGTTTTCCAAAGTGGTGGTACCATTTTATTATTCCCAGTAGCAGTATATGAATGTTCCAGGTTTTCCGCAACCTCACCAATGTTTATTATTATCTGTGTTTTTGATTAGGGCCAATTTAGGGGGTGGATATGAAGTGGTTATCTCATCGTGCCTTTGATTTTTATTTTCCTGATAGTTAATGATGTTGAGCATATTCTCATGTGTTTATTGGCCATTCATATATACTTTTTGAATACCATCTGTTTAGATTATTTGCCCATTTGTTAATTTAATTGTCTTATTATTGAATTATAAGTGTTTTTTACATAATCTGGTTGCAAAGTCCCTTAGCAGATACAAGATTTTAAATTTATTCCATTCTGCAGGTTGTCTTTTAACTTTGATAATGTCATTTGAAGCACAAAGTATTAATTTTGATGACGTCCAATATATATATTTTTTTCTCATCATTTGTGTTTTTGTGTTATATCTAAGAAAACTTTGCCTAACACAAGATCACCAGGATTTACTTCTATATATTTTCTAATAGTTTCAGTTTTAGGTCTTACATTGAGGTCTGTGATCTACTTTGAATTAATTTTTGTATTTGTTGTTACTTTTGATGAGGATGACTCAAACATTTGACCTCACCATTTAATGGACTATGGAAATACAGCTTTCAAGCTACCCATTGCTTCTTGGAATGCTGGAATAACCTATATTAACTTTCATTTGGAAATACAGGAGTGTCCCCATTTCACGTGACAATCCTAGAAATGTATGACCTTAACTTTTATCCCTTCCCTGTGAACAATATGGAAATTGCTCAGTTTCTGCCTAAAACTCTTACAAATTCCTCTTTAGCCAGGATCAATACAATGCTGCATTCTATCCAAGAACCCTTCTTTCTCCCACCAGTTATTCATAACAATTGCAGATGTATCAGAATATACTCTGCAGGTCTTGCTGGACCCCCTGCAGATGGCAGGTCCTGTATATGGTATACCAAGGCCAGGTCATCCACACATGCAACACCTGGACTTGATGTCCTGAGGTGACTGCTAATACCACAGACTCTTTCTCATAAAACAAGGTTGTCAAGATGTCATCCAACTTTTGCATAAAAGAATTTTAATACAAAAATTATCTAGGTGTGGTGGTGCATGACTGAGGTCCCAGCTACTCGGGAGGCAGAGGTGAAGGTGAAGGTGTAAGGATTGCTTGAGCCTGGGAGGTTGAGGCTGCAATAAGCTGTGATCACATCACTGTACTGTAGTCTGGGAGATAGAGACCCTGTCTCAAAAAAATTAAAAAAATTGTTTAGAGATAGGGTGTTACTAGAGATGGAGTCTCACTAGGGTGTGGTGGTGTGATCATAGCTCACTGTAACCTTGAACTTCTGGGCTCAAGCAATTCTTCTGCCTCAGACTCTTGAGTAGCTATGACTACAGGCACCACACTTAGTCAATTGTGTGTGTGTGTATGTGTGTGTGTTTATATAGAGATAGGGGTCTCACTATTTTGCCCAAGCTGGTCTCAAACTCCTGGACTCCAACTCCTGGACTCCAACTCCTAGGCTCAAGTGATTCTCCTGCCTCAGCCACCCAAAGTGCTGGAATTACAGAAATGTGCCACCTCTCCAGCCCAACTTTTGCATTTTGTTTAATATTTTTGCTGTTATTGTTAAGATAGACTATTAACTTTAAGTGAGTGAATGGTCATGGTAGGAGAAAAAAGTGATAACAATGATTTAAAGTCCCTTTTTGCAGTGATAGTTCCTTGGAGATTGGATTCTGTGACGTCGTTCTAGAAATTACAGTGTTCCATATAATTAATCTTATAATGATTTTATACTACACCATTAAATCAAGCTTTACCTATATGAAAGGTAGAAGGATAGATGCAATTAAAGGAAGAGTGTGAATGATAGCCTGTGTACATAACTAAATACCTCAGACATCATGATAAACTAAACATAAGAGGTTTATGGTGCTCTTCCGGTCACTATAAAATATTCCTACAAAAAGTATAGTCATATGGCCCCAGGCAACGTGTAAAATGGTATTACCATTGCCTACTTCAAATTCACCATTTATCTAAAGCTGTGTTGGTAGAGGTGGGATGGACAGGAAACTGACACAGCAGAAAATCAAAACAAAAATATGACTGGAAAAGTGAATGAAATTCTACTTCATATACATTTTTTTCAGTGATTTTTGAAGAATGAGACAGATTACAAAAATTGAAAAAACCACAATTCCATTTTAATATTTAATCAGCACTTGAGAGATGAAAGAATTGGTTTCATAATATTGAAATGATCAGTTTGAAAGTAAGAACAAGCAAGAAAATAAAATTTGTTATCCCTCTGGATGATATTATTGCAAATTTATAAAATTACTTATTTCATGAAAGTCATTTGAAGATAAATATTCAAGCCAATAAATTCTTAATGAATGGAAATAAAAGGGGAGAAAACCCTTAACAGGATTTAAAGCTAAACCTTCATTTTGTGAAGGAATGTTACAACAAAAGAAAATCCAAAGTCTACAGTTACTCTTCACATAATTTTTAGTGCAACTATGAAGTAGCAATACCAATATACTAAGATCTAGTGTACTCACTGTAAAAAGATAAAATACTCAAGGTGTTCAATTCTGATTGTTGAAACAGCACTTATTAGTGCTTATGTTGCAAAGAACAACCATCTAAAAATAGATTTATATTTAAGTACATTATATACTATTCAATGTCACAAACAGTGTATCAATTTGTTTTTAGTTTTCATGTTAAACAAGAATCACTAATAATTCTATAGAAAATGATTCTACAGTATTTTTTCTTGGCAATTTTACAGTGACAGATCTCTATAAATATTATTAAATTATTAAAATTTACCATAGTCACTCTTCTGTGCAATAGCTCTCTAAAGCTTATTTTTCTTGTCTAACTAAAACTTTGTACCCTTTGATCAACATCAGTAAGAGTGCACTGTATATTTCAAAATTGCTAAGAGAGTAGATTTCAAATATATTCACCACAAAAAGATAAACATATGAAATGATGGATTTAATTAGTCTAATCATTCCACATTGCAAACATATATCAAAATATCACATTGTACCCCCAAAATAATAATATGCAATTATTATTTTCAGTGGAAAATAAAGTTTAAAAGCATGTTTTTAAATCATGTTGTATCAAATTTAGGCTGCTCTTCCAAAAACATTACCTACAAATCCAGGGCAAGGTAGACAACTTGGTAAGGCTCCTAATATTACAGAGCAAGAAACACCTATAGCACGATGCTTTTTGCAAGACTACTACTCTTTTCAAAATGGTATGTAGATTTAAGCCTAATTGCAATTTCCTTCAGGACTAGTCTCATTCTGTATATTTGTTTTAGTTTGTACCTACACAGACATATGTCCTGATAATTTGATATCATATTTATAAAAAACCAAAGCTTTAATATTTTGACATATTTACCAGACATATCATTTCCTTTATTAAAAAGGAGCAATATTGGCCATCATGGTGTCTCACGTCTAAAATCTCAACTCTTTGGGAGGCTGAGACAAGAGGTTCCCTTGAGCTCAGGATTTTGAGACCAGCGTGCGCAACATGGCGAAATCTCATCTCTACAAAAAATACAAAAAATTAGCCAGGCATGGTGGCACACACCTGTAGTCTCAGCTACTAGGAAGGCAGAGGTGGGAGGATCACTTGAGCCCAGGGGGTTGAGGCTACAGTGAGCTATGATCACACCACTGCACTCCAGCCTGGGCAACAGAGTGAGATCCTGTCTCAAGCAAACTAAAAACAGTAATACTGGCTTGCCCAGTGGCTTATGCCTGTATAACGACAGCACTTTGGGAGACCAAGGCAGGAAGATTGGTTGAAGCCAGGGGTTCGAGACCAGCCTGGGCAACAAAACAAGGCCCTGTATCTATAAAAAAAAAAACAAAAAAAAAAACAAAAAAGCAGTATCAAAAATCAATGCTTAGTAAAAATAAAGCACATATTTTCTTATTCTCAACTCACATATTCCCCACTTAGCTCATCAGAAAGTTTTGAAAAGACTTTCATAAAATATTTAAAGCAACAGCTTAAATGTGGAATCATAGCCCCCACTCCACTCTTCATGCTGAGAAATATCAACATCTTCTTAAAATAAGAGACAAGATACTGAAACCTATTGTTTCAAGAAAGGGCATATGTTGATTAATCTCAACGGGTGGCAGGGAAACTCACTAATACTCACTCATAGCTTTAAAACAATTATTTTACATAGCTTTACAACAGTTATTCCCAAAGTGGAGGCCTTCAGTATCAGCACCACCTGGGAGCTTGTTAATGATGCAAATTCCTAGGTACCACCACAGACTTACTTAGTCAGACACGCTCAGGGTGGGGTCTAGCAATCTGGTTTAATAGTCTCTGCAGGTGATTCTGTGCAGGCTACAGTTTAGGAATGACTACTTTAAAGCAACTATAGAGAGAATAGGAAGGAAAAAAACAAAATCACCCATGCTGGAAATCATGATGTAGAACCAGAAGCTTTAATATCATAAACTAGGCTAGAAATCTTGCTCTAGAACTTTTTAGGAGTATCATATTAGGAACAATACTTCTCTTACATTTCTTATTTATAAAATGGGAGAAGGAAAATATATATTGAACCATTATTTTAGGTACAAAAATAATATGTATAAAAGACATATTGGAGTCTCACCAAGAGTATTAACTGAAGAATATTAAAGCAATAATATTCTTAAACAAAACATAGTTAGATTGTGTTATTAACAACAGTTAGTAATTTTTTCCTAAAGTTTGAATGAAGCCAGCTCCAGCTGTCTTTCACGTGTCCATGTTCAAATATCAGTCAAGCAAATTGTGTTTGATACACAAAATTAGAAGAAGGCAGGTTTCCATCCAGTCACACCAAGAGGCCTACAAATGGTTTACTTATTTAGTAGATTAATCTCTCCATGTTATCCCAGCTAAGAAAGTTTGTTACAAACTTTTTATTCAGCAATTTAAAGCTACATTTGAAGTTATTAAAATGTGAATAATAAATATCCATGAAATGGCCTGAGATCAAACAGTTAAAGTATGTATGGTTTGGTTTCTCAGAGAAGGCAACAAAAAACAAGAACAAAAACAGCAAAAAATCCCCAAAACACTAAACAATAAAGGGGGCAGTGTTTATGTAGTCTAAGCATCCAGAAGAAAACCGACCCCTAAAGTTTTATTTATTTATTTAGGCTGTATATTTAGGTTTTAAGGATATCATAACATCCCAAAAATGTGTTTTTAAATAGTTTCCATGCCCCAGTTGCCCCTGTTGATTGAAGATTGGTGTGCAGTCTCGGAGATCAGCTACTGTTTTGGCTTTGCTAGAACATGTCCCTTTTCCTCTTGAATTTCTTTAAGTCACACTGCGGGCTGTTAAAGTCTCTAACTCCCTGGGCAGAGAATGCTAACGTGGAGCTGGAGTTTTCCGAAGGAGCTGTCATGATCTGTTGACTTAATGATCTGTTAGTGACACCTGAAGGCTCACGGCAGCGCTGGCCTCGGCTTGCTGCTGCTACAGCCGGCCCATTGAGGATGCAGGTGCCTTGTAAGAGGCACCCAAATTAGCCATTAAGGTCACTTTTATTAGAGGCTTCTACTTACAAAAACAGGGCTCTCAGGGAGCATGATTCAGTCTAGCATGACCCTGACGGCTCAGAAGAGAGTCACACTTTTAAGGAGCAGTCAAGTCTTGTTATAATTTAAAAAAAAAAAAAAGGAAGGAAAATAATATTGCTCTGTTTTTTCTTTCACAGACTTATATATCCTATTGTGCAAAAAATTTAAGAACAATGGTTCCCACCTTACACCTTCATTTCACCCCTCCCCCTGCCGCCCCGCTAGTGGTAACTAATTTCAAAGGAAATCAGCACCCCATCTCCATTTTTAGTCAATACAAATTAATTCCTTTGCAAATGTCACATGTGATTTGCTGAAAAAAGCCATCTGAGCAAAGGCATAACTCTAAAAAGTTTAATAGACTAGAAGTGCATACACTGGTAATGAAAGATAAAGATCTTTCAAAACTCAAGGAGTACCGCTATTCCAGCATAGCCCCATGTGAGACATTTTGCCTATATATTATTTTGCTCCAGACAACTTTATAAGATCTGAAACAAAACAGGGCCTTCTACTATTGTTAGGCGCTGGGAGACTTGTTCTAAACTTGTGTCTTCAACTTATGGCTTTTATTTTAGTTAATGGAGTCAAGATACCACACATTCAACTATTTTAAATCTATCTGGAATTTTGACTAATTGTTTTTGCAGCATACCCTAAAGCATTGGAAGAGAACACCATGTTTTTTTTTTTTCCAATTTTCCCACCATTCTTGATTTGTCACATAAGTAATAGTAATTACTCTGCTTTAATTGATATTAGAAAATACATCATTGCATTTAAATAAAGCAAACCAAACATACTGATACTATAGGAAAGAAAAATAATAAAACTTGAATAGATATCTTGCCTAGAACAACTCAATTTTATAAAGTTGGCAAAAAAACAATGTTTAAAGAACATATAGAGTAGACGTCATTTTTGGTTCAACACAAATAGGTCATTGATCTGGCAAACAGCATTGAAGAAATTAATTACAGTTCAGTCATTAATATATTCATTCATAGGAAAACTCCTTGGTGAGTTAGAGAAAATACTTTTATCCTGCTTGTTTTGTATAATGTGCCACTATATGTGGTATATGTGGATTTGTTTTCCAAGTTCTCTTACTTCCACTAATGGTGCATCTCTTGAAGTATGTTTCAGCCTTCCTTATATCCCATCCTGGACAGCCTTATGCATGGGAGAGGCCAACAAGTTTTTACCCTTTCCAACTTGCACAATGCTTCTTTGGATGAGAATATTTGAAGCAAATTTCTTACCATGTCATTTACTTGCTCAAAAATCTTCACTAGATTCTTGACTCAACAAAATGATACAAAAACTCTATAGCCTGTAATTTAGAACCCTCTGTGATCTGATCTTGACCTTATATAAACCTCATTTCATATCCTGCTCATTATGTCCCTAGGACCAAAACTGCACTATGGCAGAATCGTTCCTGACCTATCTCCACATAATCTACTTCAACTTAACTAGTTTATCAGCTTCAATCAAACCATGCTCTCCATTCTTCTCTCTACAATATTTGCCTGACATTCATCATGTGTTCCTCACACACTGGTAGGCTAGTTGCTATTTATACTCCCATTTCGTCAGTCATTTAAACAATATGATTACCCAAGAGAGGTTATAACCAAATATATTTATGCAAATTGTTATTATTATAATTATGAAAATTAAATAATAACCAACTGATAAATACAAGTTGAAGATAATTTTTTTCCTATAAAAAGTAAGTTAGATATTTTGGAAATAAACCCAAGTCCCTAAAAATACTGCTGTCATACATATCGGTTGTGACAATATAGCTGTAAAACACTGGGGGAAGATCATAGAAAACTAGAAAGATTCTGCATTTATATTTCTAGTCGAAAATCTTCAAGTTTCACTTCATTTTAAAGAAATTGAAAGTGGGATTCCAAGGTCATGCATTTCGGGTGTGGTTTGTGCAAGGAAGCTGACAATTTAGAGAATGATATGCTACAGTAGTGATGGTAATAATTCTCTGGAAAACAAATTATCGAAAATGCAGACATCATTTATGTAATGACAGAAACAAATCTAAATATGATGCAGAGAAGATTGTAGCAAATCCATTATTTAACAAGAACTTGTTTCTTCCTTTAATTATGAACATTTTCAAACATTATATAGTATGCCTGGTCATTTTTATTGGTATATAATTTACATTCAGAGAAGTGGAAATATCATAAGCTTTATGAATTTCCATAAACTGTACACATCTTTGTAACCAGAGAGGATTACCAGTTATCCAGAAGGTCCCCCCGTGCCTCCTTTCTATCACTGCCCCCTCATCTTGCATGGGTCACTATTCTATTTAACAGCATAAATTAGCTTTGCTTCTTTTTATAATATGTATACATTGTGTATATTATTTTGTATCTTCTTTCTCATAACATTGTACTTATGAAATGTTTGCTTCACGTAACTATAAAGCATCCAGTTTCATGGCAGCAAAGTATTCTTTGAATCCTCTTAGAGCAAATATCATTCACAATTTACTAAAAGGGCTTTTCCTTCTTCGTATATATGCCAATTTTGGATTGTGTCACTCAGTTCCATATACCTGGACTACTCTTGCTCTTTTTTTATCCCCAGTCTATCGTAAAAAGGTAATTCGTATAAAGCTATAAGTGTGTCCCTCATATAAATATAAAATGTGCCATAGATTCATGCAACTTATTAATAAGGGCAACAACAAGATGGTGAAGCTAATTCAAAGAGCATTTGAAGAACCAAATATGTACAGAGATTAAAGGAAAAAACGTTAGAATAAGATTGCTAGGTGAGATTAAAACCTGGAAACGCTTTTGCAGGATAAAAATCAATCTACAAATTAACATGTAACTTCAAAGTCTGGTATCTAAATAATAATAAATGGTATGTCAAACAAAATTGTATCCTCCTATAGATTAAGATAATGAATAATTCTTGGGTGAGCCTGTTGAACATTTTTTCAGCATAACCCTGAAGGAACACACAGATGCCATTTTGCCTTATTTGTTATCCCTTGAGGTCAATGTTCATGCTACTTCCACTCTGAAGTCTTTCTGATCTCCTAGCTGGAAGTCATCTCTCTGGCCAAGGAGCACTGGTAGTATGTGGAGTATGTACAATATGAAGTTTGTGAATGAATAATGGTAATCTGCCACTCTAGGGGTATATCACTCCTTGAGCAGCAAGGGCTAATTTAGAACATGATTAAATTTTAAATTATAGCTGAAGAAATTGCACTGTAGAAAAGAGATAAATTAGAACACATCATGGTGTGGTTAGCACGTATATGTTCTTAAAAAGAGCAAATATGCTTTGAGAAATAATTGATTTATAAATAATCTGCTTTTCAACTTCCTTTTGCCCTTTCTCTAAGCTCTACACTATAGAAACATTATCTCTGTAATCCCCCTGCTTCATTCTAGTCTTGTTAAGCAAAGCTACAGGAATCATCTATCTCAAGCTCCATTTTAGCCATCTTTTTTCCTCATCAGAGCTGGGAGGCGCTGTTTGGAAACTCACGTTCAATCATGGACTTTTTCTGGCCACCATTTTCTTGTTTAGCTCTGTGACCCTCCATGCTACTTTTCCTATTAATTGCCATCAGGTGCTTGCTACTCACTTCATTGGACCTGTTGGACTTTTATTTCTTATTCTGTCCCTATCAGTCTTTACAAAAACATTCTCTTCAGCAGAGCTTTCTTAAACATTATTCTTTTTTCTTTAGCTTTTCTAGATCATGCTACTTAAGGGAGAATTTGCATAATGCATCTGTACGTTGAGTTTGATCAGACTTTGCTTTGCTTGTTTTCTCAACTCCTCCCAAGTAGCTAAAAAGTTGATCTTGCTAAGATGGTTTTGAGTTAAGTTATGTATACTCTTGGCCAGACCTCCTTTTCTTACTTCCAACTGGAGTGGATAATGCAAGGTAAGAAGTAGGACGATGCAGTGTAAAACTTACCTCTTTTTCTGGGAACTCTCAACTGAAGTATAAAGGGTAATTGACAAAAAATCTTAAATTCCTTTTTTATGAAATTCCAGGAAAATAACATTTGATGATAGCTCAAATATGTGTTCTTTAGCTGTGTGTGGCTATTTGAATTAAAATGTAAATTTAAATGCATTAAAAGTAAATAAAATTTCGTCTGGCGCGGTGGCTCACACCTGTAATCCCAGCACTTTGGGAGGCCAAGGTGGGTGGTTCACGAGGACAACAGATTGAAACCATCCTGGCCAACGTGGTGAAACCCCGTCTCTACTAAAAATATAAAAATTAGCTGGATGTGGTGGTGTGTGCCTTTAGTCCCAGCTACTCAGAAGGCTGAGGCAGGAGAATTGCTTGAACCGGGAGGCAGAGGTTGCAGTGAGCTGAGATCATGCCACTGCACTCCAGGCTGGCGACAGAGCGAGACTCCCTCTCAAAAAAAAAAATAAATCAATAAAAGTAAATAAAATTCAAAATTCATTTCATCAATCACTTTAGCCACGTTTCTAGTGCTCAATAGCCACATATAGTTACTATGTTGAACACTGAAAATATAGAACATTTCTATCATCATAGGAAGTTCTGTTGGACAGAACTGACCCAAAGTACGTGGTAGCTATTGAATGCAAATGTGCAGACTAGTGACTTCTGTTTCATTTTCAGCTAAAGTGCTTCTTCCTTTCACAGAATTTTACTTACCTGACTCCACTAAGGATTGGTACTATCTGAGGGGCTTATAAATGTGTTGGAAGACACAGAGCCCAGTGAAATTTTCAAGTGTGCAGATGAAACTAAGCTCTTCTAGGACTGGAAATGCCAAATTGAAAAACTACGCCTGAAGGCTTTATGAGGGGGCAGACATACATCAGATGAGCTTCTTTTCAAGCAAGTACAATGTGACAAAGTTAGGTGGAAATGATTGCAGCCTTATGGGATACTGGATTTGGTTTTCCTGGTTAACAATTGATAGAACAATATCAAGTTCATTACGTAGTATTTCCTAAAATATAAAATTTTGTTATCGCTCAAAATAGTAAAAATAAATTTGAGTGAAATGATGCAGTTATTTTCTACTTGTGTGTGATATTTAATGCATAAGTATCTGTGCAAGTATAACCTAACAGAGGTGGATGTTTTAACTTGTTTTAATAAGTTAGTATTAACTTCTAAAATAGAAGTGGAAGAAAAGGCAAAACGTAGAAGCATAAAGGAGTGAGGAGTGTTGTTTGAAAGAAAAATAATAGTTCTTTGTGGTTGAAGCAAAAGTCCAGGGCATGATATAGTTTTAGAAATGAGTGCCAAGCCTTATTGCAAAAGTTGTGGTAAAATGCATATCGAGTAGGTGAAGAAAACCACCAAAATAAGTTATTCAAACCACAGAAGAATAACATAATCTAATGAGTATTTTAGAAAGATAAATGATATAGTTTGGATCTTTGTCCTCTCCAAATCTCGTGTTGAAATGTGATCCCCAGTGTTGGAGGTGGGGCCTGGTGGAAGGTGTTTGGGTCGTGGGGGCAAATCCTTCATGAATGGGTTGATGCTCACTCCATGGTAATGAGTGAGTTCCCACTCTCTTAGTTCACATGAGAGCTGGCTATAAAAGGAGTCTGGCTCTTCCTCCTCTCTCTCTTACTCCCTCTCTCGCCACATGACATGCCTGCATCTGCTTCATCTTCCACCATGATTGTAAGTTTCCTGAGGCTCACCAGAAGCCAGGCAGATGCTGGTGCCACGGCCTGCAGAACTGTGAACCAAATAAACAATGTTTCTTTATAAATTACCCAGCCTTAGGTATTCGTTTATATCAATGCGAAACAGACAGATATAGGAACTCTAGCAGCAATGTAGATTAATAGTTCTAAAAGGGGGTGCTTTTGTCTCCCAGGGGACAGTTGACCATTTCTAGAGTAGCATTGGTTGTCATGAGAGATTAGGGGTCAGGGAGCCAATGTTATCTACTAGGTAGAGTTTAGGGGTGCTTCTAAACTTCTTATAATGTAAAAGAAAATTCCCACAACAAAGAAATACTCAGTCCCAAATGTTGATGTTGCCAAGGTTGAAAAACCTTGATGCAGACAACAAATTTAAGAAAGAATATGCCTTAAATAATAAAATCATTTAGGATACTGATACAAAAGTAAATTTAAGAAATGATGAGAGGAGTGATGTTATATTAATATGTTTACTGTTCTTAAATTTATAAAGACAGAATATTGACAAGGAGGAATATAGAGTTAATCCAATTTTCTAAATAGAATGAAAAGAAACCCATTCCCTATTTGTATGTTTTGTACAACTTATACAATTATTTACTCATAAATTTATATAAACAAAAGAAAATTCAAGAAGGATATATACTGCATTGCAAGTAAAATTAATGGGAAAATATATAAACCAACATAGCTGGGTCTTTTTTATTATACAGAGAAAAGGGAGAAATTCCATAATTTTCTAGAGAGAATATAGAGTTCCTGAAAAGTGCAAAAGAAATTCTCCCATATAACATTAAATTCCATTGGCATTTTAGGGGGAAATGGTCAACCAGCATTTCATGACAAAATAAGATGTCTTTCGTGGGCAAAGGCAGTAGAAATACTTTCAAATTTCACAATGCTCAAATATACATGAACAACCTACAGTTATTGTAAAGATTACTTAAAGATGTTAAACATGGTAAATCATAAAATTTAAAGAACTTAGTGTATAAAGTTCTCTTTTGCTATTTGGTAAATTCAGGAATAAAATGCGATCTTTTCTTTTGGCCATGTAAACTGTAAATTCTGTACAAAACTTGACCCTGCTATTATTACCTCATCTATATATTGTGTTTCCTTCTACTTTCCAGGGGTCAGCACATCCTGCACTTTATATAAGATCTCTTTTTCAGTTTGGTTACTTAAAATGATAATTGTTCCTATTCTGTTGGAATGCTTACTAAAAATGGCTAGGCAATTGACTAGTTGGGTCATTGCCTGGAATAATTGCCCAGCAAAGTTTCATTATATATTGTTTCTATATTCTTGTCTTCATAAAATAGGATTCCCACAAAGAAATATTGCAGCAATTATAATTATACTTAGGCAGTGCACTTGTATATATTAAAAAAACAAGTCTCTGAATTTTATTCATTTATGAAAGATGAATAAAAAATTATTTCCCTTCAAGTTCTACTTTAATTAGTAATTCCTGTTCCTTTTCTGGAAACAAAAAAACATATTCTTGTATAAGGCTCCTCCAGAGGTTTCACAAAAATTATAATGAAAACCTTTAAATATGATATGGAAGAGACAGTGAAGCATTTAAAATATATATGGAAATGCCACTGGCATTTATTATGTTTTTAAAACCTGAATCATTTTTTATTTATTTGGAATGCTTCATGAGATTTTGGCAGAATTTTTTAACATATATATTCTGGAATTTTCAGTTACTTTACATAAATGATGATTAAAGTCACTTTGAAATATTTTTTAAAAAGAATTGCACATACAAACTTGGGAAACAAAGCTATATCCCTGTGCATTAAGCCAAGAATACACAATCTATCCTAGGTTTTTCAAACAATTAATTTTTTTTTTTTTTTTTTTTTGAGACGAAGTCTCGCTTTGTCTCACAGACTGGAGTACAGTGGCGCGATCTTGGCTCACTACAACCTCCGCCTCCCAGGTTCAAACAATTCTCCTGTCTCACCCTCCCAAGTAGCTGGGATTATAGGTGCCCACCACCACGCCCGGGTAATTTTTGTATTTTAGTAGAGATGGGGTTTCACCATGTTGGCCAGGCTGGTCTCGAACTCCTGACCTCGTAATCCACCCTCCTCGGCCTCCCAAAGTGCTGGGATTACAGGCATGAGCCACTGCACCTTGTTGAGTTAATTTTGTAATGGTCAATACGTTCTAGGGATTCAGGCTTGCTTTTCTTGTTTGTTTTAATGGTCAAGAAAGACGCTTAGAACACTTACTTTCAATTTTTCCAGGCAAAAATTACCCCAGCTATGCACTACAGCAAAGTTACTAGTAAATCCTGGTCTCAGGTAGGCCAAAAACATTTTTAAAAGCTTTCTATTGAAGTAAAATATGTGTACAAAACTGCACATGTAGGAGTACAATTTGATAAATTTTCATTAACTGACTATTGATTATGCCAGTGTAACTAGTGCCCAGATCAAGAAATCATCACCAGTACCCCAGTAAACCCTCTTCAATTTTCCCCAAAGTTAGTCCATTATCCTAACATCTTAAAGCATAGAATACTTTTTTATATTATTTTATATAAAAATTGCATGATACAGCATGTTCACTTCTGTCTGACTTTAGCTCAACAGTGTTTGTGTAATTCATTCCTATTGTTACCTGTATTTGTAGACAGTGATTACCATTGTGGTACAGTAATCATTATGTGAAATACCTCAATTTATCCTATCATTGGTGGAGATTTGAGTGATATTTAGGTTTTAGCTATTACAAATTAGTAATATTGTATTACATGATTTTTTGGTAAACATTGGAACACATTTCTGATTAAAATATACCTAAAAATTGAATTCTTGGATCATAGAGATTTTGTATGTTCACATTCAGTAGAAACAGCCAAATTGGTTCCCAAAGGCTGTACCAGTTTTCCATGGCTTCCAGCTCTGTTTAAGAACTTCAGTTGCTCAACATCCTCCCCAGCACTCGATAGTCCTATCTTTCTCATTGGCCACTCTGATGATTACTTAGTGGTATTTCATTTTGATCGTAATTTCTGTTTTCCTGATGTCTTTTCATATGTTTTATTAGAAATTTGGATAACCCAGAGAGAGGATATTAATGCAGAGAAATGTTTACAAAAGTGATAGATGGGCAGGAAAGGGGAAGAGCAGTTGTTACGCCAGACCAGGACAGTGTCCCTGCCTGTGTTCTGGGGTGCTTTCCTAGCTAAGCTGCTGTGGTGCATTGCTTCATTTTTTTTTCAACTTTTGTTTTAAGTTCAGGGGTACATATGCAGGACACTCAGGTTTGTTACACAGGTAAATGTGTGCCATTGTGGTTTACTGCAAAGATCATCCCATCACCTAAATATTAAGCTCGGCTTAATATTTAGCTGGGCTTAATATTTAGCTATTCTTCCTGATGCTCTCCCTCCTCCCACTCCTCACCCTCCAACAAGCCCCAGTGTATGTTGTTCCCCCCATGTTTCCACATGTTCTTATCATTCAGCTCCCACTTATAAGTGAGAAAATGCAGTGTTTGGTTTTCTGTTCCTCTATTAGTTTGCTGAGGATAAGGCTTCCAACTTCATCCATGTCCCTGCAAAGGACATGATCTCATTCTGTTTTATGGCTGCATAGTATTCCGTGGTGTATATGTACCACATTTTCCTTATCAGTCGATCATCGATGGGCATTTAGGATGATTCCATGTCTTCGCTATTGTGAATAGTGTTGCAATAAACATACGTGTGCATGTATCTTTATAACAGAATGATTTATATTCCTTTGGGTATATGTCCAGTAATGGGATTGCTGGGTCAAATGGTATTTCTGTCTGTACATTTTTGAGGAATTACCATACTGTCTTCCACAGTGGTTGAACTAATTTACACTCTCACCAACAGTGTAAAAGTATTCCTTTTTCTCCACAACTTCACCAGCATCTGTTGTTTATAGAGTGCACTGCTTCTGAAATGAGGCTGCCTTAACCACTGCTGTTGGGACCTGAAAATGCTGGACGCTATGCTTTCCTGGTAATTGCCTTTCTGCTAAGTTGAGAGTTAAATACAGAATGCCTCCTGCTTGTGCCTCCTCCCATTGGCTTCCATTTGTAGAACTAATTATGAAAACAAGTCAAGAAATTCTGGGAAATGTCATTTTTAGATTTCCAGGATGCCATTCCTCCCCTCCACTCCCATTGAAAATAAAAGCCTGGAAGGTCAGAAAACAAGCTATATACCAATTGCCTCCATCTGCCCCAGTGCCCTGCACCTTAGCTTTCTAAATATCAAGGAGCAAGGAGGGACATAAGAGCTATGGCCATATAAATCTGCATATATGTCTATCAACATTTTCAGGCAACTGGTTAATCAGTTGTGTATTTAAAATAAAGTACTTGCTAAAGTACTTTATAAAAATAAAGTACTTGCTAAAGTACTTTATAAAAATAAAGTACTTGCTAAAGTACTTTATAAAAATAAAGTACTTGCTAAAGTACTTTATAAAAATAAAGTACTTGCTCTCTTGCTTTCAGCATTCTTAAAACTTCTTAGTTATAAGAAATTAGTCATTATTAACTTTATTCACTAAGAATAAAGAAAAGTATACATGAAACATCAGTTAATAATACAGAAAATTGGGAGGCTGAATTGTCACAATAGACAATGAGTCTTAACTGATTTTTCCAAGAGCAGGAGAGGAAAAATGACAGCGAATGTGTTTGAACATGAAATGGGGGTGAGGTTTTTCCTAAAGGGCAGATAATGAAGAAGAGGGAAGAAGAAAAAACATTCTGGTCAAAAGAAGCAATATGAGTAGAATAAATAACATAAGATTCAGCAGTGGCATCTTTATAAAATATTAAGATTCTACCTTACCTTACCTTAAAGTGGGCTTTGGAAGAAGATAGCAGAATCAATTATAATTTTATAACAAGAATCCTGTCAATTTGGAAATCTGGAAACCATGGCAGGAAGAATAAGGAAACTAAGATATTTAGCTCAGAGAAGAGAAACCTAAATGCAATATCTATTAAGTATCATGTTGAAGAAGGCACAAACTTGTTTTGGTTCTTCAAAAAGGAACAAAAGTGGCTGGGCGCAGTGGCTCACACCTTTAATCCCAGCACTTTGGGAGGCCGAGGCGGGCAGATCACAAGGTCAGGAGATCGAGACCATCCTGGCTAACATGGTGAAACACCATCTCTACTAAAAAAATACAAAAAAATTAGCCGGACGTGGTGGCTGGCGCCTGTAGTCCCAGCTACTGGGGAGGCTGAGGCAGGAGAATGGCGTGAACCCGGGAGGCAGAGCTTGCATGAGCTGAGATCACGCCACTGTACTCCAGCCTGGGTGACAGAGCGAGACTCAGTCTCAAAAAAAAAAAAAAAAAAGGAACAAAAGTTAGAGGCATTAAGCTATTAATTCAGTGAAAAAAATTTGTTTAAATCAATGGTTATCTTATAGGGAAACACACTAGCTCATGTAGATATGATGTCTATAGCCATAAATCATTCTCTTAGAAGTTAAATGGCCAACTATATCACAGAAGGGATTTCTGCAATCAAAACAAAGAAGATGACCCAAATACTTCTTTAATCTGAAGAATAATTTGGGATAGATATGGTAGCATTTATCAGGGAACATGAAAGCCAATTAGTTTAGATTTTAGTAACTGATGAATACAATTAGTTTTTCTTACATTCCTGCTCAGTGCCAGATACTGTCTAGTGAAATGGTGAATGATATAATTCACTATAATAACCAATTCACTAGAGGAAATTGGGAAAGAAAAAACAAACTCTAGTCTTAGAAAATGCTCCATAAAAAAACAAATCCAAGGTGAAATAGTGTTAAGAAATTCTACATCTACTTACCTTTTGAATATTATTATTTACAGAATATGAAACAGTTTCATGGCTCGGCTATGTCCTTAAGTAAATATACTTGCTTAACCTCTGAATCATCGAGCACCTTCCAAATTTGTCTCAAAAAATCATTTTTTAATCCCCAGAAAACGATTATATCAACATTCTGCAACTGTTACTTGCATACAACTAATTTTTAAAATATACATTGTCATTGTAATCACAATTATTGCCTATAGGAACCTATAGTCTATTAAGGGAAATAGACAGTTATAATACCATATGCAAAGCCATGCTATGGGAGTGAATAGGTGAGGGCTGGGGCAGGAAAATTCCTGGAGAAGGTTTAATAAAGTAATTCCTGAGTATCCTATAGCTCTGATAATTTACCTAATAAATTAGCCAAACCTATAGGATACTCAGGAATTACTGAGAAAAAGGGAAGGAAAGAAAGTTCTAGACTTGATATTTAAAGTACATTAACACAGACTTGTTCTGCATCTCAGATTTCATTGCAGGGTCACTACAAAGGTCATTGAAACACACGATTATGCAATCTTAGGTGCAGGAAATAAACATAGAGATCCTCTAGTCCAGACACCTTTTATATAATAGCCTAAAGGGAGGCCATCTAACCTCTGTTTAAATGTTTTTAGTCACTGGAAACTATCTCATGAAGCATTTTCCCCCTTATATTAAAATGAAATCACCTTTCCTATAACTTTTACCTGCCCCAGTCTGCATTCTTGAGCTGCACCAAAGAACCTGGACTTTATTACTTTGGGAATATTGAAGTCATTTTCTATCGGTGATGGAATTTAAAATCAGGTCTATTTAATGGAGTTTTCAGTTACTCTGTCCATTCATTTTCAACCAGACATTTCACTGCTTTTAACATGTAAAATATATCTTCACATCTTAAAGTTTTCTTAAAACTACAATATAAATACTGAGTTTTATATAACTTTTTATTTATCAGGGGAGTATTTTGGAAATTTGGTTTTGGCATCTTTTTGCAAAAATGTTAGTTCTTAGGAACATTTTCATAATTCAGCGGGATCTACAATGTTAATGGACCTGAGCAGCAGGATCCTTGGACCACATACTATAAATACTCCTCAGAGTGCTTGTAATTTCAATTCCAGAGCCTAATGTTGGCTGTAATTCATTTGTTTTTCTTCTCTTATTGAAAGTGATTCCCAGCAGCCTTCTGATTTTGGAAATCTATTGCTTTTGCTCAATTCTAAGTTCATAGTCCAAATTTAAATTAAAGTATGGTAGTGGAAAAAACATAGTAGGAATTCAAAAAAGTACTGGTGAAGAAATAAATATTTTCTATGAGCAAAAGATTCTTTTAAAAGCATTTAAATCACTCAGGGAAAAATTAGAAGTCTTTTTCTTCAGTTTCAATTCAGGCTTCCAGTGCTCAGAATACTAAAACATAAGAAAAATATGTTCTTCTCTTGATTAAAAATAAATAGTTGCAAATTACTCAATAGCTTCACATTTCAATTTAAACATAAGATACATGAAATGCAACTTGATGTTCTATGTGTGTGTATTTAGTTGGCACTGCAAAATTAACATGGATACAATTTTTAAAACACTAACTAAAATTTCATTGTACTAGCCTTAAACATAATTAGAATTTTAGATTGGATATATATCACTTCAAGTAAATTTTGTGATTTTATAAGTGAGAAAACTGAAGCCAGTAAAGTTAAATGATCTATATTAGAAGTAGAAAACCACTGACAATTTTCATGTTCTACAGAATGCTTTTTTACTTGGTAATAGAACAGCAGTCTTACAATAAATGTAGAAGTATTTTGACTATTTATATAGTGACAGTAGTCTTATTTGAATAAATACATTAAGTTCAAGAAAAGGGAGGAATCTAAATTTGAAAATTAAAACTTCTTAAATAGCATATGATGTAATGTTCATTATTTCCAATTTTCATGTTTTTTCTTTTTTTTACCCCCACCAGGGAAATCATCTTTTGGGAACTTATCTAAGAACTTCTTATGGTAAGAATGTTTAATAAAATAATATTTTATAAAAATGATCACATAGCTTTATTGCACGACATCTTTATTTTCAAATAGAATTTCCAATATACACAGAGCTGAGAAAAATATGCACCCTATTCTATTTATGTGATATATCAAATAACAGATACTGAAATGGGGTCACTAAGTATTTGCTGTTTATTTTCACTGAGATTTGAATGTCTGATAATCGATGAAAATGTTAACTTCTTTAAGTAATAATGGTGCCCTTCAATGGGCAAGTGAAAAATAAAGGGTTAAAGGAAGAGACTTCTGAACTCTGGAAGTTCCCCTGACTTCCCCACCAAAGTAGACTGCTCATCTTTTTTTTTTTTTTTTTTTTTTTTTTTTTTTTTGACCGAGTCTAACTCTGTTGCCCAGGCTGGAGTGCAGTGGTGCAATCTTGGCTCACTGCAACTTCTGCCTCCTGGGTTCAAGTGATTCTCGTGTCTCAGCCTCCCGAGTAGCTGGGACTATAGGCATGAGCCACCATGCCCAGCTAATTTTTGGATTTTTAGTGGAGACGGGATTTTACCATGTTGGCCGGCTGGTCTCAAATTCCTGACCTCAGGTGATCCACTCGCCTCAGCCTCCCAAAGGGCTGGGATTACAAATGTGAGCCAACATGCCCAGCCAGATTGGTCATCTTCTATAGGCACTCTTTCCCCCCCTACTAACCTGTTTTACTTTTTAGAACACATGTTATTAAAATGTTTGTCATCATAAAAAATATTTATTTTGTATTTATACCTCTGTTGCCCATCTTTCCCACTAGAAGGTAACATCTAGGGGAGCCAGATGCTTGCTTACTGGCAAATGGCTGGCCCATAGACATTTGTTAAATGGCTGTATTAAGGATCAATGAAATGATCACCTATGATGTACCAGCCACTAAATCAGGTTGCTTCACTGGCAACATTTCCATTTATCCTCACAGTAAACCTAAGAGGTAGATATCGGCTTCATTTTACAGATAAGGAAACAGATTCAGAGCAGAAAAATTACTTGCTCCAAATTATGTAATTATTAAGAAGATGCTGGAACTTGAATTCTTGTTGAGTAATTTCAAATACTAACACCCCCTTTTTTTAGAGCAAATATCCTAAAATTCAGATTGTTAAAATGATGTGAAGAAAAAACGAACAGGAAACTGATGCAGAGGCCAGAAAGAATATTCAAACACAAATTTTCCATTTTCAAAAAATGACACTGCTCTAGGACCCTCTGGATATGAGGCTGGATAACTGATTCTCTACTTCCAACTTACTCATGTGCATTTGATACCTCTAACAAAAGGAGTAAATTTTTCACAATTCAATATGACCTAGTTTTAATTATTTAGGTGTTTATTAACAGTTTTGAATCAACGTTTGTCATGTAAATATATAATCAGAAACATCAAGTCTGACAGGGCAAAGGTAAAGAAAAATACATATTTTAATTCTTAAAAGAGTTAGTTCTTAGGTTTTCACACTCTTAATTGGAGATCACATTACCTATATTTTAGGAATTACATTATTTTTTATTAAACTTTTTATTTTGAGATTATTATTGATTCACATGCAGTTGTAAGAAATTAATACAGAGAAACTCCAGGTGCCTTTTACCTGGTTTCTCCCAATGTAACGTGTTGGAAATTTATGCTATAAAATGAAAACCAGGCTATTGACATTGATACACTTAATATAAAGAACATTTTCATCACACATGATTCCCTCCCACTGCTCTTTCATAGCCATACCTATGTTCCTATTCCCCTTAACTCCTAGTAATTACTAATCTGTTCTTCCTTTCTAACATACTGTCATTTCAAGAAAATTATATAAATGGAATCGTGTGGTATGTTCACGAACAAGATTGGCTTTTCACTCAATATAATTCCTTGAAGATCTACGCCAGCAGTCGTTGTGTAAATAGTTCATTAATTTTTATTGCTGACTAGTATTTTTTGGTATAGATGGACCTCGGTTAGTTTAACCATTTACCCATTTAAAAACATCTAGGTTGGCCAGGCACAGTGGCTCACACCTGTAATCCCAGCACTTTGGGAGGCTGAGGAGGGCAGATTGCCTGAGCTCAGGAGTTTGAGACCAGCCTGGGTAACATGGCAAAAATACATGTACTAAAAATACAAAAAATTAGCCAGGCATGGTGGTGCTTGCCTGTAATCCCAGCTACTCAGGAGGCTGATTAAGGAGAATCTCTTGAACCTGGGAGGCGGAGATTGCAGTGAGCCAAGATCATGCCACTGCACTCCAGCCTGGGCAACAGAGCAAGACTCTGTCTCAAAAGAAATAAATGAAGACATCTAGGTTGTTGTTGATCTTTGGTTATTGTAAATAAAACTGCTCCATTCATAAAACTGAACATCTATGTACCGGGTTTTTTTTTTTGTGAACTCAAGTTTTCATTTCTCTGGGAAATGAAAAGTACCATTATATATTTTTTAAATTAGAAAAACAAAAATGTTTTTAAATATTATTCACTGGGGGTCCTCAATCACAAGAGTAATTGAATCAAAACAAGAAGAAAAGTTAAAAGGAAGTTAAGTAACTTTTTAATTGATGCATATAAGCATCCTTACTATCATTATTTTAATTATGGCTGGTATATCTCTGAAATTGATAGCCTCATCTTATTTATCTAAGAAATGTCCAATTTCCTCATTATGCTGTCTTCTTCTGCTACATTTTTTTTCTTCTTATAAGGACTACATTCATACCTTCCTTTGAATTTTTACTCAAAAATTTTATGTGCTAAGCATTAACTGTTGGCTTATTTTGCCACTGATACATATTGCAGGCAGTACCAGGTTTATATTCATAGATCAACTTGTAAAGGATCAGAGCTGCAATATCTCCCTTAAGAACTAAGGACGCTCTTCTAATTTGCTATGGCATGACATGACAAAGTGTCAGGGTGTGTTTTATAGCATTTATTAATAAGCTACATTTCTCTCATGAGGTGTATTTGCTGGCCTGGCAACTTGCCTCTACTCATCTAAACTTGAACTCTAAGGAAAACAGCATTCTGCCAAATAACCATAGGGAAAGAGAGTGGGTTGTTTTGTTTTGTTTTGTTTTGAGACGGAGTCTCGCTCTTGTCACCCAGGCTGGAGTGCAATGGAACGATCTCAGATACCGCAACCTCTGCCTCCTGGGTTCAAGCAATTCTCCTGCCTCAACCTCCTGAGTAGCTGGGATTACAGGCACCCACCACCATGCCCACTTAATTTTTGTACTTTTAGTAGAGATGGGGTTTCACCATGTTGGGCAGGCTGGTCTTGAACTCCTGACCTTAGGTAATCTGCCCACCTCGGCCTCCCAAAGTGCTGGGATTATAGGTGTGAGCCACTGTGACTGGCCAGGCAAGAGAGTGTTCTAAATAAACCAAAAGAACAATTAAATACATATATACACACACATGAAGAGCTGTGTGTGTACATGTATTTATGTCTCTGTGTGTGTGTGTGTGTGTATATATATATATATAAAACTGTATGTATGTGTATATATCTACCAGCCATAAAATACTGCTCTGTCATAGAAATTCCATGCTATTGATGGCTAAGACTAGGAGACTAAAAGAAAAGACTATATGTGATGAGTCTTGTAAGAATTGCTAAAATTGTACATGTCTTATTTATATTCAAAAATAAATTGGAAATAGACCATAATATATACACATACCAATTATAGTAGAAAAAAGTTAAATATCTCTCTACCAAATTCTGAAATTTAGATAAAATTCAGAAGTTTCCATACTGCTTGCTATTTTTATACTTATTGGAATCAAGTCAGAGAAAAATAAGGATTTATTCATACATTTAAGAAATATTCATCTTTCACTTTCTTTGTGAAGGCTCTGATCTGAGTGGTGGAAATCAAAGAGAATGAAGTCCTTGCTAATAGAGCTCATAGTCCAGTGGGGGAAGGTAATCCATGCACATGTAAATAAATTAAAAATTGTGAAATATTTTGCTGTGAAGAAAGTGAAATAGTGATAGGATAGAGTGGTTAACAGAACAGGGTGGTGGCTACATTAGCTAGAGTGGCCAGAGAAATCTTCCCAAGGGGCCATATATAAGCAGAGACATGAATGCTGAGCTGGAGCCAGCAATGCAAAAACATCCCAGGAACTAGAATATTCCAGGCAGAAGGAATGGCAAATGCAAAGACTCTCAGATGGAAAGGAGCTAGGACTTTGAAAGACTGGAAAATCTCAATCTGTCTATCTTAGAAATGAATTGTTTGAATCCCTGACTTTGTGGAGCCAGAGCCTTGCTGGACAGCACTGGCCACTCCACCACTTTGAAATCATTTACTAAATGAACAAGGAGAATAGTGTCATAGCAGGAAGAAGATAGCATATATTAAAGAATGACCAAGAAATCAGCAACTGGAAGAACAGAAAACTTGGAGTGCCAAGTGGATGTAAACAGAGAAGCAAAGAAAGTTTGATGTAGGTAAGGGAACTGTTTGGATTTTGGTCTGACTGAACAGTTCAAGGAATAGTAATGGGCTAGTGTGACTGGAGGAATAGGCAAAGGGGAGGCTTGTAGGAGAAGAGGTCTTGAGATAAGCCACAGAACCAGACATGGAAAGGATTTAGGGTTTTATTGCTTAATTTAGGTAAACTGCTTTTGTTAGTGAATCATAATGGCTGCAAATATGGACTCTTAAGCCAGGACCCCTAAGACTGAATCTTATTACAACCACTTACCAGCCAGTAACCTTTTTACTGTCATTGTTTAATTTTTACTTCCTAGTCTGTAAAATGGTACTGTTACTGAAACACCAGGGGTTTTGTCTAGGTCCTGCTGCTTGCTGCACAGAAAGCCAATAACTGAGACAATGAGTATTGCCAAGGAAGAAGCTTTAATCAGGTGCTAAGCCAAAGCGATGGGAGATCATTCTCAAATCCATCTCCTGGACTGACTAAAACTAGGCTTTATATAGCAAGGAAGAAATGCAGCAAATGTGTAAAAAAACAAAACAAAACAAAAAAGACAAAAAAAAAAAACAAAAAAACAAACCAGGAACTAGGGAAAGGCAAGGAAGCAATGATGATGAATGAGGGGTCCAACATTTCATTTTCTGGATGTGGTAATCTGGTGAGTTTCAGTTCATCGATACCTTTTTTCAGATGCCTGAAGGTCATTTCCTGAGGAAGAAACTAGATAAAACAAACGTAAAGTTCAAGCTTTAAGACCCGAAAGGTCAATTTCTATGTTCATTCAAAAAATTATCTATAAGACTGTTGGGTCAGCTTCAATATTTGAACTTTTACCTCATATGGGTCTTGGAGTGCTCAGTAAGTTAGTCTGAATAAAATGGGGAAATAGTAGAGAATTTTAAGTGTGGAGTTTATAAAATGTTGCTTGAATTTTAGTGGAATTACATTGGCTGTTTTGTTGAGAATACACCGAAGAGTGAATGCACAGGTTGAAGTAAGGACCAGTCAAGAAGCAATTAAAGTTATCTAGAGTTTGGAGCAGGACAGTGACAGTGCAAATGGTGGAAAGTGGTCAGAATCTGGATACAATTTGAAGTTTAACCCCACATGATTAGCTTATGAATTAGATGAGGGATATAAGATGAAGGAGTTAAGAATGACTCCAAGTTTTCTGGTATTAACAACCAAAAGAACAGAGCAATCTTCACTGAAATTTGGAAGACATAGATGAAGTACATTTGGTAGGAAGATCAGAAATCAGCTTTGCATGTGTTAACTTTGAGATGCCAATTAAACATCCAAGTGGAGATGTTTTCTAAGCACTTGGATATCTGAATTAAGATTTAAAGTCATGAAGCTAGGTGACATCACCAAGGGAACAGATCAGAACTAGAAATGAAGAGATGTAAGAAATGAAGCCTGGGATACTCCAGTGAGGGTCACTGAGGTAGAAAAATAACCTGAGCATTAAATGAAGAACATGCTTTAAGAAAGAGAAAGTGGCCAACTGTCTCACCTGCTGCCCTTGGGTTGGGTAATATGAATCCAGAGAACTGTCATTTGTGGGGATGAAAGTGGACTTACAAGAGAATGAGAAGAGGAAAATTGAAAGCAGTGTGCACCAGAAGATTGTTTCAAAGTATTTTTTCCTATAAAGGAGAGGAAATAAAGGAAGTAGTAGTTGTTGGGGGTGGCAGTTGGGAATGGGAGTAATCTGGTGGAGAGGATAAATCTGATGATAAGGGAGAATGACATCCCTCACTAGGTAAGAGGTCATGGGATCTCTAGTTCCAATGTGATGACTGTAAATGGAACTGTGGACATTTCATTTATATAATTGGGATGGAAGACACAAAATGTCTTTGGGATAAATGAAATAAGATGCATTTCATTTATGTAATTGAGGTGCAGAAGTTTGTAGAAGACTAGAAGTTTTAAGAGCACCATTCTAGTTTATTTGATTTTCTCACGCAAAGAGAAATGAGGTTGTCAACTGAGTGTGAAATTGAGAGATACTGAAGGTTTGAAGAGAGGAAAAGCATCATACAGTTGTCTGTAAGGGTGGTAAACTTAACACAAGCACCAGGCCGTATAAAGACATCAACTGAGTTTCCTGTCCAAGCATTTAATATGAGAGTAGTCAACATATTTTTATTTTTTAATTTTTTCCCTAGCCATATTCAGCTGCATGGGTCCAAGTGTAGAGTTGGTGGAAAATTGCATTTCACTAGATTTATGGCTTTGTCTAATGAATATAATGATTCAAGAGACGAGAGCTGAGGGAGTTTTCAAGTTTGTGATTACATGATTAATTGTGGAATTTAAATTGGGCAAGTATAAAATGAGGGTGAGAAAATGAATAGAAGAGCTGGTGGGATTGTATGTGTAGAAAGAACTGTTGGTGTTGAGGTCCTGAAGCAAGTAAGATGTGAAGAGAGAATTCTACAAGTGATGAGAAAGTGGGATGCTTGAAGCTGTAACTATGGAGAGGTCATTGTAACGTGTATGACCATGAGAATTGTGTCTGAGAGATCGTGGAGGACAGCATCATTGTAGGAGAAGATTCCAAAGTACTGGGAAGAGAGAAATTTGGCAGAATCATCTTGGTATAAGTTGATATCACCAAGATTTAAGACTGACGTTATCTTGGAGAGAGTAACAGTGACACAGGAACCAAATTCTTTAAGAAATGGGGAGGAGTTACCTGGGGCACGGTAGCTGATTGCAATAAGGGCTGGTCTGGGCTGGTCATTTCTTCACTAGAGCATTGTCTAGAGGAGGCAGAGGGAAGAGTTTAGAACTGGAGATGAGGCATAAGAAGGACACAGAGTCCACTAACAGGCCCCGTGGTGTGAGAAAGAGAGAGAAAACACACGATGCTCCGCTGGGAAAGCACTGTCCTCAGAGAAGACCCAGGGTTTTTTGAGCAAGATGATGAAGGGAACATTAAAGTTTGAGGATGCTGCATGGCGAGTTCCACAGAGCACAGTGGAGGAGTTTCAGGAACTGTGGAAGACTTGCAAATGGGGACTAAACAGGGATGTGCGGCCTAAGCAGGTAAAAATGAGGAAAATGAGAGATGAAGTCAGTGGCTTCTTATGGGAATTTGAAATAGACCAGAACAAAGGATGTAGGCATAGTGGTATCATGGAGGTAGAAGTGGTGAGAGAATGTGAGTGTCTAGGGGAGCCTCTTCACTCCTTCTGAAGGAGATGTGGAGGCCAGAATTAGTTGAGTCTTATACCCACATATCTCTCTCTTGACCACTATTGCTTAAGCTTTCAATACTAGGGGGACAGGGGGAATCTTACTCTAAGTGCAAAAGACTGGAAGTTTATCCTGACTTTCTAGTTCAGGAAATACTCTTTTTTATTTATTATTATTATTATTTGAGATGGAGCCTCACTCCGTCACCCAGGCTGGAATGCAGTGGCGTGGTCTAAACTCACTGCAACCTCTGCTTCCCGGGTTCAAGTGATTCTCCTGCCTCAGGCTCCTGAGTAGCTGGGATTACAGGCACATGCCACCACACCTGGCTAATTTTTATATTTTTAGTAGAGACAGGGTTTCACTATATTGGCCAGGCTGGTCCTGAACTCCTGATCTCGTGATCTGCCTGCCTTGGCCTCCCAAAGTGCTGGGATTACAGGCGTGAGCCACCATGCCCAGCTGATTTTTTTCTTTTTTTTTTTTTAAGTGAAATAAAAATAAATATTGCTTATGATCTGACCCAGCCCAATTTCAATCTTTGAGAGATGACTTGGGAAGAGATAGTGGAGATACTCCCAGAGGTTCTCATCAAGTTTCATGTTGAGTAGGAATCTTGTTTAAACACCTCTCAAATTATTTGTCAGTCTTAGCTTCAAATAATAGGTGGTGATGCTCACAAGCTAACCCTGCGGTATTGAATTTCTCCATTGACTTCATTAAGCACCACAGTTTTCCACTCTGAGATTTTCCTCACCAGGAGACTTTTCAAAATTCTTCTTCTCATCCTTTCCTCTATTCTTGGTCGCCCAGGCAGTAAAATCATAATCCTATCTTTTACAACATCACAGTCTGATAACAGCATGAATACAGAGTATTCTTGCACTCATTAAGCTTTTAATTTCTTTATTGACTTTAATTAAATTTGAGAGGCTTTTTCAATAATAAGAAAGAAACATGTTTGTATGTTGAATTAATAGCTTTGTATTAGCCAGACTGTAGGTGATATTTGGAAAGGAATAAGCTTTTCTTTTATCCTAGATGCACAAATGTGAAGTTCTTCATTTCTGAATTTCTTACTATTAAACAGATGGACATTCTACCATATGAGCCACAATAAAAATTGCATTGCTTTCTTGACAAAGTCTGAGAAGACTGTGACTCTCAGATGAAACTTTCTAAACAATATTTCAGCTGGGTTTCTTGGTATAAATTAAATTGAAGAGTGTCTATATTTTTACAATGCAATGAAGATATTTATTAATTTAATTAATAAATATTTTTGAGCACCTCCAACGTGGTAGGTCCTCTCCTAGAAAATGAACAGTATTAGTGCTTATTAAATAAATCTATGTGCTCTCAGACAGCCTGTATTATATTTACAGAGATAAACAATAAACAGATAAACTGATTTAGGTAATAACACGTTTTCAAATAGGTTTATGAATCATGAAAAAAATTAAGCAGGATCTCATGATGGAGTGGCTGATGGGATATAGGTGGAGACAATAAGAGAAGGTGGTCAGAAAAGGTTTCTTTAAGTAACTAATATTTAAGCCAAAAGAATCATTAATTTGTTACACAGAGTCCTTTATCAGTTTTTGGTAAACTGATTAAATCTGCATGTTGATTTTGAGTAGCGTACAGACATTTGTTATTAAAACTAAAAGGAAGAAATGAAAGTTTATTTCAAATAATAAATCTTTTTAAAATTTTCCTAAAAGAATCAAATTCAAATAGGTTTACTTAAAAGAATCAAATTCAAATAAGTTTACTTATTATTTGAAATATTTGAAGGAATTAGAGCCTTGCTACAAAGGGGAAAAATAAAGCAGATCAAAATGCCCCAATCCTGAGATTTCCTCCACAGTAGATGATCTTCTGTAGTTGCACTATTCACGGTGGTTGACTACTAGTCACATGTGCGCTTTAACGAACATAGACAAATGAGACTTAAATTAAAAAGTTTCTGTACAGCGAAAGAAATAATCAACAGACTGAACAGACAACTTACAGAATGAGAAAAAAATATTTGCAAGTTATGCATCCCACAAGGGACTAATATCCAGAATTTGCGAGGAACTCAAGCAACCCAACAACAACAAAAATAAATAAATAACCCCATAAAAAGTGGTCAAAAGCACATGAACAGACATTTTTCAAAAGAAGACATACAAATGGCCAAGAAGCATATGAAAAAAAAAGGTCAGCATCACTGATCATTAGAGAAATACAGATTAAAACCAAAATGAGATACTTATCTCATACTAGTCAGAATGGCTATTACTAAAAAGTAAACAAAACAAAACAAAACCCAAAAAACAGATGTTGGTGAGAAAGTTAGACCAAAAGAACACTTATATGCTGTTCGTGGGAGTGTAAATTAGTATGAACTTTATGCAAAACAGTATGGAGATTTCTCAGACAATTAAAAATAGAACAACCATTTGATCCAGCAATCCCCCTCCTGGGTATCCATCCAAAGGAGAAGAAATCATTATATTAAAAAATACCTGCACTAGTATGTTTCTCTTAGTACTATTTACAATAGCAAACATAGATGGAATCAACCTAAGTGTCCCTCAGTGGGTGATGGGATAAGGTAAATATGGTAAATACATACAATGAAATACTACTCAGCCATAAAAAAGGATGCAATCACATCTTTTGCAACAGCATGGATGAAACAGGAGGCCATAATCTTAAGTGAAATAACTCATAAACAGAAAGCCAAATACTGCATGTTCTTACTGATAAGCAGCAGCTGTATAATGTGTACACATAAACATTGAGTGTGGAATAGAAGACACTGGATACTTGGAAGAGTGAGAAGGCAAGGAGGGAGGTGAGGCCTGAAAAAATTACTTAATGAGTACAACGAGCATTATTCAGGTGATGGTTACACTAAAATTCCAGGCTTTACCACTATGTGATATATTCATGTAACACTTAAACCGCTTAAATTTGCCCTTGAACCCCGTAAGTGTACACACACACACAAAGGAAACAAGCCTAGATTACACTGAGATATGCTGTAAGTATCATACAAACACTGTCTTTCAAAAGCTTAGTATAACACAAAATTAAAATATTTATTTTTATTAATTATAGGTTGAAATGATATTTTGACATATTAGGTTAGATTATGTATATTTTAAAATTAATTTCAACTATTTCTTTTTTCCTTTTTGAAATGTGGCTAAACATTTTAAAATTCTTTATGCAGCTCTTGCTTGGGATTCATATTGTATTTCTGTTCGTCAGCACTATAGAATTGCCAATGCCCCCTTAAATGTATTGTATAGAATTTACAACCTAGTTGTTTAAATACAGTAAATGCTCATGAAAGATGATATGTTTTCACATTTAGATGAGAAAATCCAAATAGAAGTTACTGAAGACAAAATAATAGTGAGATTATATGATGTTGAAACTATTATCTATTTATTTATTTATTTATTTTTGAGACTGAATCTTGCTCTATCGTCCAGGCTGGAGTGCAGTGGCACAATCTCGGCTCATTGCAAACTCCGCCTCCCAGGTTCACGCCATTCTCCTGCCTCAGCCTCCCGAGTGGCTGGGACTACAGGTGCCCGCCACAACGCCCGCCTAATTTTTTTTTTGTATTTTTAGTAGAGACGGGGTTTCACTGTGTTAGCCAGGATGGTCTCAATCTCCTGACCTTGTGATCCGCCCGCCTCAGCCTCCCAAAGTGCTGGGATTACAGGCATAAGCCACCGCGCCCAGCCGAAACTATTATCTATAGATGTTTGGGAATGACATGCTAACACAAAATAATCATTGAAATCTGGCAATTTTTGCTTTCTGTTAGAGAAAAGATTTTGATTTGTTGGCAAACTTGGAATATCATCTAGGATAACAAGCTATATACTAAGTTGAGCAGGCAATTTTTTTTTTTTTTTTTTTGGGATACTGTTTCACTCTTGTTCCCCAGGCTGGAGTGCAATGGCACCATCTCGGCTCACGGCAACCTCTGCCTCCCAGGTTCAAGCAATTCTCCTGCCTCAGCCTCCTGAGTAGCTGGAATTACAGGCATGCGCCATCAAGCCCGGCTAATTTTGTATTTTTAGTAGAGACGGGCTTTTTCCATGTTGGTTAGGCTGGTCTTGAACTCCTGACCTCAGGTGATCCATCCATCTTGGCCTCCCAAAGTGCTGGGATTACAGGCATGAGCCACCACGCCCGGCCGAGCAGGTAATTTCTTATTATTTACTACTATGTGGAAGCTGCGGTTAAACTTATCTGTCTTTTTTAGGGACCACCCTTGGGCTAAGTTTTAAGAAACCTTTGCTCAAATAACTTGGTCTAAGGAAGTCAACCAGCAATATAGATTGGCAGAAAAACATTCTCTAGGCTGAAAGAGTTCTGATGAAAAAGAGGTTACCTTCTGTTGTTTTCGTTTGATTGCTTGCTTGTTTGTTTTAAACAGCCCTTTCCCACCCATAGAGGCACGTTTTAAAGGCAGAAATACTTAGATGTAAAGCCTTAAAAGAGTAACAGGGATACCAGTTGACAATTACCAGTTTAGTACAAGTAGAAAACACAAATCTGGTTTTAGCTAAAGTCTTAAGTACTTTCAGCCTCTAAAGAGTACTTTGCATGATAGAATACTATAATATTTTATCTGGTTATCTGGTAAGTATTGTGTAGAATATCTAAATGGTAGTGTTCTTGCAGGCTAAGTGGTGTCCTTTTTAACAATGACTAATTGGTTATTTGATAATAGGCTTTTTGTGTTAGAGTTCTGTCTTGAAGGATTATCTGTTTTCCACTCCATGCTTATATATTTGTTCATGCTGATACAGCATATCTGTAATCTTTGCATAGTAATTACTATTACTGCATAATAATCACTCCAGTATTCAGTGGGTTAGAACAACAATTATGTTACACTCACCAATTCTGCAGTTTAAGAATTTGGAAAGATCACAGCAGAAATAGATTTTCTGTGTTCAGTGATACGGTCTCAGCTGAAGAAACTCAACATCTGAGGGCAAGTGACCAGTATCACCTGGAAGTATCTTCACAAATCATTGAGCAATGCATTCTAGCTGTCAAATTTAAACTAAACTTGGACTTTGGATGGTAGATCTGCATGTAAATTCTTCATGTGTCTTGGGCTTCCTAAGAGCATGGCTTCCTTACATGACAATTCAGAGTGTTTTAGTGAGTAAGATAGATGCCACATTGAATTTTATGACCTAGCCTCAGAAATGAAACAATATCACTTCCACCTGATCTTTTTAGTTACAAGCAAATCGCAAGACCACTGGTATTCAGGGGGTGAAGGTAACATGGACTCTACTTTTTCTTGATGAAATGTCAAAGAATTTGCAGACATTTTTTAAAGCCATCTCACATTGGAGAAATAAAATCTCTTTGCAGAATCAGTCTTGAAAGACAATTATAGAACTGTAAATGTAGATGCTAAAGGAACTTCTAGTTTTCTGGTAGCCTAATGTTGATAATTACATGATTTATATTACAGGGGATTAGGGGTGATAGGAAAAAACTGAATGTTATTTCTCCTCATAAAGAAAAGTTATTTGATCCATTTAGAAGTTAGTGAATACCCAATTTTCTAGAAACTTGAAAAGAGAATTTGGAATTTAAGCTTTCAGCATCAAATCTTTTTTGCTTTCACTGTTAACAAGTTTCATTTTCTTCAAGCTTCTTTATCTTTTCTGTTAGTCCTGAAAATAAATGCATTAGTTTTTGAGTTTTATTATTTTTATTCTTTTTGAGTAAGTAATCCAGGTATAAATTTTTATTGAAAATTAGACCCTGGTGAATGAGACTGCAATCTTTAGGGAATCATTATTTCTTTCATTAGTCAAGTTTTTATCATTGATTTTAGGATTACTTGTTTACTTTAAAATCAGTCATTATGCTAAATAAGGGTGAATATATGATGACTGAAATTTTGTGTGTTCGTCAGTTGCTCTTACATACATATAAAATACATGTCTAGGTTGTCCTTCAGAATATTCCAGAGTACAATGATGTAGGCTTTGCCCTTACGGAAGTTATATTCTTAGAAAAAATCCACAAACCATAAATAAGGACACAAATAACAAAAGCAGTAGACAGTCATAAGTTTTGTGGTCAAAGAAAATGGGATAAAAGTAAAATAAGGTGAAGCAGTCATAAGTTTTGTGGTCAAAGAAAAATGGGATAAAAGTAAAAAATAAGGTGATAGGACTGAAGATGAAGGTAGGAGCTTACTTTCAGGGAAGATCTCAATGGGATTATAATATCCAAACGGGGGTCTAAATAGCAGGACAAGTGTAGTTTTTTGAAACCCTGAATTTTCTGAGTTGATGCTGACTTTCAAGTAGAGCAGCCTTCACATTAGTCCCTTTTTTGAGTGTCTAAATTTCAGCCTCATAGAGCAACTTGGTGTTGCTAAAACATAAAATGGCGTCACCTTGCCATAACTTAGCACGTGTTCTCTTTGCCTATCATGAACTTCTCCTTTTCAGCCAGAAAAACAAACAAATAAATAATAAACAAACCCCAAAACCCCCCAACTCTTCCTGTTTAAGATCCAACTCAGTTATAAACTTCCCTTTTGCCTTTTTTCACCTTTCCAATGACTTTTCACTCTATCTTTTCAGAATGTTTTACCACTTATCATAGTGTATCGCTCGTATTTGTCTTAATGTTTCCTATTTATTATTCTTATTAAATGGTGAGCTTGACTGAAGCAACTGTTTTATTTTTATGTATGTTTATGTCTACCTCAGTGCTCCTTGGATAATAAACTCAAAAAATGCTTCTTTAATATAGCTTTGACTCTCCAAACCAAATTATTTTGTATCAAGAGATTGCTGTTTGATATTAAATATTTCCAAGAGACTTCATTCAATTACATTTGACCACATGTTTTGTGTCTCTACCAATCCATGGAAGGTGACATTATGAAAACTTCCCCAGTAACTCCCCTAGCACAGTTCTAAAACTTGAAAGATGATTTAATGAATTGACTGTGTTTTTGGTCAGTGATGAATAATAACCCCTGAATGAGATGATTTATATTTATTGTATGGGATTTGCAGCCTTTCAAACACATTCTACCAACTAATCACCTTCCGTTAAGTGTAAATGTGTTTTCAGTGCCCTACAGTCTCAAGAGCTATTCTGTTCATTCTTTGGTAATTGTAGGTTAGCTTGTCTATTAAGAACTATGGAATAAAAATTACAATGGCGAGAAAGTCATACATGTGCATTCTCATTCAAGAAAAAAACAAAGAGAAGAAACATACTCTCCCACCTTGTTTGCATGAAACTCTAGAATACGGTGTTTCTCTATCTGCTCCTTCTTTGCCTACCTTGGTTTTTCTTTTTTTTTTTTTCTTTGTAACTATGGTTTTTACCTAAAGTTTAAACTTTTTATTATTATTTTCTCTCTAAATTCTTGCTAGTTAATAATATTATTAACTTCAAGATTTTAGAAGAGCAGTGATGATAGTAATGATTGATAACTAGACTATCGAGTTTCAGAAGAAACTTCCAGGTATATATAATGCTTGACATAGCCTTTATTTCTATACATCTACTACCTGTAAGGTAACATTTTAAAATACCTGTGTATGGCTGGGTGTGGTGGCTTACACCTGTAATCCCAGCAGTTTGGGAGCCTGAGGTGGGCAGATTGCTTGAGCCCAGGAGTTGCAGACAAGCCTGGACAAAATAGACCTCTCTCTACAAAAAGTACAAAAAATTAGCTGGGTGTGGTGGCACATGCCTGTAGTTCCAGCTACTCAGGAGGCTGAGGTGGGAGGATTGCCTGAGCCCAGGAGATGGTGGTTGCAGTGAACTGAGGTGCAGTGAACTGAGATCACCCCACTGCACTCCAGCCTGGGTAACAGAATAAGACGCTGTCTTTAAAAAAAAAAAAAAAAAATACCAGTATGGATTTTAATCTCCTATATTGTTCATCTCTCTAAAATGCCATATAAGTTTCCAGCATATACCCTGTGTTTTGTAAGGGTAGTCTCCTGACTGGTCCCTGATGATGTGGTCTTAATATCTTAATTTTTGTGACCAGTTCCTATTTGCTCTAATTCAATTCCCTTTATACAGTGCTGCTTACCTATCTTATAATTTCAAATTCTACCTCTACGAATCATTACCTCAGCCTTCATAAACACTTCCATTTTTCTTACTATAGCAAATAAGAACTTGATCAAATAAAATTATTATATCCCATTGAGATACTTAAATATTTGAGATATTATATCCCTTAGAGATACTTAGTTTAGTGATATTGAAAATTCCTCAAAAGAATAGGCCATCAAAACTTAAAATATTTATGTAATATACTGTGCTGTATATAACAGATATATAATAAAACCTTGTGGCAGATTGATTTTCAGGAGAAAATAGTTTTGTTAAACAAGTTGGTAAACCAAAATACAAATAAAGAAGCTGATTGTTCACATGTCCTAATAAACAGTTCTTATATTAAAATTCAGTCCTATTCCACTTCAGCTTTGCAGAGACTCTGAGTTCCAATAGTCCCACTAAAGCGTGTATGAAGTCAATAGGTTTTACACAAAAGTAAAGTTTGAATAAATTAATCTTGGATTAGGAACTGTATTCAAAGAATGGATTCAGTGCAGAACCTTTAGACTGAAGAGCAGCTCCTTGAGAGGTTGCTAATAACACAATGAAGATGGTAGCATAATTCTTGTTGAGTTGATGACCTTAATTAGGTGTTGACACATGCATTCAATTAAATTTAGTAATTTACTGAATTACTGATCATCAGCCTAGAAACTCTTATTTCAGCTAATAGAGAGTTTTAAACTTAGCACACTTCTTATAACAGGACTTACGTTGAATGCCACAGTTTTTTCTTAGGAAACCAAGAGGGGAAAATGAATGATGTTCTTTCTTTTTATCAGTCAACTTTTTTTTAACTGTCAACATATAATCATCTAGTGCATCTTAAATGCAAAACTCTGGTAACATACAAATCTTATGGCACTTAAATGAAAATAAAATTCTTGTAACTTTCAACCAAGAAAAATGATCTAGGTAATAAATAGAAAGTAACTGGGTATCAAGGATTTTTTTTTCTTTCTTTCTTTCTTTTTTTTTATTTAATATAGGAACTGTCCTTGTCCAGGGGGAAAAGGTTCTTTTAGTAAAATTGTGTGGCTGATATAAAGTCACATCACTGAAGCAATTGAAACAAAGCAATTGAAGCAAAGCTTTAAACACACAAGTGGGAGAGAGAGATAGAGAGATAAAGAAAGACTTAGGATACCTTAGCCACCATGAAAGTAGAAAAAAAAATCCTAAGTGGTAATCATTAGCTGAGATAGACATTTATCAGAAAGTGTTAGAAAAATGTTTAAAACCATTGATTAAAAATTACCTAACAGTCTACTTTGACAAATTATAGTTGCAGATAGATATTTATGCAGTTAATAATTTAAACCAAATGCATGGAAATAACATCTCAACACAGACTAGCATAAATAATGATGATACCCAGAGTAACAGAATAGAACAAAGAAGATGATACAAAGATATTTTAGTCCTGAGAGATCAGCCAGAAACATTCCTTAGAAAGACCTGCATAAGGACTGTCAATGTTTATGGTATTGAAAAGTTACATCCAAAACCTATTGCTTATTATTAATTTCTAAATAATTATGCTTAAATAAATAACACGATAAATTAAATGCAGTGTCTTGTTATGTACTTGTTATTCTTGGTCAAATGGATGGCATTATGTTAAAATTCATTTCTAAATAATCCATCCAATCATTAAACTAAAAGGATATCTGAATAGGGTAACCAGTTTTCTTCTTTCTGTTAGTATTACAATTCAAGTGAGGAAGTCAGGTTAGTAGGATCTTTAGCAGAATTTTGCCTCAGTAAAAATTGTTTTAGTTCCTGTGCATTATAGTTATACTTACGATAGCATAGCAGAATATAGGCAGGTCAGTGCTAACTGGAAGATGCAGTGTTCCTTGTGGACATTAAATCCTATCAGAGATATAAAAATAAGCATTCTTTAAAACATACTAAATAATTTAAGCACATATATTATTAAATGCCAATTTGTACAGTTTTCATTTCTATGGACAATCTGAAGTAAGAATGATCATGGCTAGGTATGTCAGTTAAGTGTATTTTGGTTGCATAGCACAGCAGATTCAATCCAAAGTGGTTTAAACAAAAGGGAAAAATAGTTGCAGGGAACTGAGACTTCCAACAACATAGATGAACTTCCTAGCTGCTTGATTCAAAGAATCAAACAGTGCCCCTGTTGATCCAATTGTTATCTCCAAATCTTGGTTCTGTATTATACTACCTCCATTCGTAGACAGACTTTGTAATTGTGTTTGCAAGGTGGCTCCACTAGTCCAATACTGCAGGGAAAGAAGACCATCCCTGCATGAGAAATCTCAGCAAAAGCACAGGATGTCTAATTGATTCTGATGAGGTCATGTGTACATCGACGAGCCAATCACCAGGGCCAGAAAAGTGTGAGGCTCTCATCAGCCAGACCTGAGTCACATGCCAGCCTTGGCCCTGTGAATGAAATCAGTTTCATGGGAGTCACATGTACTTAATAAAGTTGGGGAATTACTTAGAGTTTACATCTCAATCATATCATCATGTACTTGAGGGAGGCGACGAATATTTCCCCATATGAAAATCAACAACTAAAAACATATATTGTCTACTGCATGATAGATCTAGAATAACCTAGGAAGTTTCTAAAGAAGCCTGGAATAGTCTAGCCTTGAAGAATGGGTAGATGTGCTCCTCTTGACGAACTAAAATAGAAACACAGAAGGATTCAGAATCTTGTCTGGCATAGGAGCAAATACAGTTATTGTCAGTGAAGATACTTCTTTTTAAAAATAAAAAGAGCCAATGAAATACATACAAACTAATAAAATTTGCTTGTACTATATAAAAATTAGTCATACTAAATATTTACAAGCTAATTTATTCCAAAATGCAACTATTTCTGAGATCCTGGTAAACAGAAGAACATAACGTTTTTTCTTTTAAATTATATTTTCTATGCAGGTTTCTGTTTTCTTTAAATGGTTTAGGGGAAGTTACACATTAAACACAACATCTTTTACTCTGCCCTAAATTTAGTTTGTGGATTTTCTTTGGTTTCTTCAGCTTCAGGTTTACAAAAAATAGTCAAGTGAACCACAAGTGAGTAGACAAAAGGGTTGCCACCTTGAAAATATAAGCTATACTGTAGATGTTGCATCCTGACGTCTGTTTTCTAAAGAGCATGTTATAAAACTTTGATATTCAGGCATTTAATTCGTCTGATTGATTTATAGGTATCAGATTAAGGTGGAGTTGAAACCATTGCTTGAGATCTGACATCAAGGAGGAGGGAGCAGAGAAGGGAGTGAAGGGAGAGAAAAAGTGGGAGAGAGAGAGAGAGAAATAAAATGAAATATTATCCTAAACCAGATATGAGATTCAAGTGTTTCTTGATCTTTGGAATGTGTGAAGTGTATTTGTATCAGAATGGAAATGCCTTTCAGTGTGAGCTTTCTGCATTGTAAAGAAGGAAATTGGCTTTCCATTCCTGCTTCAGCCTTTTATCATCAAAGATGCTGCTATTTTGGTATCTGAAATGTGATGACAACGTATGACCTTCAGAGATTCTGAGTGGAATCCAGTGGGTGGTATATGCACTCCACACCTGTGTTTCTCTCAGACACAATTACTTAGACTCAGGATAACTTTACATCAGCTGTGTTAATGATGTTGTATCATCAAGCGATAACATGATCACAGCTTTTGACACTGATTTTCTTAGGTATGGCATCAGTTTTCTTATAAACTTATTACCTTCCTCTTTTCTTCCATTAGCTTCATTTTATTTTGACTGTGAGGTTAATTTTCATTAAGCCTGAGTGAAATACTGAAGGGAAAATATGGAATCTGACAACTTCAACAAGAAAGGGAAAAGAAAAGTGGCAGAAGATTTCAAAACAAATGTAAAGGAAGACAGGGCAACACTGACTCTGGCTAGAATTAAAAGCAAAGAAATAGACGTTTGGAGACTCAACTGTGAGGAAATACTGACATTTATCTAGTGTTCTTTACGGAGATTGAATGAGTACTTGCTTTTCCTCAGAGTCTATTTTATTTAGAATGTTATGTACCCTTATAATATAGAATGAGAGTTGTCCATTTTTGTATTATTTTAACTGTTGGTTGAGAAAGATTGAATTGTAGGTAGTAAAACATATGGATGAAACAGAACAGATGATTTTTTATCATATGCTGTATCATAAATCCAAGATTATATGATTTGATTTCTTTAAAAAATATTATTTATTAAAGATGACTGAGAAGTAACTGATTTCTAGAGACTGCAGTATATTTGTGTGTGGATATGTGTGTATATGTGAGATTCTGTGTTTTATTCTTTCTTTTAATTCAAGTAATTTTGTATTAATAAGATTTTAAATTGGGCTGGCCCAGAATAGTTACTACCCCATAAGAACTACATCTTGAAGATCTGCTTATTTAGTGTTGAAGACAGAATTTTAATACCAAGAAAATTAGAAAATGTCAGACACTATACACCCACTAAAGAAGTGGTAAGCAAATGAATATGTCCTTTACGCTGGAACCTAGGAGCTTAAATCAAATTTGCCCAGTTTGGGGGCATAGTGAAAAATGTTCTGTTTGTTTTATGCTCCTGGTATTTATATATTAGAGACTTTTTATGTATTTTTGAAGCAAACAAAGGAATGGGTCAAGAATTGACGTTTCAGGACCCTTCAGTGTCTGCAATGACCAAATATTTAACATAATTACAATTTTCAGTTTTCCTTTTCTCTTTGCAAGTAGACTTAATAAAGTTGGGGAATTACTGAGTTTACATCTCAATCATATCATCATCCATCATTCAGAGATTTCAATCTAGTATTTCAATCTAGTAATAAGCTAGAGAATATTTTAAAATTTGGAAAACTTGAAAATAGAATCAATAAAGAAAATATAGAAAGTATTTTTGATTTATTATATAACTTTTGCATTAATATCAATTTTTAAATTAAATTGAGTTTATATCATATATGATAATCAGATAATTTCTTATAGGCTGTTATTCTGCAAGATTATTTTATTGCATACAGGATATTTTAATCGTTGAGTATGCTATAATCCATTTAAATTTCTACAGATTTTTGGAGTTGGTGTTCTTTGTTTCCATTTTAAGACAAAATTATAAATGTGTAAATTGGTCTTTGCAAATTAGATCTGTCTATATATACACACTATATTGGCTATTTTCTTTGAAGTTTTTACAAATTTGCATTTCAATTGTCTGTGGGGTATTTTTATAATAAAGTATCACTTCATAATTAAAAATAAAATCAACCTAAAATGTGCTAACTGGATAGGCAAAAATTTATGTCACATTTTAATTTGCATTTTACTTCTATAGTAAGTTAGAAATGAACATTTTTTAAAGTGTATTATTCATATTGACTTCTGTTTATTAATTACATATTTATGTAATATGCTTGTTTTTCTATTGCTTTTCAGTATGTATGTATGTAAGCATGTATTTATTTATTTATTTTTGAGACAGAGTCTCTCTCTGTTGCCCAGGCTGGAGGGCGGTGACATAACGTCAGTTCACTGCAACCTTCGCCTCCCAGGTTCAAGTGCTTCTCCTGCCTCAGCCTCTCCAGTAGCTGGGACTACAAGCGCCCACCACCACTCCTGGCTAATTTTTGTATTTTTAGTAGAGACATGGTTTCACCATGTTGGCCAGGCTGTTCTCAAACTCCTGACCTAAGGTGATCCGCCTGCCTCGGCTTCCCAAAGTGCTGAGATTACAGGTGTGAGCCACCATGCCTGGACTCAGTATTTATTTATTTTTTTAGTATCCATATTCAATACTCAGATCTACGAGGACTTGCAGATTTTATGAAGACTATAATCATAATATAAATACAAAATAAGTAGTACTCATATCCAATTTGTGAATTGGTAGTCACTTTTCTTAGTAAAGACACGATTTGCAAAACTTGACCTTGTCTGAGCTATAATACATGCAGTTGTCCACAGCGTTACTAACAACAAATCGTCATAGATCACTGAGAAGACAGCTTAAGGTAAGCATCTTCAGTTAAACTTTCTATTGCCACAACATTTTTTAGAATTTCAGATTTGCTGTTATATTAATATTTTGGTAACATGTCTAACATAGGTTTAACATGAAACAGGCCACACAAAAACTTTTTCAGGGTTCCGATAACTGACACATCAAAAAAATTCATGTAATTATTTTTGTAGGTAAGTCCAAAATACTGTAGGTTTGTCCAAACTGTTATGGGGCTGTTCCAAAAGCAAACGAAAAACCAAAGCTCTTGAGACCATCTAAAGATCCTGTATTTGTCAGTTTAGGCCATAACAAAATATCGCAGATTAGGTGGCTTCAACAACAGTCATTAATTTTTCCATAGCTCTGGAGGCTGAAAGTCTGAGATGAAGGTGCTGGCACGGTTAAGGTCTCTCTTCCTGCGGTTTCGAAAGCCACCTTCTCACTGTCCTCACATGGCCTTTACTCTGTGCAGGCACACAGAGAGAGAGCCACCTTGTGTCTGTTCCTCTACTTATAAAGACACCGGTTCTACTGGATGAAATCCCTACGCTTATAACCTCGTTAGCCTTAATCACCATTTTACAGGCCCTGACTCCTAATACAGTCATACTGGGGGCTAGAGCTTCCACATATGAATTTTGTGAGTGACACAATTAAGTCCATAACAGATACTTAGAGCTTTTGCTAAGCTCATAATATATAACAGAAGCAAGAGATTCTGAGCCACTGGACTTGTAAAAAGTAAAATTTCTACAATATCAAGCAGGAATCAACATCTAAATAAGTGGATTAGTTCAATTAAAAAAATCTGTTTAATATGTTTTCTTCCACTAACAGCTTACCTCTGTAAATGGAAACTATTTAACCTCAAGGGACAGACTGTACTGTGGAGCCTTTGCTTGACTTTGCCAAGAACAATGCAAGGCAATAGATCAATCTTAGGCGCAAATGCACGTTTCGTTTTCGAATTTATAGTGTGTATAACCCTATATCAGAACTTTTCAAGAATGACTTAATTCATTCATTGTGTAAAAATAAGTGCTGCAAATGCCAGTTTATGTATATTATTTTCTGCTTATAATTTCTTTTTTTTCTTTTTCTTTTTCTTTTTTTTTTTTTTTTTTGTTTTTTTTTGTCTTTTTTTTTTTGAGACGGAGTCTCGCTCTGTCACCCAGGCTGGAGTGCAGTGGTGCAATCTCGGCTCACTGCAAGCTCCGCCTCCCGGGTTCACGCCATTCTCCTGCCTCAGCCTCTGCGAGTAGCTGGGACTACAGGCGCCCGCCACCACGCCCGGCTAATTTTTTGTATTTTTAGTAGAGACAGGGTTTCACCGTGGTCTCGATCTCCTGACCTCGTGATCCGCCCGCCTCGGCCTCCCAAAGTGCTGGAATTACAAGCATGAGCCACTGTGCCGGGCTTTTTTTTTTTTTTGAGACGGAGTTTCACTCTTGTTGCCCAGGCTGGAGTGCAGTGGTGCGATCTCCGCTCACTGCAACCTCCGCCTTGGGTTCAAGCGATTCTTCTGCCTCAAGCCTCCCGAGTAGCTGGGATTACAGGCATGCGCCACCATTAGCCTGGCTAATTTTGTATTTTTAGGAGAGACGGGGTTTCTCCATGTTGGTCAGGCTGATCTCAAACTGTCGACCTCAGGTGATCTGCCTGTCTTGGCCTCCCAAAGTGCTGGGATTACAGGCGTGAGCCACCGTGCCTGGCCATAATTTCTTATACATCTACAGGTTTGAAAAAAATAATATTTGAAATGTAGTCTCGGAGCCATCTGCCACTCTCATTCTCAGATTTTGTTGGGTCAGCTCAGAAGTTTTGCTGTTAGAAAATGTATCCCTCTGAGACAATTCTAACAGACAGTTATTTTTATTGTTTCCCACATTATCCTGTGTTTTAAAGTAGATATACTGGTGACCATCTGAGAATGTGCCCAGAAAGTTGGATACTTTTTTTCTTTTTGTTTCTTAAATTTTCATCCAACTGAAACATCTATTCATGAAAACAACTTTATGGGAAAGTTGTGACTTCCCCTAAGGCAGTTTCATCAGTGTAGCTTAGCCACACTGCAAACAGAAGCAGATCGGGTGTCTTAGTAGAGTTTATAATTTAGCAAAGATTGTATTAATATATCTGACCATACTCAGGGTGATGTTCTTCCTTCCCTCAACCATGATTATATCAGAAGGGTAGTCTTAAAAATGAGTATCCCTTTCCTCCAAACAACTTACAGTATTTTTTAGGCTAATTTTTCTATGTTGCCTGGAGCAACAGTAGTTTAAGGTGTCTTTGTGTTTTTGCAGGTTTGGGTGCATATTTAAAACCTTTGAATTACTGTTACTTGCCTAGATTGTGTTAAACATGAATGTACACCCAATGCTGCAGTTTAGTTCTTAATATAAGCATTTTCTGTATGTATTTTAAAAGTTAATTTGTATTTCCTATTTAATTCCTTCTTTCAAAATTAATATGAGCTATGACATTAAATGCTATAAAGTTGAGATACATAGTGTTATGAGCAGATGTAATGAAGGAAAGGATTATGGTCACCAAGGTCAAGGAAGGCTTTTTGGACAAAAGCTATTTTGTCCCTGATAGCAGATTTCCTTGATATCTGAACTAGGAAGAACAACTAATTAAGCAAGGATGTGGTAAGCAGAGCCCAGACTTTGTAGCAAATGGCAAGCCATTGTTAAATCTTTTGATCTTTTTCTTTGATCAAAGTCTTTGATCTTTTGATCTTTTTTTTAAAAAATAGCAGGGAAAGACAATGCAAAAATTTAAGCATTGATCTGATTTACATATTTAAGTAAACACTTTGACTGCTCTGCTCTAGGGTGTTAAGAATGGGTGGAGGGAAATCATTTAGGAAGCCATTACCTTCTTGGGGTGAGAAATAATAGAAATTTTTCTAAAGAGTTAGTTATTGCTGGAGAGAAATCAGTGGCTTTAAGAAAAATTCAGGAGATAAGGTTGGTAAGACATGCTGATAGATACGATATGGTTAGAGAAAAGGAAACCAGTATTAAGGATGATGGCATTTTGAGTGCAAGTGCTTATCAGATTTGTGCATAGAGATCTTAAGTGTAATTTCCAATGTGTGGAATTTGAGATATCCTTAAGACCACTAAGTGTTAGATGCTAATTAGGTTGAATATGTAGGACTGGAGCATCGATGAAAGGAAAATATTCTAGGCTATATTTATAAATGTTTGTGAGTGAAGTTACCTAGGAGATAATGTAGAGTGATTTTTAAAAGTTAAGAAAAATTTTCAATTTTCATGTAAAATGGATTACACTTGTTTTTTATAATTCCAATGTACATTACTATCAGTAGGTATACATTACAGATAAGTTAATTTCATATAAGCCTAAAAAAGGACTTGTAGAGCCTCACGACTCTAGGAGTAGAAATTGGCTCAGGATCTATTACATATATTACACCAATGTGTGTGATTGAGCAAAGGCTAAGCAACAAAAAAGTTCTAGACTTTTAAGATCCATTCTAGATCTGATATTAATCTATTACAAAATCAAAGGGAATCAGATATTTCCAATTTTTTATTTTTAATTTGTTACAACAAATATGAATTCTTTAATTATTTTAGGAGAATAATAGATGATTAAAAGGAAATAAAAATGAGAGACAGATATAAGGACAAAGTCAACAACTTTTAAAATCGTAATATGTCATCCATAGTTACAAAGTTAATATTACCATGCTTTGAAAACATCTGTATTTGAAACAGAAGTTTGATGTTTTCATGAATCTCAAGGTTGGTCATCACACTTGGGGAAATGGAGAAATCATTCCATGTTGTACTTAAACATGGAGCATTTCATAGTATCATTTAAATAGTTTCAGATTTCATGTTCATCAAAGTAACTGTTCTCCCACAAAGATATGGTTAAAAAAATGCAGTAATAGTAAGTCCATAGATCAAGTTTTTAAAGGCTCTAGGAATCATATCATGCAACATATTTGGTCTATGGCACTTTGTCTATAAATTATTCATGACCAGAGGAGTGCTGATCATTGTACTGCATTCAGCAGTGAGGTATTTCCAAAATGTTGCATGAGGAATCATTGCACATTTGTGACCAGACAAGTAGAAATGTAAGACCAGTGGTTTTTCATATTCTCTGCTTTGCATAACCATCTTAATGTGTAACGAATGCTAGAACCACAAGACGTAGGGATTCTGTTCAACCACATACTGCATCAGAAACCTTGAATATGTCATTTCAGCAGAATAACATATTATATTGTAAGCAGTAGTAAAACCATATTATTGAGTTATTGAGTTTCACTCTGAGACACTTTAGAATCTGGTTCTTATCAATGCATTCCTTTAAACAACTGCTATTAAAATCTTGGCTACTTTTAGAGAGAGATAATAAGCAAAAGCCATGAGAAATGGTGGAGCAGATAGTAGGGTTTCCTTCTCTCCTCCTTACTCAGAGTTTAATAATAGCCCGGAAGTTTGACACCTGAGAAGTAAGGTAACTAAGAATCAAGAAAGCATATAGTTTGATCTTTGCTCTATTTTAGGTTCCCTGATATAATAGTAATAACAACATAAACTGTATTTTGTGTAATAAGTCCGAAGTTGTAAAACTTTGATTTTATAACATTCTTCATATCTACTTGTATTTGGAATACAGCATTTGCTAACAGTACTTTCATGCGCGTCCGTGTGAAGAGACCACCAAACAGGCTTTGTGTGAGCAATAAAAGCTTTTAATCACCTGGGTGCAGGCGGGCTGAGTCCAAAAAGAGTCAGCGAAGGGAGGTAAGGGTGGGGCCGTTTATAGATTTGGGTAGATAAAGGAAAATTACAGTCAAAGGTGAGTTGTTCTCTGGTGGGCAGAGTGGGGGTCACAAGGTACTCAGTGGGGGAGCTTTTGAGCCAGGATGAGCCGGGAGAAGGAATTTCACAAGACAATGTCATCAGTTAAGGCAGGAACAGGCCATTTTCACTTCTTTTGTGGTGGAATGTCATCAGTTAAGGCAGGAACCGGCCATCTGGATGTGTACGTGCAGGTCACAGGGGATATGATGGCTTAGCTTGGGCTCAGAGGCCTGACAAGTACTAATTTCAAATTTTTTTTTGAGTAGAATGCTAATGGGAACCACAAACATCAACCATATATGTAAATTTTAAATTGTGATAGCCACACTAAAAAAAGCAAAAAGAAACAGGAAAAATATTTTAATAATATGTTTTAGCATATTACTAATATCTAATCAATGTAAAAATCATCAAGATAGTTTACATCATTGTTTTCATACGAAGACATCACTATCTGCTTTGTATTTTATATTTAGAGCACATGTTCATTTTGACTAGCCACACATTTCAAGGGCTCAATAGACATATGACTAGTGGCTGCCAAATTAGAAGCGAAGTTCTAGGTACTCAAACATGACACATTTATAATTTCTGATTATCCTAATAGATATGTGGAAATGTAGAGACAAGAGTAAGGACCTTGAGTTTGAAATCTATAACATATCCAAACCAAAGGTTTACTCTGTAAGAACATACAACTTAGCCTTCTTATTTATATATATACTCAATACAAGTAAAATTTGGGGGAAAATAAAAGAGTATATTCCTAGGTAAAAACTGATGAGGCTCTCTCAGCCCTGCAGATAAATTGGAAGTTCAGAATAAGAGTTATCCATATTTGATAGCAAAATAAGTAAGCAGAGATCCTAATCACCCATGGAGAGTAGAGAAAGTGTCAGAATGGCACATAGGTCCAATAGGGTCAAGGAAAATTCGAAATAAAAAGTCTCAAAAATTAGCCAAAAATTATCCTCAGGAGATAGTCAGGATTGTACCTTCATTTAATTACCTTCAATTCTCGGGAGAAACTAGAGAAAATTGGTCCACCTTTTGATATCGTATTAAAAACTCATTGAGATGAGCTAGATAAGTTAGTTATAATATTGCCTGAGGATTCCAGGAAAAAATAATACAAAAATGTTGACTTTTTCTACTTTTTAGCTTTATACAACATTAAAATCACCTAATTTGTAACAGAAAATTCTATGTATCACAGTCAGATTGTCCAAATAACACAAGTTTTACCAAAATATCCTATTTAAGTAATTTTGGCATTTCTTTGCCATCACATCTTAGTGGTTCTTATTATTCCCACAGTGTTGGCAGCAAGAAAAAGGCAAACCTTAAATATGATGTTACCAAAAATAGCAGAGTAAACATGTTAAGAATTAAAAAACATATTTTCTAAAGGATGTAATTGGAAACTTCTCTCTTTGGAAATTAGATTTTTTTAATGACATAGACAAAGAATATAGTCTTATTTGTATCAAGTAAAATATGTATATTTTTAAAATTTTGTGGCCTACTAACCCACCTCTAAAAGTCAGACATTCTGGAAGAACAAAAGGCATAATGAATTGTTTTTTAAAATTTCATCAAGACTGAGAATACTAAATTTCTTTAGAGGGCTAAATAAAACCAGTACGAGCACCAAATATTTACCAGGGACCCCAAATGTATACAGTCACCCTTCCTATTAAGAATTTCATACATAGAAAAGTGATACAAGAACCATATACTTTTCTTTTGATAATATAGTTTTTTAAATAGATTTTTAAAATCTATTTTTAAATTCTTATTAGCAGATACCAGCACTGTGGTCAGCTCTTTTCCAGAACCTGTAATCAACGTGTAAGGCTATGTTGATATATGTGTGGCCTCTCTGGGCACAAGCAAATCTATTTGGCAACTTCTTCAGAAGGCCATGTCTATATGTAGCGTGTGAGAAATATGGTAAAAAAAAAAAAAAAAAAAAAAAAATCCCACTTCAGTTTAATAATATTGTTACCAAACCATTTTCTGAATTATAATATTAAATGTTAAAGATATTTTCTTTTTTCTTTTTGTTTTTTTACAGTAAGGTAGGAATCCTATTTTCCCTGTGAAAATATAATACATAGAAATGACTTTTGGACATGGATAACTCATTTCTATTTTAAGTTTTTTAAAATTTGTATCCTGTTAACATGTCACACACTTCCTAGTCCCTAAGGTCCTGGAATTCTTTTTCTATAATGCTTTCCTTTGCCCTCTTTCAACTTCAAAGTCAAATTTTTATACCATTGTATATATCTTACTATCCTTCTCAACTGTTCTATTTCTGAAATCTTAAACTCTTTATCTGAAACACTCTATTCTTTTTTTTTTTTTTTTTTGAGACAGTGTCTCTGTTGCCCAGGCTGGAGTGCAGAGGTGTGATCTCAGCTCACCACAACCTCTGCCTCCCCGGATTCAAGCTATTCTCCTGCCTCAGCCTCCTGAGTAGCTGGAATTATAGGCACCCACCACCACGCCTAGCTAATTTTTGTATTCTTAGTAGAGGTGGGGTTTCACCATGTTGGCCAGGCTGGTCTCAAACTCCTGACCTCAAGTCATCCACCCGCCTTGGCCTCCCAAAGTGCTGAGATTACAGGTGTGAGCTACCACACCTAGCCAGATGATTTCTTTTCTTTTTTTTTTTTTTGAGACGGAGTCTTTTTCTGTCCCCCAGGCTGGAGTGCAGTGGCGCTATCTCACCTCACTGCAAGCTCCGCCTCCCGGGTTCACGCCATTCTCCTGCCTCAGCCTCCCACGTAGCTGGGACTACAGGCGCCCGCCAACACGCCCGGCTAATTTTTTGTATTTTTAATAGAGACGGGGTTTCACTGTGTTAGCCAGGATGGTCTCGATCTCCTGACCTCGTGATCTGCCCACCTCGGCCTCCCAAAGTGCTGTGATTACAGGCGTGAGCCACTGTGCCCGGCCGCCAGATGCTTTCTTAAAGCAGACTAAAATGTCTGCTTCTTCCTGTCATAAGTTATCCCTCCTGCAACCCTATATTTACCTCTAGTTAAATTTCCATCCCCGGCCTATTCACATTCATACTTTAAAAGACACTAATTTCCCTATCTCCCACTCATCACTTTTCCCGTTGTAATATGTCTTTTATTTACTCAAATACTCTTTGGAGTGTTGGCTGTCAGACCTCCTGTCTGTCCAATCCAATGGGCTTTCCCTAGTTCTTATTTAGACATTTCTGAATCAAGCACTTGGGAACACCACGACGTTCTTAAAACTCTCTTCTTTCCATAAGCTGAGCTCTCTTATTCTCTTACATGACTACTCATAAAACCACCATTGAAAAAAGTAACTCATTCTTTTAGTTTGGCCTGTCCCTTCAATACTAGTGTGTCCCATCTGGTTTAGCCCTAGGCAAATTTACTTCTACCTTTGACATTTTCTCCTTCTGTAATTTCCTCTATTACTTTGACTTCAGTTACAACTTAAATGCTAAAATTTCACAAATATGTAGCTAATCTAATGTCTCCAGCTTTAGGAGGTGATGATGATGATGATTATGATGATGATGATGATAATGATAAGATGATGCCAGTGCTCTTCAGCCAAAGCCCACCAGGTATACACTTACAGTTAAGCAAGTTGAATGTATTGATTGTTGCAATGAGGGAGAGCACCCTTCATGGGGAACTTTGGGCACCTTTAGTAAAAGGATGTTAGAAAGAACTAGTTATAGGATTGTTCCTGGGTTATGTGATTTGGGGGGAGGGTTCAAGGAGATGGGGCTTGGCTCTGGATTGGAAGCTATGAGGAAGCAGACAGAAATATATAATTGGGTATCTTAATAAATCTTACCTAGAAGAAAGTAATAATAGACCAAAGCTAAAGCTCTACTTGGTAAAGAAAACCAGTCTCTCTTATTAGCCTGGAAGGGGATGCATTTGGTATTTTGTGTTTTGTATAGTCACCTTATGTTTGTCTGTGCTTAGACATAGTTATGAATTGATGTTTTTCTGTTTCTGTTCTTTGTTTCACATCATCATGGTCACATGGTGACCATGTCAGATCCTGGTATTCTGTGAGATTGTTTCTATTTGGTAACAGAACATTATGCCCTTAACTGTGAAGGGCAGGCCAGCTCCCTCACAATACCAGTAATTTGCTGTTAGAATCAGTCAGTTCCAGGGCAGAAGGATCTGCTTTTCTCTTCTCAACAGTGGCGATGATAGTGATGTCATAACAACTATTGCATCTGGCGCCGATGTTGTGGCAGATACTGTTTAAACTGATTGATGTATTTTAAATCATTTAATCCTCACAACATGAGTCTGATTTTCTCGTTTTATAGATGAGGATATTACAGATGAGGACATAACTTACCCAAAGTGACAAAGCTGGTGACTTGTAGCCAGCAGATCAGCTCCTTCTTACACACCATCCCATACCTTCCCACCTGCACTTGTCTCAGGGACTTGGCCTCTTATATTGCACCACGTTCCTTGATTCTCACAGGCACAAGTCCACAGTGCCTTGTCTTCTGCTCATACTGGGTCCCTCTTGCCTCCTGCCCTAGGGCATCTCTGCTGCCACTCAAGCCCACTTGATTAACCTGGAAGGGCAGGTGAGTGAAAGCTCTGGAGCACATATTTAATGAATGGTGTGCAGAGCTGGTATCTATTCTTCATTTTTTCCTCTGCATGGAGTATCTTGAAATAGAATAGCGTCTGCAGATTCTTGGCAGATTCTCCTGCAAGGTCGAACAAGGAAGCGTGCTAGACAATATTGAATGTTTGCTCTCTCTACCCTAATGAGTCTGCTTCCCTGATATGTGTGCTGTAATAACCAGTAGCATACAAGCGTTTGCACCAGGTTCTATTTTTCAAGGAGCCAGGGCAGTCTGGCTCCAGAGTGTGAAAAGTCCACCTGCATTTTCCAGTCTCCGCCTTGTTTATGCAATAGAGCATAGAGTTTTGAAGACCTTAGCTTTAGAAAATGATAAACAACTGTTAAAGTCTAGATATTGCCACTATTAAGCAATATGACCTTGAATAATTTATTTAATCTCTCTTACCACGTCTGAAAAATAGGGAATAAGAGTACTTACTTCCAATAGTATTACTTTCTTACAAAGTTATGACAAATTTAATAATGTTTTCTGTGATTAGTGCATTGCCCGACCTATAACACATCAATATTATTTTTATTGTCATTAGTAATTTCCTCAAAACTTGCTCCTTTTCCTTTATTCCTACATTTGTTGGTCTTAACACTAGTTTATTACCTAAACTAAACAGCTCTTAAGGTAGTAATTGACTCTTCTATCTGCTTGAACTCCTTTTTTTTTTTTTGAGACAGGGTCTCACTCTGTCACCCAGGCTGGAGTCCAGTGCGTGATCTTGGCTCACTGCAACCTGCTCTTCATAGGCTCAAGCGATCCTCCTGTCTCAGCCTCTAGAATAGCTGTGACTACAGGCTCATGCCACCATGCCTGGCTAATTTTTGTATGTTTTTTTAGAGACGGGGTCTCCCTATGTTGCCCAGGCTGGTCTCAAACTCCTGGGTTCAAGTGATCTGCCTTCCTTGGCCTCCCAAAGTGCTGGGATTAGAGGCATGAGCGACTTCACCTGACCTTCAACTCTTTCTTCTCCCAAATTTTCACGATATAATTAGTCAGTAAATCAATGTTTATTTTGCCTCTGAAATTTCCTCTCACATACGCTTTTTATGATCCTTTTATCTTCATTTTGATAGCCCTAGTCCAGGCCTTTCCAGCATCATACCATAATTTGTAATAATAGAATACCAAGCCAAGTGATCTTTCTGCCTTCTTGCCTTTAACTGTCAAATCTACCTTCTACTTTGCTTTTGGTATTTTAAAACACAGCCCCAATTTAACAGTAATAACTTGGTATTATAATTGATAATTTGCTTAACTTCCCTTTTTCTCTCTGCCAGGGTTTATCCAGCCCTTGGTGCTGTTGAAATTTTAGGTTAGATAGTTATTCATTGTTGGTGGGGAGCTGTTTTTTGCATTGTAGAATATGTAATAGCACCTCTGGCCTCTATTCACTACAACAATGGCACCCGCCCTCAGTTAGGATAGAAAAATATCTCTGGACATTGCCAAATGTTCCCTAAAGGGCAAAATTGACCCTGACTGAGATTGCTGCTCTAAACTGTGAATTCTATACAGACAAGGATGTATTTTATTATCGTAAATCTCCAACAGCAAGCACCATATTAGGAATATTATTGGTGTTTAGTACATACTTTTGAATAAATAAATGAGTTGACTCTATGAAAGCTTCTTTTTAAATATCATAGGCTACCCTACTTTTATCCATGCTTCCATAGCTTTAAAAAATTTTTTTTTGCTGTGCATATGTGTTTACCAAATTACACTATATGATTTCATTATATCCCCAGTACGTACAGAATGAATGGAATATAGTAGTTGCTCAGTAAATACTTACTGAATTAGTCTGTAAATATATTTAGACCACATTTTTTTTCTTTTTAAGGTACTATATAATAACAATTTCATGCTTACACAGCATGCAGTACTTCCCCTTTCTAGCACTTGTGCCAAATGTAATTAACAACTAATTGTGTGTATACTTAATTGTTTCATATCTGTCTCCACAAATTATGTGAGGGTGAAGGTTATGGCTGCCTTTTCTTCTGCTTCCCAAGGGGCTATCATAGAACCTTGTACAGAGTGCATATTTAGTAAATTTTAAGTCCTTGTCAAATACATGAATTAATTACTTAAACAAATTCATGCTGCCTCTAAGTGAAACAGAAAACTTAGGTACTTAGAGAATTTGGCTACATATAAACACCATGGTTTACTGATTAATATGATACAGCAATCTTTGAGTCTATGTTATATTTTGAAATTTTTCCTAAGTTTTCATCTCTGTCAAATTAGTGGAAAAGTAATTTGTGCCTCTAAATCACTTAATAAAATAGAGAACTTGAGGCTGTCATAAGTCAATACAGATGCTTGATATCTCAGACTTGCAATCTTCTGTAGCTCAACATGTTCATTTTTTTCCCCAGCACTAATGAATTAGCCCATAATCTTAATTGACATACTGACCTTGAAAAGTCCAGAAAATAATCTCATCTGCTAGCCTCATTATCTGTGGCTTTATTAGCTGGGGAAATTTGGTAATATAATATGAAACAAAAATAATTAATCTGCATATGGATGTTATAAATTAGATTGCTGTCAAATAAAAGTAATAATTGTAATCCTTAACACTGGATACCACAAAAACAGTTTGGTCTCATATTCCAAATAAAAAATAAATAGCCTTGTTCTGTAATTGTCTTAAACTACTTATTACCTCATAATTTTTTAATTTCAAAAAATAATTTATAAGCATTTCAGAGGACAGAATATTGTTTAAAATCCTAAATTTAATGTCTTTGGAGAAATATTTTTACATCACAGAAAAACCAGCTTGCTATCTTAACGAATATTAGAACTAAGAGGGAGAAAATCTCTTCTCATATACATGGCTTCTTTCCTTATCATGGAATCCTGTTGTTCCCAATCAGATCGCAATTTTAGAATATGCAATAGACATTCATGCTATAGAAGCTACAGCTCAAAATTGTTCAGTAGAAGCTAAGCTACGGTCTTTCATTTGATGAGAAATTGGAAGCAAAAAATCATAATAAACAGCTTCCAATGAATGATCTCTAATGGAAGTATGCCATGCTTTTTTATTAACTGGCTTAGAATATTCTGATGGAAATATTATGTCAAAACAAATTTGAAAGTGTTCCTAACCACAAGCAAACATATTAGGCAACGGTTGACTCTTATATACTGTGCATAACTTAGTGAAAAAGGCAATCATTCCTCACAAAAGGGTTTGACTGTGTTCCCAATAGCAAGTAAAAATTACAAAAGTAATACATTGTCATTTCAACTTAAAAGCTACTGATATTTATATGGACATTTTATTTTAGCTGAGAGTCTCTATTATATATGCTTTCAGTTCTTTTTAGCTTCTTCCAAGTACACCAGTAATTTTGAGAACAAAAATGAAGTATTCCTTTTTTGTGTCCGTTGCCACTAGGGTCAAATCCAAATTCCCAAGATACTAATGATCTGTCTTCTGTCTACCTCCCTAACTTCACTCTGATTTGATCCTTTGTTCCTATCCCTGTAGCACTAACCTAATATCCCAGACTCACAATCTCCCATAGTCCATCATGTTCATTTTTATCCCTAGCTTTATTCTGTGTAGCTCCAAAGTGCTGTGTAGCATCCGTAGTGCTTAAACATATGTTTCTGGTTGTGCTGTCTTCTCTGCCTGGAATGAAGCCACTGTCGTTTGTCCCTCTGGAAAATTCTTTCTTGTCTTTCAAATCTGAGCTCAAGCCACCAGTGTCTCCTCTCTGAAGCTTTCGTTGACTTCCAGATGGGCTTAGCTACTCATTCCTACCTCCTTCTATGACAGTGTTTCCTACCATCTCTACTGGAGACCAGAGTATTGAAGGTATTAGTGTCAAGATCAAAGGACACTGTAGTGCCCCTTGCCTCTGCACTGATCTCAACATCTGTAGAAAATATCTCCAGTGCTTGACATGGCTATTTTAGAGCAGCATTGATGAACTGGAACATGCTCAGAGAAGAAAAGGATCTTAAAACCATAATATCATGTACTTCCATTCCCGCAGTTATAAAGTGGGGTTATTAATATCTGAGGCTATTCTAAGATTAAAATAAAATAACACATATAAATACTTGAAGTTGAAAAGTGAGTTTTGATAAATATATTCCATGCCAATTTACCAACTTTATTCTTCTTCTGTTTACTGGCCAACCTCTTGAGAGAATAGACTCCCTGCTGTACATTCAGTTCCTCTGATCATAAATAATAATATATTAAAAATATTATTTTCCCCTCCCTCCCTCCCTTCCTTCCTTCCTTTTTTCTTGACAAGATTTCTTTCTGGCACCCAAGTTGGAGTTCAGTCATGAGATCTCAGGTCACTGCAGCCCCAACTTCCTGAGCTCACCCTCCTCCCACCTCAGCCTCCCAAGTATCTGGGACTATAGGCACACACCACCATGCCCAGCTAATTTTTGTCTTTTTTGTAGACACAGAGTTTTGCCATGTTGCCCAGGCTGGTCTCAAACTTCTGGGCTCAAGTGATCTACCTGCCTCGGCCTCCTAAAGTGCTGGGATTGCAGGCATGATTAGGACACAAACTTCTTAATGGCAAGAACTTGTAAAATTATTTCCATGTCCTTTAATACTAACACATTAATACAAGGCTTATAAGACACAGACTTTGAAGGGCTATGAAAAAGAATGGAAGAAATGGAGTTTCTTCCGCCAAAGGGGAAACAATATTGTGTTCTTTCAAAGAGCTAAGGCTGTCGTATACAAGATGATAAGTTCATTCTGTGTAGCTCAAAAGAAAAATATGGGTAGCTGATTTCATATCAAGGTTGGGAATATACTGAAAATATTAAAAAAGACACAGAAATAGTTTGTTATCCCAATATCCAAATAACTTCTGCTAATTTAAATACATAAAAAATAATTATTACAGATGATTAAAACATAAAAATAAGAAAGGTATAAACTAAAAATAAAAGCGTAATCTTACCTTTTTAGAAACCATTATTTACAGATTTGCAAAAAGATATTATACATATAATTATACATGTATTATAAGGTACATCCTTAAAACATTTTACACTATTTTACACTGAAGGTATTGTCCTTATTCCCTGATGTGAGCCTTGAGACACACACACACACACACACACACATATAATATACATATACACACATACACACACAAATATATAACATACATTTATATATACACATAGACACACACACATATATAGATATTGATATAGTTTGGCCTTGCATTCCCACCCACATCTCATCTTGAATTGTAATCCCATAATCCCCATGTGTTATGGGAGGAACCCGGTGAGAGGTAATTGAATCCTGGAGGTGGTTTCCCTCATGCAGTTCTAGTGATAGTGAGTGAATTCTCATAAGATCTGATGGTTTTATAAACACCTGGCGTTTCCCCTGCTGGCACTTCTCTCTCTTGCCACCCTGTGAAGAGGTGCCTTCCACCAGGATTGTAAGTTTCCTGAGGCTTCCCCAGCCATGTGGAACTGTGAGTCAGTTAAACCTCTTTTCTTTATAAATTACCCAGTCTTGGGTATTTCTTCATAGCCCTTCAAAAGGGTGAGAATGGACTAATACATATATGTATTGATATATATATCTGAATATATATATAGATATATATAACTGAATATATATATATATATAAATATATATATATATTCAGTTCTAGTTCCTTACTGGTGAGCATTAAATTATTGAGTTTCTTCATTAACATAAACAGTTTTGTCATGAGCAGTCTTGTACATGATACTTTGAAGTCTTGGAGGCCTTTTCTAAAGATTTAATGTTAAAAGAAAACCAAAGAAATCGACTTCCATGTGGATTAACAATTTTTTCATTTATGTAACTTTTCAGACATTTTTCTTGAAGATATTTCAGCATTGATGTCAGGCTAGACTGAATGATCTCTATGTTCTCTTCTTTATTCTAATATAATAATTATCACATGAATCAATGCTTCTAAGATTTAGCTATATTACTGCCATAATATGAAGAGCTTTTAGAAAGCAGTATTGCCCAGGTCCCAGACTGATGAATTAAATCAGCATCTCCAGAGATGTGGATCAGTCTTCTTTAGAAGTTCCTAGGTTATTCTAATGCACATTCAGTGTTGAGAATTCCTGACAGAAAGGCCAAGTTATTAACATTATTTATCAAAATATTTTTCTAATGGCAGCAGCAAAGGTATAAGAGCTTTGAGGAATTGATTTTATTCTCTTCTAGCAAGATATGAGTGGTGAGGGTGTGACAGCAATTTAAAGTGCAGAAAGAAACTAGAAAGAACTTTAGGCAGTGCCAGCACAGGGCTTTGGTAAATGCTGGTCAGTTTTTCAGAGCATAACCTCCTTTCCTTTTTCTTCTCTGAGCATGCCTTACACAGAGGAGAAAAGGGCCCATATGTGCCTTTTCTCATTGTTATTCATTGGTTCAAGGAAGCTGAGATGGGCATCTCAGTTTATTCAATCATTGGTTCTCTACAAGAAGGTTAGGAATCATCTCTGTGTATCAGAACTGATATGTCACAACGTCCATCAGAAGAGATTAGTAGGTTTCTGTCAGGGTATACGCTGCAGGGTAGAATGAAACCTGAAGCTGGGTTAAGTAATTGGGTTCTTGTTCAATAAAAGTGCTTGTTTGTGCTGTGTAATGAAAGATCTTTGGTGCATTGGATGTCTGAATCCAAATACCCTTCGGATTTTCTGATGGATAAAGAGATAATGGTGAAAGGGATTTAATTTAGAACTATTGAAAAACTTTAAAAGGATTAGAAAAATTGGTAAATGCACTTTCTTTTTTAAAATCCAGATTCTTTGTTACTTATCAGGAGCTGTTATATTTTTTAAATTGACAATAAAACTTTTTTGTTGGTTTTGTTTTTGTTGCTTTTTTTCTTTTTTGGTCTGCTTGCCATCATTAACTGACCTTTAAGACTCAGGTTATGAAGAAGATAATGGAGAAGCTGTTATCTCCTAGCCCATGTACCTTAACCTGAATTTAGGCAGTGTTATTGCCTTTGGGTCTCATTGGAGTGTCACATCTAAGCTGTGGGCAGAGCATTGGTGAATGGAACAAATCTCATGTCTTGCTTCAAGTGATGCTTTTCTCCCCATTAAGTCAATATTCTAGTACGTCTAAGCTTCTGTTAAAAAAAAAAATCAACATTTAAACCAGCTTTTTTCTTTAACAGCACACCAAAAACATTTCTAATCCAGAAAATTGATGTGACAATCAGAATGGTATGCATGTGTAGTGGTGGGTGGAATTTGATGAAATATATTAATATCAGCAGTAAAATCATTCATGTGTAGCGTTGTCTCAGCTAATTTTAAGCAAAGATTATTTGAATCTATTTATTCAGGATAAAATTATATTAGAAAATGAAAAATAAAGACTTTTCTTCTCCTCCTCATATTATTAACACATGATTAAATAAAAGGCTTTATTTGGAAAAAAAAGTCATGGATTTCACAACTCCAAGGAAACAGTGAAGGGAACCCACAACATGTAGGGGGTATAAAAAACAAGCTGTTGACTGAGCAGCATCTGTATTTAAACTTCTTACTATTGCACCATATCTCACTTTCAATGGGTTTTAATCCGCGGTGCAAATCATATACTTCTTTGCCCACTCAGCCTCTTCATTTCACATCTTGCACACCATAATCTATAACCCTTCCTTTACTGAGTAATCTACTTTTCCACACTTCATCTACCTCTGCTTTTCTGGGTTTCTCTCTCCTTCCCTCCCTTTTCTCCTGTGATGTTATAAAACATACTAAGGCCAATTTGGGAGTCAGGAGTCAGAGTTCTAACAAATAGTTGTCTAGCAAGCCACGTGAAACAGCAGAACTAGGAAGTAAGAACATGGGGTTGAAGCAAAAGTTCAACGTGAAAGTTTGTGTGTGAAGTCTCAGCAGCTCTGAAGCACGGTAGAGATACATTTCCTCTCAGCAGTGGGTCAAAGGCACGGATGATCCATTGCAGTGCTGAGGATGGGAGTGTCTTCTGATGAAAAACATCAAGGCTCCCAGCCCTGGGGTTCAGGTAAGGGACTGAATTAACAATACTTTTTAAAAGAGATGAGTGCCTACTTGTGAGTGACCCTCCTTTTCAAACCAAAATTCTGGAGCTGGGCTTCCCATTTATCTCTAAATGAGGAGGGACACCTTCTCCATTTTTCCTGACTAACTCTAGACTTCATTTAGGAACTGACAAGTTGAAACAAGATGAGAATCAGATTGCCTCTGCCTATCTCATAATCTCAGCTCCAACCGACAATGTAATTAATGTTGCTGTAAGAGAAAGAAAAAGCCTTTTTGATGAGAACTTTCTTCCTCTCTGTCTTTTACAAGCAAACACTTGAGAGGGTAACTGGCCTTTTTTATATATTACTGGGGAAGTTTCTCATAAATATACTCATGTTTTTTTGTACATTAATTTGTCTTTTTATCTTTTTATGGTGCACCGTAGATAATTGATAATATAATTGATAATTACCATACAGTAAAAAATAAAAGTAGCATCCAAAGTAAAAAAAAAAAAGAAAGAAACAAGAAAAACAACACACACACACATAATTTATTCAGTGGGTTTTCCCTATCATCTGTAGTTTTCTTTAGGTGTTCATTCTCTGAATATATTTCTTTCGAAAAAAAGAAAAGCTACAAGAAAGTGCTAGAGCTATACCAATAGCTATTTTGCCTCTATTATGACAAGTTCTGGCCTGGCCCAGTGGCTCACCCTGTAACCCCAGCACTTTGGGAGGCTGAGGTGGGCAGATCACCTGAGGTCAGGAGTTCAACACCAGCCTGGTCAACATGGTGAAACCGCATGTCTACTAAAAATACAAAAATTAGCTGGGTGTGGTGGCAAGCACCTGTAATCCCAGCTACAGGTGGGAGGTTGAGACAGGAAAAGTGCTTGAACCCAGGATGTGGAGGTTGCAGTGCCGAAATTGCGCCACTGCCCTCTAGACTGGGCGATAGAGATATAGAGTGAGACTCTGTCTCAGAAAAACAAAACAAGTTACCCTCAGTTCAAGGTTTCATTTTGTCTTAATTAGACTATTGAAATTATCTTTCAAAATCATTCCTGCAAATTCCAGTAGACTTCTCATCTTCTGCTGGCCAGGTATCTTGCTCAGTATTCCTGTATTACTCTTTTTTATTTATCCAATCAATTATGAATGTCTAATTTTGGCATTCAAGATTGTCCTTAGTGGCTGGGCATGGTGGCTCATGCCTGTAATCCCAGCACTTTGGGAGGCTGAGGTGGGCAGATCACCTGAGGTCAGGAGTTCAAGACCAGCCTGGTCAAGATGGCGAAACCCCATTTCTACTAAAAGTAAAAAATTAGCCCAGCATGGTGGTGTGCACCTGTAATCCTAGCTACTTGGGAGGCTGAGGCAGGAGAATCATTTGAACCCAGGAGGTGGAGGTTGCAGTGAGCCGAGATCGCGCCACTGCACTCCAGCCTGGACAACAATAGCAAGACTCCTTCTCTCCTTCTCAAAAAAAAAAAAAGGATTGTCCTCAGCTAGACCCAATATTTGAGTATTTAATTTTCTTTCTTGACCCTTACTTGCTTCAATCTCTAGTCTCCAATTAAATTATATACATTAGAGTATTCAAGGCCTCACCCATGATGTTCAGTCAACATGAATTGCTTTTGTGATTAACAGATTTGCTACAGTTCTACTCATTTATCAAGACTTAGTTTAAATGACATTTCATCCATAATTTTTTTTCTCATTTATACTCTTCCCATTGTTCCCTACTCATTACCAACTACCAACATAGAGACACCATCATAATTAATTACTAATTTTTTCTGTGTTTGTTCCTGTGTCACTGAAAATGCACAACACCTTATAACATATTTATTCAAATGTATAACCCGCCCAATGGGTTCACCTTGCCCACTGCCTAGACAGAGCCAATTTATCAAGACAGGGAGACTGCAGTAGAGAAAGTAATTTACACAGAGCTGGCTGTGCAGGAGACTGGAGTTTTATCATTACTGAAATCAGTCTCCAGAGCATTTGGGGATCAGAGTTTTTAAGGATAATTTAGTGGGTAGGAACTTAGTTGGAGATGGAATCCTAGTAGTGTCAAAGTGAGTTTTTCTTGCTGTCTTCTGTTCCTGGGTGGGATCACAGAACTTGTTGAGCCGGATTAGCCATCTGTTGGTGTCAGCTGGTGCACTGGAATGCAGGGTCTGCAAAATATCTCAAGCGCTGATCTTAGATATTACAACAGTGATGTTACTTCCAGGAGTAATTTGGGGAGACTCAGACTCTTGCAGCCAGAGGCTGCATGGCCCCTAAACTGTAATTTCTAATCTTGTAGCTAAATTGTTACTCCTGCAAAGGCACATTGGCCCCTATGCAAGAAGAGTTCTTTCTTTCTTTCTTTTTTTTTTTTTTTGGGGGGGGGGAAGGGCTATGATCAGTTTTGTTTCAGAGTCAAACCACAAATTAAATTCCTTCCCAAGGTTAGTTGGGCCTACACCCAGGAATGAATAAGGACAGCTTAAAGTTTAGAAGCAAGATGGACTTGGTTAGGTCTGATCTCTTTCACTGTCATAATTTTCTCAATTATAATTTTTGCAAAGGTGGTTTCAGATGCGTATCTGTCACGAACCATGTTATAGAAACAGTCTCTTTTGGCTCCTGATGTGCTCACTACTCTAAATAACTGTAGATTTATTAAACCCTTTAAATACGTATTGTAGAGAATATAAATAAATAAAGTGTTTTTTCTTACATTTATTTTTTGAAGGGCCTTGTTAGATTATTGGAAAAAAACATTTTATTAAGAATGTATTCAATGCCTTCTATAGATGAACTTACATTCTGTCATGAAGAAAAAAACAACATCTATTTTCAAAGGCAGAACATTTTCAGTTTTTTGTTAATAATAAGAAATACTTTAACTTCCTATTTTTTAGTCAGAAGTGGAACAGTATTATTTATCATGCATTGATTTGTTGTCTCTGAACTTACAAAGGTGGTTTGGCTACTTACAGTCAGTGTAAGATGTTATATATGTTCAACGTTGCAGATGAAGGCCCATTAGAATAACACTGCTGGGAACTCTTAGGTGGCAAAAGGGACATTTCATAGAGGTAATCATGGACATAAAAGAAGGACATATGGAAAGATATAAGATGGCTTTAAATGTACACTTTCTTCCAGCCCAGCTGAGGTCATACCATTCTGTACAGAAATCTATATAGAATCAAGTTCCAAAATTCTTATTCTGTGATGACGATTATACTTCGAAATGGTTTCTATTTATAACAGGAATCAACATCTGATCTAATGAATCCTAAGTATGCTAGAACGATTTAAACATTTGGAAGTTGAAAAACTGAGGAGTATGACAGACATGTAATCACTCTTTTCAGCTTCAGTTTGAATGTAATGTAGTTAATGCTTATTATGAGTGTATTATAAATAATAATTTTCTTGTGTTATAAGTAAAGGAATACACAACTATTTCTTTAGAATATAAAGTTAAAATAATTAACAAAATTGTCTTAGTACATTTATTCTATATACGATTCAGAACAACACAGAATCCACTGGCATGGAATGAAGATGTTTTATGATCCATATCATATTGCTGCAAAATAATTATTTAATGCTATCTAATCTTCAATCAAAAGCACATTTGTTATTAATTTTTATTTATTAAAATATCTTTAATAGATTTTATTATATTATAAAATCATATTAATAAAATAATTAATATTAATATTACTGATAAGTATTTGTTGAGGTAATGCAATTAAGACACTTAGCAAGCTGTGTTACACAAGGTAAGCTCTCAATAAATGTTTCTCATTGCTATTACCATTATTTATTTTAATGGCTGAATGCTATGGCATATAATTTATTTAACAGATTCCCTATTAAAGGAAACTGCTCCTAAAATTCAAATTAATTTTTAATGAAGTTTTCTCATTTAAATTTCTGGATTTAATTGGGCTTACTGATTCAGGTTTTTTGGTGAATGAATATCATGTTCTATATTTTTCAAATGATTTCTAGAAATCAGGGCACGTTATATACAAAAACTATACTGAAACCAAATCTATTTTTGATGATTCAGTAATCACTCTAGTGTCTGATTATTTAGGTTTTTTTTTTTTTTTTTTTTTTTTTTAAGATAAACTCTCACTCTGTCACCTAGGCTGGAGTGCAGTGGTACCATCTTAGCTCACTGCCACCTTCACCTCCTGAGTTCAAGCAATTCTCCTGCCTCAGCCTTCCGAATAGCTGGAATTATAGGCATGGGCCACCACACCTGGCCAACTTTTGTATTTTTATTGGAGACGGGGTTTCACCGTGTTGATCAGGCTGGTCTCAAATTCCCGACCTCAGGTGATCCACCCGCTTTGGCCTCCCAAAATGCTGGCATTACAGGTGTGAGCCACCACGCCCAGCTTGGGTTCTAATTTTGACCTCTAGTTTCCATTGTGCTATTGATGTATGCAATCATTAATAATGTATCCTTACTGCCATAAACAATAATATAAAGTGAATGTAAATAAGGAATAATATGAAAATAATTTTTCTTGGCTGATGACAATAGCTTTTTACAGGTGTTCCCTCAGATATCCCAATTTTCTTAACTAGCAGATTCTATTGTTAATGTTTATATAGATGTCACTGATACTTCCTTCATTTATTATATTTATCTCTCCCTCTGCTTCCAAGATGGTGCCTTGTTGCTGCCTTCTCGCATGGTGGAAGGCAGACACAGAAAAAGGCATAATGGTGTTCCCTTCAAACTCTTTTATAAGAGCACTAATACATTTATTAGGGAGAAACCTAATGACCTCATCACTTCCCCAAAGACCGCCCCCCGCCAGCTTTAATACTATACCATTGGGTATTAGGTTCCAACATACTAAGTTTAGAAGGATGTTCTAAAATTCATTCAAATTTATTTTACTTCATTTAGTATATATTGACAAATCATCCTTAATAACTTAAAGACATATACTATTTGCTATGATAGGTGATCTATAAAATACTTATTTTAATTCATCTATTCATCTAATTATAAATATTTGCATCAAAATATGAGTTATTTTGAGAATTAAAATATGACAGAGTAAGTATATTTGATGGGATCATAGTTCTTATATTTAAGGAATAGGGAAAAATAAAATTAATGTTAATATACATAACAGTTCTTTCTCCTCTTTCTTGGAGATTTCTATGAATCAATAAACTTCTATTGTTGCTAATCAATTAAATTGCAATGAGATTATATTCATTTATTTTTCCAAGTTAGGAAGTTTTTCTTTATGGCAATCAATGCAATATTTTCTAGCTTTTCAAAGGTTTTTAGTCTTTTAAACTTTCCATGAGCAATGTTATTGGTAGTTTATTGTCTTATTTTTAATTTTACAGTTATCATTTACGTATAAGCAATTTTATGTATTGATACTGCCAATCTTCTCAGACTAGTTTATATTATATTCATTCTTCATACATAGTTTTTTTCTCTCCAGATACATTGTTGCTTTTATGAGCCTGGACATCACACTTTTAATTATTTTGTAAGTCGATGCATAACTAATACGGAATTGTGCATTCAAACAGTATGGAAAAAGTACCCACTAAATGAATAAAAATGTAATAAAATGTGATCCATGAAACAAATGATTAAAATGTATATGTTGATGCAACATAAAAAAAAACCTTATGTTTATCTTGAATCATCTACTCAATTCCACATATGTGACAGAGAACATTTTCCTGATACAACATAATATAAAGGATACTTTCTATTTGTGTAATATAGATGCTAAAAGCAAATAACAGGGCTTTGGGCAATAAAAAACTGCAATTTTTAAACAATACAAATCATATATGAGAATATTTATGGCATTTGGAAAATGAGAGATGAATTATTGGATAAACCAAGAAAAGTTCAATTTCTTTTTAACATGCTCTTCTTCAGTGAATTGTGATTCTTGTCATATAGACTCTAGTATCACAGAAGATGATATTATAGAAAAATAGCAGTATTTGCCTCTCTATTACTACTCTCTCCAAGCTAAGTTATCCTCTTTCCCTCAATGATCAGTGTCACTGTGACACTACTTGTGAAGGATCAAGGTACTTTAGGTCAGTATTCTATAATAAGTCATTCGTAGTTCTCTTCTGGAAAATTGACTTGCTGTGACCTGTGTCCTGTAAATTTTTGGTTACTAGATCCCAAATTTAAGCCACTTTTGCTTAGAACTCATTAGTCTCTAGGCTTCCCAACTTCAGAGCCTTAAATCCTGCCTCTATCCATTAGTCTTGGTCAGACCCCGTTATCTGATATTCCTGATGCTTTCCTACCTGCGCTTATTTGCTTTCTTGTCCCGTGGAATATTCTAATGTTGCTTCCTTCAAAATAGCCCTTCTCCATGTTCTGTATGTCTATTGAGTTACCCTTTCCCTCTGTATTAGATTTCCTTTATGGAGTTTATGCCAACAGCCTAATCGAGTTTACCAGATCTTTTACCATGCCTTCTCAATCTTACTCACTGAGATTTATGCATTAAATAAAAATCTCGTGTCATCCTACAAAATACTGACTAAAACAATCAAAGGTATACAAAGAAGAGTATCTATGCTAGGTGTGGAATTTTGTGAAGGACACATGGCAGTCACTAAATATGTTTGCAACAGATAATGCAGACAAGGACAGACAAGCAAAATGGAGGCAAAAAAAGTGTGGTGAATGGGCTTTCAGTAGAGGTTTGACACATCCCTATTCACTAACTTGGTATAAGATATAGCAGCCAAAAAAAAAAAAAAAAAAAAAAACCACCAAAGAAACAAACAAAACAACAACAACAAAAACCCAGAAAAATGTGTGTCTCTCCATTAGAAGTCCTTTAAGCACTTTAGATCAATGAGTTGGATGAATCCCTTAAGAGCACTCATGGCCACTGGAAACAGTGAACTGGTTGGAAACATCGTCTTGATGTAGTAAAGCTTGCCTGTGATCCACGGGACAGTGTCACCAGAATGAGGATCCCACACAGTCAAACCACTTACCTGGACTTGATGTCAGGTCAAACAGAAAACTAGAAAGAATAAACTAGCAGTTCTGTCAAATCCACAGATAACACTTCACACTTTGGGTCTGCCTATAAACCAGTATCCTGCTTAGTCTTACCAGCTTCTAGATTCTAAGACTAGTAATGGAAATGGAAATGGAAAGATTGGTAATGGAAATGAAGTCAAACAGCTCTGTAAAGAAACTCATCGTTGGAGAACTACCTATGCACAGTGAAGCATCTCTCCTATTTTGGCAGGAAAACCATGTCTCTTGCTTGTTATTAAGAAACATTTTTTAAAAGAAAAAATAATGAAAACAGTAAGTCTATATATTCTTTTGGCAAAAAAATGAAGAATATAAGATTCAAGAGACAAAATTTTTAAATAAATATTAACTAATGACACAAAGCAAAAGAAAGAGCTGACAAAAAATACGTGGCTTATGAGTTGGACGTTTCAAAAACAAACGTTAGGAAATGAATGTTTCACCCAAATATTACAAAACTGGGGGAAAAGGGGCAGACTATATTATAGAAAGTTTACTCAGAAAATTTATAGAGGATGAGTTTGAGAACCTTTCTCAAATTACAGAGAGAAAAAAATGATAAAAATAGTGAGGAAGAGGTTGGTAAAAGGAACAAAAATTTTGTTTATAAAAAATATATTCCTGGACAAGAGACTTGAATAAATTGAAGAAAGAAGATATAAAAGATGAATTGTAAAATGCTGAGACCAGTTCTGTCATGGAGACCCTAACCCAGCAGCGCTAGAGAAATTAAAGATGTATGCACAGAAATATAGAGTATGGAATGGGAATCAGGGAGCTGAGAGCCTTCAGAGCTGACAGCCACAAACAGAGTTTTGCCCACGTATTTATTGACAGCAAGCCAATGATAAGTATTGTTTCTATATAGATTAACTAAAACAGGAAACAAAGGGATGGGCGCTGGCTAGTTATCTGCAGCAGGAACATGTCCTTAAGGCACAGATTGCTCATGCTATTGTTTGTGATTCAGGAACACCTTAAGTGGTGTTCTGCCCTGGGTGTGCCAGGTGTTCCTTGCCCTCATTCTGGTAAACCAACAACCTTCAGCATGGGCATCATGGCCATCACAAGCATATCACCGTCCTGCATAGATTTTGTTTATGGCCAGATTTGGAGGCCTGTTCCTAACAGTAAAAAATCCCTCATTAGATTGAATGTCTGAACTTTAGGAGTAATACAGGTAACTGATAGATGAATAAAGATAAGAAGTCTGAAATGAGAAATTGTTGTATAGAAGTTTTGTTTATGTACATTCCAACATTTTAATCATAGAATTAAATATAAATAATTTTGAACTGCAATTACTGCGTGTAGAATTAAATGTAAGTTCTTTAAGTATAATTAACAGGCTAAAATAAAAAGCCAGAAATTATTCTTAATAGAGAAGATGAGTGATCTTTTAAATAGTCACTAGCACATTTCACATTGCTCATTATATGTGCACATTGTCCTTCAAAAGCAGGAAAATCTAATATAGAAAGTAAAATACAGATGTAAGAGATATTAAAACTCAGATTAGTGGCTGAGTGATAGAGACAGAACACAGTTCAGGAATTCAGAGAAGTTGTGTGTATTAGTCTGTTTTCACGCTGCTATAAAGAAATACCCAAGACTGGGTAAATTATGAAGGAGAGAGGTTTAATTGACTCGCAGTACCCAATGGCTAGGGAGGCCTCAGAAAATTTACAATCATGGCGGAAGGCAAAGGGGAAGCAAGGACCTTCTTTACATGTCAGCAGCACAGGGGAAAGAGTGAAGGAGGTGAGCCCCTTGGAAAACCATCAGATCTCATGAGAACTCACTCACTATCACTAGAACAGTCTGGGGGAAAGTGCCCCCATGATCCAATCACCTCCCACCAGGTCCCTCCCTCAACACCTGGCAATTACAATTTCAGATGAGATTTGGGTGGGGACACAAAGTCAAACCATATCAGTGTGTAATCCAAAGTGGTTGTAGAAACCATCAGGACAGATGGGATTTAAGAGTAAGTTCCTGAGTAATTTGGGTTTAAATTCTACCTCTGTCCTATACTAACTTGAGACCATAGACGAGTTATCTGATTTCCCTGGGCCTCCTTTCCCTGTCTGTGAAAAGGGAACAATGAAAACATATTGCTTCATGGGCCAATTACAACGACTGACTGAGATATTCTGTGAAGTGCATCTGAAACATATCTGGCTGGCACGTGATAAACCCTTGATAAAATCCTCATTGATACCTGTTTCTGTTGTGTTGTTGTCATATAATAGGGCTATATGAAGGAATATCTTGGCAGGGTTGGCCGTATAAGCTAAGTTACTTCACTGGCAGAGTCATGATGCATTAGGAACCAGTGAGGAGCTAGTTATAGGGTACAACTGTGTCCTGTATTTGAACTTCAGATACGATTTTTGTTTGACATATCTTAAAAGTGCCACTGACTCTGATTTTTTATAATCTGCACCATTCTGTGTAGTCCTAGACTCAGATTTATAGAAGCATTTTATTTGCCTCATTCAACTTTAAAAAGCCCAGGATCTTCTATGTCTATAGCATAAACTTTAATTGTTATTAAAAATGCAGATATACCTGGGAAGTGAAGCACTTCAAACTATCCCTAGTCATTTTCTAATATTTTGATTGTGAATATAGATTTTAATACAAGGCTGAATACAGATTTGGGTGGTCACATGTGAGAGGGACAGGACCATGAAGACACTAACATTCAACAAAGTACCCATCACAGAGAGAGGCAGATGTGTAGAAGCACAGGCTGGGGAATTGAGGACGAGTTTGCCTGATCCAGTCTTTCTTAAATAGGGCCGAGGGATGCATCTGAGTCAACTAACACAATAATTTGTGTATTTTCATTTTGTCATTAAGTAAATAGGATAATCTTTTCAAAGGCGTTCTTGTTTTACAAAGAGGTCATTTTATATCATTCATCTAAGGTCATTTACCAATGTTCATTGATTCTTGGTATTGGGATCAGAACCAGGCACACATCAGGTATTTTGTGGCAAAAATAAAGTGCTTCCCTCAAATACCTTCTGAGATTTTATTACATCTTTAAAAATATATGGGTATATTTATTGGAGTTATGAGAATGTAACAACATAAATCCTGGAGAGCGAGAGTTCAATCTAAACATTAGAAACTTCTTGACCAATTTCCAATGTTATTCAGAAACCACAGCTTACACATTTCTACTTATTAAAATAATTTGTTATCTTTTTTCTTTTTGATGAAATGGAAATTATTTTCTCTTCAATTTAATTTTTTAAGCAACTCAACATATAAAGCAAGAATTATAGCAATTTTGAAGATAGGGTAGGGAGCCTGGAGTTTCTTCTCACCTGCTCCCCTCCATCTTCACCCTTTCCCTACTTGGCAATCCCAGAAAGTTATTTGGAACACAGTTCATTTGTTGACAATTTAAATGCATCTTGAAACCTTGTACGGTTTTGGAATTCTGACCCACATGAGAAAGACTCTATTAATATTGGGCTATCCTATTTTTAAAAATGCGCTGCCACACAGCTTTTATTAGTTTCCTGTCTTGCATTCTTATTTGTGCTCTGCTACTGACCTACTTTGAGATATTTAATAAATAACTTCTCCTTTCTTTGTTTTTATGCCTCTATTTCCAATTCACTTGCAAAAAACACTATTAATCATACAATTATGATAAAAACAATTTAGTACTGCTTCCTAAATCACGTATAAGTACATAATACAAACATAAATGGAAGCAATGTTTTTGAAGATTCAGTCACATCAGAAACGGGAAAATTTTTCGTTTCCATACCCATGCATATGAGCAAGAGGGAGCAGCCCCTAAAATTAATCTTTAGCCTTGCCAATGGTTCCATAACACTCTTGGATATTTGAATACCAAGCCACCTCACATATTCGAAATTGAAATCTTGCTTCAACTGTCAGTTTGAGGTTAATACATTGATCTCAGACTCATAACTATCTTATCCTGTTCTGATACTCAATCCTCGTGTGCAGTAGGCTCTGACCTTAAAGCTTGTGTGACCTGGTACTTGAGAATGCTTTTAAGCACTATCAATCAGGTCATGATGAAAGAAGAATGTGTGTGTTTGGAAAATTAGTAACTGGTAAACTAGAGTAGAGTAGATAATGTGAATCAGAAAATCTACTTCATAGACCAATATAATAATTTGGAATGTCTGCATGAAGGTCATACTAGAACTGGAAATGAGGGGTAACATTTCAAAGTAAAATGAATACATGGTAAATACTAATTGCAATAAGGAAGAGAGAAGGAATTGATTTCTGATACTTGAGTTTAGTAGATTAAGGAGATGCCTATAAGAAAGAAGTAGGCCTGGTGCAGTGGCTCACGCCTGTAATCTCAGCACTTTGGGAGGCCGAGGCGGGTGGATCACAAGGTCAGGAGGCCAAGACCATCCTGTCTAACACGGTGAAACCCCATCTCTACTAAAAATACAAAAAATTAGCCGGGTGTGGTGGTAGGTGCCTGTAGCCCCAGCTACTTGGGAGGCTGAGGCAGGAGAATGGCATGAACCCAGGAGGCGGAGGTTGTGGTGAGCTGAGATCACGCCAATGCAGTCCAGCCTGGGCAACAGAATGAGACTCTATCTTAAAAAAAAAAAAAAAAGAGGTAGAAACCAATTTTATTCAATTTGATTTTATATGGATTATGAACTCTGTTTATGTGTAAGTAAATAAATTGAAGCAGAGATGATCTCTTGCTTATTGTAGATGGCAGACTTTTTTTACCTGAAACTTTAAAGATGGGAGTTGAAGTCAATCTGAGAAAACGACTTGATATAAAGTGAAAGTTGGCCAAGGCATGATTGCTGAAGAACACTAGAATCCAATAGATAGCAGAAAAGCCAGTAAGAAAGAGATGCCTGTTAGGAGCTGAGGAGAGGTTGGGTAGCAGAGCAGGGAGCCTGGGAGATGAGGTGTAGACACTGAATAAAAGAAGGAGATCTTAGGAAACAGTCCCTGAAGCAGAGAGGAGGCTTTCAGGGAGATCCCGCTCAAAAGAAGTTAGACTAAGAAAAAGGTCTCTATTTGGCAGGAATAGTTTCCATCAATTTGCATAAAGCTGCTGCTTCAGTCAAATAGTTTGTCTTCTGCTACAAATTTCACTTTTTATCTCCATGTTTTCATTTCCTTAATTTAAATCCCTTTCCCTTTCCTTTGCACTTTATCATGGGCCTTTCCATTATAAATACCTACAAAAATCTATTATCTTTCATGATTGATACCTTTCTGTTAAAGTTGTAAAGACCTATTCTGTAACAGTTATGCATCTTGTAACTATTTTAATTTGAAATTGGATATATATTTTCATATATGCATATATCCTCATTAAAACATCATACACATTATAACATATCTTTCTGTTACATACCCTAGTAAAGTGTTTTGATAGGTTGAAAAGTATCAACTTAAAATTGACATCGATATACATACAAGATAATTTCTCTAAGCTCCCTCTCTCTTTGGAACTTAAGACCTGACTGTGTAGCATAAAATATATCATGACTTATAACGTGAAATGCATTGTTTTATTATAATATGGAGATCTCACTGCATTATGAGTACATTCAAGGTGAGAATGTCACAGAGGGCAACACTGAAGGTACACGTGCAAACAATGGCTTCACTGTGTCCAGTTAATGTTCTTGTGTGAGACAGAAACAGCCTTTAGTGACTTTTACAGTATGAATGACATTAACCCAAATATAATGGGGCAAGTAAGTTGGAAAGTGTGTGCAGGGAAAGAAGAGATAGAGTGTGTGAGAAAAGGAAGACTAATTTTCTTCGGAGTTGTTTCAGAATGCTCTGACCATGCAGGTTTTGCTTTGCCTCATTGATGGGTACGGATGGTTGTCTACATAATCAGAGCAATATCCAGACCAGGCAGTTATTTATACAGCTCTCAAGTCTACTGTGAGCTGCATCAGTTGACTCCACTACTTCTTTTACAGTTGTCATGCTTAAAATGTTATTAATGGGATAAAATTCCATCTTGGGCTCTTCCATATTTACATCTTGAGACTGGGGCATGTTCTAACATCTGAAGAGAGATAGAAAAGTGAGCTGGAAAAGGAGAAAGCATATCAGCATATCATCCATTTTTTTCTCCAGACATTCCTAGTAGAAATTCTAGAATGAGAAATTTAACCAAAATTTTTTAAATAACAACAAACATAAAGGAACTCTGTATAATGAGAGGTCTTAGAATAAAGTTTGAACATTTAAACCATTTGAACAGGTCTTAGGATAAACTTCATGATAGAGTTGCTGCAATGTAACCAATTAGTGACTACAATGGAATAAAGGAATAACTTAGAAAAGTAAGCCTGCCAATACTAAAAATTTGTGGGGTTTTTTTTTTTTTTTTTTTTTTTTTGAGACAGGGTCTTGCTCCCTCGCCCAGGCTGTAGTGCAGTGGCACAATCTCAGCTCACTGCAGCTTTGATCTCCTGGGCTCAAGGGATCCTCCTGCCTTAGCCTCCCAAATAGCTGAGACTACAGGTGTACACCACCATGCCTGGCTAATTTTCTTGATTTTTTTTTGTAGAGACGAGGTCTCACTATGTTGCCCAGGCTGCTCTCAAACTTCTGGGCTAAAGCCATGCTCCCACCTCAGCCTCTCAAATAAAAATTTGTCTTAAGTCACCATATATTTTGAAAAATTTCCAACGTGGGTATGGTATTACTTTACTTTCATAGAACTGTGTTTGGTTATCAAAGATTGACTTGCTATAAGAAGATTTAGAAGCATTTCTGCTGCACTCACCAACTTTTATTAGAAATCTTCCTAAAATTATTAATTATGTATTCTTGAGATAATCATACTACCTCACCGTAGAGCTTGCTTAGGTTTTCAGCAAGATGAGTAATTTCAAACTACAAAGAGGGGCTAAGACTCATCTACCTCTCCCATTGTATCTCTTCCTACTCTTTCCCTCTCTCACTGTGCTCCACGAATGCTATCCTTTTTTTCAATCATTCTAAGCTCATTCCAATCTCAAGGCATTTCTCCATACTGTTCTCACCATGGGCATTGTTCCCTCAACTCCACTTTTACATGGCTGTCTACTTCTTGTCATTAGATAAAAGCTCAAATCTCCCCCGCTTCCCTGTCCCAGATATTGCCCATGAACACATGCATGCAAAAAGATATACATGCATATCTTTTTCTTCGTAGTACTCTTATCCTCAGATGAAAGTATCTTTTCTGTTTCTTTCATTAATCATATGTCTCCATCTATTAGGGCAAAAATTGTGCAGAGCAGTTACTTTGCCTGTCCTCCAGTGTATACATCAGATCCTACTTAGAGTGGGAATTCAGTAAACATGTGTTGATTGAATGTCATCTTTTACCAAGTAAAATAACAGAACTCTGTGCCTAGATCCCAAATAAATGTTTTACATTTATATCTTGCTTCATGTTTTCCTAATATTTTGCTCATTTTGGCTGACACGTTGGCCATTTCTTTGTTAGCCAATATTAAAATGAACAGGACTTATACAGGTATATTTTGTTACTACAGAGACTAGCATAGATTATTATTATAGATACATTATTATTATAGATACATTGATAAGATGGTAGCAAATTTATGTTAAAATTACATATATACACTCTTTTTAACTTCTGTGTATTGTGTGATATGTAAATTTATTATAAAATTCAGCTTAGTTCATTGTGGTTATTTGATAAGTATATTTAAATCAATTTTTAGATTTTTATGACTGAAGATAAATGTTGATGCACATATGTGTGGCATGCTTTTGAAGGCCAGAATATTTATTTGTGAATCATTGCATATTTAACTGTCAATGATTTGTATTTAGAAAGCATTTATATTTAAATATGTTTCATATTAGACAACTACCAAATGCCTAAGCCCAACTGCATATTTTAAATTTCCCAAGGATGGTTGAAAGTGTGAGAAGGTAATTATCTTTTTTCTGATGTGTTGGTGCTATTAAAATCATATCATGATAACTTATCATTTACATATAAATCTTGTTAAAATTTCAAAGCCCTGTGCTGAAAATATAAAAATAAGTATGTTTAATATAATTGACATAAGATTGCTATTTTCCACAATTTTTCTGAAGGTAATAAGAGAAATCCACTTTTGCTTGCCTCTTCAAACAGCGTTTTGAATTCTATCAACATCACACTCCTTTTATCCCCAGTAGCTGAAGTCCCAAAAGACTATCTCACCACAAAAATAACATCTGAAATATCAACTCTATGCATATAAATTCAGTTGGAAGGAGAGCACTCTTCATGACTTTAGAGATGTCAATTTTATTACAAACTGTTCCTTCTACACACAGCTATGTGAGCAGGAGAGTGTATGTGTGTAAATTAGCGTGTATTTCTTTCATTTGCCATTACAACTCAAGATGTAAAAGAAACATATAAATCCAAGAATACCATAAAATCAGAAACTGTCACAGAAACTATATACCTAGTTACATGTGAATTCTTTACATCTTAACTTCTGCGTTTACCACAGAGAACTCAGATTAGCAAATGATATATAAGCACCCATCATCACAAACGTTGACTCTTCTTTCTTTTTTTCTCTTTTTTTCTCGTGAAATCCTGTGATTCAATCAGAAAAAAAAGTCAGAAAGTTCCTGTCCTTCTCTGTCCTTACTCACAGACATTGCACACACACTATATTAAAAACCAGGATTTCTAATTTTTTCTCATATTTTTTTAATTAAAGTTATCATAATAATTCAAACTTAAAAGCATGGTGGTATTTGATTCTATGTTTCTCCTCTTCTCACAAATCCATGTAGTAACAAGCGTAAATTAAATCTATCCACGGCACATATGCATCCACTTCTTACCAGTCTCATTTGGTCCCCTGGACGAAGACAATTTACCTACATTACTTTTTTTCAGCTCTCCCCTCACCTCTAATCAACCTATCCTATAAAACTCACCAGGATAAAATAGAGCACAGCTGTAATTATAACGCTTGTCATTCTATAAATTCTCCATGATTTGTAATTACAGGAAAGAAAACGCCACACTCCTCTCTTTTTAATCAGTTTTAAGTCAATCAATCATTCATCAATCATTCTTGTTGAAAAATTCAAACAATTGAAAAATATATAGAAAAGGGGATGAAAATCCTTCTTCACTGCCATCCACTTTTTTTTTTTTTTTTTTTTTTTTTTTTTTTTTTTTTTTTTTTTTTTTTTTTTTTTTAGAGGGAGTTTCGCTGTTGTTGCCCAGGCTGTAGTGCAATGGCGCCATCTCGTCTGACTGCAACCTCCCAGCTTCAAATTATTCTCCTATCTCAGTCTCTCCAGTAGCTGGGATTACAGGCATGCGCCACAACGCCCGGCTAATTTTTTTGTGTTTTTAATGGAGACGGGGTTTCTCCATGTTGGTCAGGCTGTTCTCAGACTCCCGACCTCACGTGATCCGCCCGCCTCGGCCTTCCCAAGTGCTGGGATTAAAGGCGTGAGCCGCTGCGCATGGCCCATCCACTTCTTAAAATACCATGTTCCTCTCAGTTAACATCTAACAAGTACAACTGGGATGGCATGATTCTATACTTAGTTTTAAAAATAAATATGTTTTTGTGTATGTGTAAAATAATTTGTGAGCATATTAAAAACAAATACCAGTGTGATGAATTCAGTTTCTTTTGTAATAATTACAATTTATGTAGCCATTTTTTTCATTAGAAGAGTAAACAGCGTTTTGAATATAGAAAACTTCATTAACTTGTTTAATTAAATTTTTAATACTTTGCCAATATAAGATTAAAATTTTAATAAACATGTTTTAGTTTAGTTTGTGGACTCTTAGATAATTAAAAATAATTAAAACTTTGTTTTCACTAAGGTTCTTATTTACTGATACAATCAGAATCATAGACTCATAGATTTAGTAGGTGTTCAATAAACATTTGAAATATGAGTGGTACTTATACCACCATTTTAATTGATTTAGAGGATGTGTGAACATAGAATAATATTTAAAAACATTCTGATATATTTTTCATAACAATATTGGACAAATGATCTTCATTTAAATATATGCTAAACTAGAAAAAAAGGCTTTCGGAAATAAAACTATGTTTTGTCTTCCATTTTTTCTTCTTTGGTTACTCTTTCTTTCCTATACCCTTATGTCTGTTACTAAAATTAGAGGGTGTGTATTTTTTACACAGCCTCCCCTCAGGTAATTTTTATGTACAATTAAGTTTAAAAACTACTGCTGTTCCATGGTATATAGGTAACATTACTTAATATTTGTAATTTTAAATGTGATTTTTATCATTCTACCAAAAAGACACATTCACTTGTATGTTCATTGCAGCATTATCCACAATAGCAAAGTCATGGAATCAACCTATGTCCCCATCAATGGTGGATTGGATAAAGAAAAAGTGGCACATACATACCAGGGAATACTACACAGCCATAAAAAGAAAGAAATAATGTCCTTTGCAGCAACATTGATGCAGTGGAGGCCATTATCCTAAGTGAATTAATGTATGGACAGAAAACCAACTACTGCATGTTCTCACCCTGAAAGTGAGAACTAAACATTGGTTACACATGGACATAACAATGAGAACAAAAGACACTGGGGACTCCTAGCAGGGGAGGATGTGGGGCAAGGACTAAAATACTACCTACTGGGTACTATACTCAGTACCAGGGTGAAGGGATCACTTGTGCCCCAAACCTCAGTGTCACACAGTATACCCATGTAACAAACCTGCACATATACCCTCTGAATCGAAATAAAAGTTAAAATTATTAAAAATAAGTAAATAAAAATAAAATGTGATTTTTGATTGAATTGCAATCTATCCAGAATTTATAAAGAACTGTTACAACTCAACAATGTTTCCCTATGGATAATAATGTTGACTATATTTTCATGTGCTTTTTTTTTTTCTTTTTCTTTTTCTTTTTTTTTTTTTTGAAATGGAGTTTCGCTCTTGTCACCCAGGCTGGAGTGCAATGGTGTGATCTCAGCTCACTGCGACCTCTGCCTCCCGGGTTCAAGCGATTCTTCTGCCTTGGCCTCCTGAGTAGCTGGGATTACATGTGCTTATTGATCATTCATACATCCTGTTTAGATCTTGTCTTACCCAGATTATTTGCCCATTTTAAACTTGTTTTTTGTCTTCTTAACATTTTGTTGTAAGAATTCTTATGTACATTCTGCATACAAGTCCCTTATCAGATATATGCTTTACAAACATTTTCTCCCATTCTGTGGTATGATGGAGAAAAATATCTTTTTCTCTACCCATCTTAGGTTCGTGGCTGATGCCCTTATAACAAAAGACAGATTAACAAGAGGAAAGCATACAAATTTATTCCATAGCAGTTTTATATGACATGGGGCCTTCAAAGGGAAATGAAGACACAGATAAAACATTAAACATGAATTTTAAAAAATTGGCTGGGCATGGTGGCTCACGCGTATAATCCCAGCACTTTGGGAGGCTGAGGTGGTTGGATCATGAGGTCAGGAGTTCAAGACCAGCCTGGTGAGGATGGTGAAACCCTGTCTCTACTGAAAATACAAAAAATTAGCCGGGCGTGGTGGTGGGCACCTGTAATCCCAGCTACTCGGGAGGCTGAGGCAGAGAATTGCTTGAACCCGGGAGGTGGAGGTTGCAGTGAGCCGAGACTGCACCACTGCACTCCAGCCTGGGCAACAGGGCAAGACTCTGTCTCAAAAAAAAAAAAAAAAAAGTAGGTTTGATGAAGAGTGAACAGTCATGTAAAAAAATGATAGGGCAAGAAGATTATGATGTAACAGTAATAAACTGGACAAAACTTAGCAAGACCCATTTATTCAGATACTTTTCTATGTCTTTATTTTCAGATGTAAGGATGATCCCTTCCTCCAGGTATGTGGAGGGTACCTATAAGCTGAGGGTCTTAGACTTAGTTCAAGGGAAGGTCGGAAAATCCTTCCTAGGCTTTATCGACCTGCTTTAGGAGAGAAGGGGTGGGGGGAAGGTTAGAGAGACCTTCCCAGTTTTGCTATTTTATCAGATTCCTTCAGGTTGAAATACTTTGGGTAGTATAATATTCTGAACACTAACAATGGGTTGTCTTTTTACTAAGTGCTGTCCTTTGAAGTACATGTTTGTTTATTTTTAATTTTAATGTCCAGTTAATTTTCTTGTGTTGCTTATATTTCCACTGTTGTATGTAAGAAATCATTGCCCAATGACAATGATTTTTTTGGTCTAAGAATTTGACAATTTTAGCTCTCACATTTATATGTTTAATCCATTGTGGTTTAATTTTTGCATATTATGTTAAGTAGTGGCCTAACTTCATTATTTTGAATATGGTTTTCCAGATATCTCAGCACTATTTTGTTGACAAAACTATACTTTCCACATTGAATTGTCTTGGCCCCCTTTAATTAACTATGAATGTCAAGGCTTATTTCTGGACTTTTAATTCTACTTTATCAATTCGTAGTTCTGTCCTTAGGTCAGTACAGTCATACTGATGACTAAAGCTTTGTTATAACTTTTGAAATAGAGAATTGTGAATTCTCCAATTTTGTTCTTCATTGTCAAGAGTTTCTTCACTGTTTGTGTGTATTTTCATATGAGTTTGGGGATTAGATTATGAAATTTCTGAAAAAAAAAAGGGAGCAGAAATTTTGATAAGAATTTCATTGAATCTTTAGATAAATTTGGGGATAACTGTCACCTTGATGATGTTAAATTTTCTGATATATGAAGGTGGGATCTTTCCAGCTATTTGGTCTTTTATTTTAGTTTATAGTCATGAATTTCTTGGGTTAAATTTATTCTTATTTTTTCTTTTTGATGTTATTGTATACAGAATTGTTTATTTAATTTTATTTCCAGATAGGTCATTGTTAAGGAAGATGATTTTTGTATATTGATATTGTAGCTTTCAACCTTGTTGAACTCTTTTATTAGTTCTAATAGTTTTTTTAAAAAATATATATTTGGTAGAAATTTTCTGTAGACAAGATTGTGTCATCTGTAAATATAGATAGTTTTGCTTCCTCCTTTCTAATCTGGATGAATTTATTTTCATTCACTCTATTAACTCTCCTGGCTAGAACCTCCAGTGTAATGTTGAATAGTCCTAATTATAAGGTGAAAGCATTTAGTCTGTCACCATTAAGTAGGATGTTAGCTGTAGGTTTTTTTGTAGATGCCCTTTACTTAGATAGAGAAAATTCCTTAATATTATAAGTTTTGTTAAGTGTTTTTAACATGAAAGAGGTTGGAATTTTGTTAAATGCTTTTTCTGCATCTGTGAGATTATTGTGGTTTTTGTTCTTATTCTACTAATATGGTGTATTACATTGATTGATTTTCATGTGTAGAACAAACCTTGTATTACTGAGATAAATCCTGCTTGGTTATAATGTATAATTCTTTTATATCTTGCTGGATTTAATTTGCTAGTTTTTAGTTGAGAGTATTTGTGTTTATAATAGTAAGGAAAGTTAGTCTGTAGTTTTTTTTGTGATATATTTTTCTGGTTTTGGCATCAAGGTCATACTTGCCTTATAGAATAAGTTGAGAATTGTTTTATTCTCTTCAAATTTTTTTTGAAGTGTTAGTGAAACAACAGTGTTAATTCTTCTTTAAATGTTTCATAGAACTTAACAGTCAAGCCATGTGGCCCTGGGTTTTTCTTTGTGGGAAATTTCTTCATTACTATTTCAGTGTCTTTCTTTGGTTTTTGTTTTGTTTTTTTGTTTGTTTGTTTTTTTGTTTTTTTATTTATTTATTTTTTTTTTTGAGACAGAGTCTTGCTGTGTTGCCCAGGCTGTAGTACAGTGACGCCATGTTTGCTCACTGCAACCTCTGCCTCCCAGGTTCAAGTGATTCTCCTTGCCTCAATCTCCCGAATAGCTGGGATTACAGGCATCCACTGCCACGCCCAGCTAATTTTTGTATTTTTAGTGGAGACGGGGTTTCACCATGTTGGCCAGGCTGCCCTTGAACTCCTGACCTCCAGTGGTCTGCCCGCCTCAGCCTCCCAAAGTGCTGGGATTATAGGCATGAGCCACCTCACCCAGCCTCAATCTCTTTCTTGTTATAGGTTCTTTCAGATATTATTTTCTTCAGCTTATATAGGTTATTTAATTTGTTAGCATAGAGCTGTTGATATAGGGATACCCTTATAATCTTTTTAGTTTTTAAAGTTTGATAGTAATATTTCCTCTTTCTAATTTTAGTAAATTGAGTCTTGTCTCTTTTTCTAGTCAATGTTAACTATTGGTTTGTCAATGTTTCTTAGTGCTCAGGCAGGCAGCTTAAAACTCTGCCTTATTCTTCACGTTTGACTTGTGCAGAGCCTCAAGGATAGCTAAAGGTGAATGTTTTCTGGGGTTATGAAGTGTCCTATTCAGGTTTGCATAGCCCTCTGCATGTACAAGGCCTTCTACATTCACAGGAATATGTTAGAGCTTTTAAAATGTCCCCACAAACATCTTATTCTCCAGCTTTTTCTTTTTAAGTATTGTTTTTTGGTTTGCTTGTTTTGTTTTGTTTGACAGAGTCTGGCTCTGTCGCCCAGGCTGGAGTGCAGTGGCATGATGATGTTGGCTTACTGCAACTTCCACCTCCCAGATTCAAGCGATTCTCATGCCTCAGCCTCTCGAAGAGCTGGGATTACAGGAGCCCACCACCACGCCTGGCTGTCCCTCTGATTTTTGCATTTTTAGTAGAGACGGGATTATACCATGTTGGCCAGGCTGGTTTCGAACTCCTGGCCTCAAGCAATCCACTTTCCAAAGTGCTGGGATTACAGGCTTGAGCCACCATACCTGCCCTTAAGTGGTTTTTATTAAGTCTTTTTTTTTTTCTTTGTCCCAGTTGTTTAAGTCACCTCAAGCCACTGCATTTTTGAGCAATTAATTGCCAGTGATTGTTTATGTGGAATGCACCTCTGGGAAAAGATGAGGTGATCTCACAGTGGATGATCTCTGAGTTAGGTCACTGCAAGTGAATTTTTCCAGGGTATTTTGAGATGGTTAAAATAATGAGAATTCTTGAGAACAGATCGGGGAGGTTGGAGGTGCAGGGGGTGGGGAGGGTGGAGGAACTCCAACCCTTTTCTGTCCCTTCCAGTAGCTTCTAGGCTATGGGTTTTCAAGCCTACCACAGAGGAGAGGAAAATGGAAATAGGGCAAGTTAAAAATACCAAAAAACTCACTGTTCTTGCCATTGAAGCTGCTTTTCTTGTATAATAGACCCTGGATTTTTATAACCCTTTGGTTAGTTTCCAGAGTGCTGAAAAAGTTAATTTTGACAATTTTTCTGTTGTTCTCACTGCATTTATAGAAGAAAGGTTACCCAACCATTCCTGTTGTACATGATACACTATATGTAATGTCTTCTTAAAATAAATGTTAATAATTTTCACTATAATTAAGCAACCCCTGAAACAAAATACAATTTTTGTGTTTATTGGGGATATTGGAATTAATTTTGAGGACATAAAGTTGAATTGCTAGAATCACCCTAGTTGAGTTTAGATGAAAAAAAAATGGAACATTAAAAAACGAATAATCTCTTATTGTATTATCAGTTGCCACACTGGCTTCTGACATATGCGAAAAGTTTAAAATGTAAGTCATTAAGTGAATTGAATGGTTTTTTTTTTTTTTTGGACCATATCTTCAACAGAATATATACAATGGTAAAAGTGAGAAAGTATATTTGCATTTTACAATGTATAATTGTTGACAATTATACAAACATAATATAATCTTTTTCAATGATGGCATAAGAGAACATTAATATATAACAGCATCATTAAACAAAAGGCATCTTCAATGAAATTAAATATGATTTTGTTTCTACCAAGACATTGAATATAAAAACTGTATTTTAAATGAGAAGTTTAAAATAGCCTCTGGGATGAATTTGAAATGTATCATTATTTATTTCCATACTTGTAAGTAAAAGCAACATACTGTGTAAGTTCAGTTATGCTCCATTGTAACACAGTATATAATCACGTTAAGTAATCTATTTTCATACCAGGTTGATATAGATAAAACTATTTATCATTTTAAAACTATAAAAAGTTTTAGAAATAAAACAAATATTTCCTTCTAAAGAAGAGAAAGGGGGAAGGGGGAAGGGAAAGGGGAAGGGAAACTGAAGGGGAGGGGAGGACAGGGAGGGGGAGAAATAAAACAAACAATACAGGAGAATCAACACAAGAAAGATGCAAAGAGAATTTTCAACTCAATATTCAAGGAAAGTCCTACAGTGACTATGTGACAGGCCTAGGGTGCAACCAGTCCCAGTCTCTGGCTGTATTAAGGGATTCAATTCTCTTCAAGTTAGGAACTGAATTCAGCAGGAATATATAAAAGGTAAACAAATGCAAAAATGATCAATTATTCTTTTCAGAAAACGAAAAGGTTCTCAAGGAATGAAATTATAATCATATTATTCCTGGACCAAACTGAGGGTCAGGCTGCTATTTCTCACGGCCCAATAATGAGATGCAGATGAACTGGGGAGGAAGAGAGTTTTTATTTCTGTAGCTGGTTACAGAGAGAAGGCCTGGAAATTATTGCCAGACCAACTCAAAATTACAAAGTTTTCCAGAGCTTATATACCTTCTAAGCTATATGTCTATGTGTAAGTGTGCATTCATCTGAAGACATAACTAAGGTCTGAGTCCTGAAGACCTTCCTCTGGAGCCTCAGTAAATTTACTTAATCTAAATGGGTCCAGTGCTGGGGTGATTACCCTTATCTTGTCTCCTGCTAAATCACGGAGGTTTGAGGAGTTTCTTCAGACCCTCCAATAAACTTGTTTATGGAGGCCTGGGGAGTTTCTTCAGACCCACAATAAAACTTGTTCAGTCCTTAATGGGTCCTGTTAAGAATTCCTTCCTTATTTTGTCATGCTTTAAGACCTAGGAAAGGCCTAGGCAAAACTCTTGATGGCCTTTTGTTACATCCCAGCCTTTGTGTAAGTGCACTGGCTTTTAATATTTAACCTAACCACAGGCCAGGCACAGTGGCTCATGCCTGTAATCCCAGCACTTTGGGAGGCCGAGGCGGGCAGATCACTTAAGGTCAGGAGTTTGAGACCAGCCTGGGCAACATGGTTAAATCCCATCTCTACTAATAATACGAAAATTAGCTGGGCATGGTGGCACGCACCTGTAGTCCCAGCTAGTTGGTAGGCTGAGGCATGATAATCGCTGAAACTGAGGAGGCAAATGTTGCAGTGAGCCGAGATCATGCCATTGCACTCCAGCCTGGGCAACAGAGAAAGACTCTGTCTCAAAAAAAAAAAAAAAAAAAAAAAAAAATTAACCACTCAGTCAGTACTGAAACAGCTGTTAGTGAGACCAGGACTGCTACAATATGTATATAGTCATAAAAATATAAACATTGACTTCTCATTTAATTAAAAAATATACTATTGCTATGTTGGGTTCATGGAGAAATGGCAAGTGTGTGGGATGTGCACACTCACACCTGAGAAGTGTAATAAAGCCATATGCTCAACCTCTATCTTAGGAAACCAGTGGATGAGTTGTAACATTTTGGAATCGTAGAAGAGCATTTAAGATCTGGAGTTAAATTCATCTTCTTCTAGGAAGCAAGCTGAGAAAGAGAAGGGTAGGATGAAGTGGGGAGCTATTTTTAACTATAAGCCTAGATGTACTATCTGACCTTTTAAGCTGTGTACAGTTATTATTTTGATAAAAATAAAAATAGTAAATTAAAAAACCAAAAAGCTAAAAATCACAATATTCTTTCAATTATTATTAGAATTAACAAAGAATGTTATACTGGATACTTCTTAGGCCATGGGTTTTAAGCCCTCAGTCTTACATCACCAAATACACTGATAGTAAGGAAGGCTTAACCATTTTATTACCGTATTTTTTAATTATGAAAGCAAAGCAAGTTCACAATTAATTAGTTGAACAATTTTTAACCATATGGTATTAAAACTTTAAAGACCCGTGCAGAAATCCAGAAGATGAGGACAGAAACTAAGGTAATATGAAAAGCTGTTAAACAAAATATTAAGAACTTACACATTGAGAAACAGATTGTAGAATACTGAAGGAATTGCTGAATTTTGAGGGGCCAACAGAATGGGTTCTAAGTACAAATGTGATAAATATAATAACCCCACTTTTTTTGGATAATCTAATGTAAGGCTTATATATAAGGACTTTGAAAAGCCTGCTAACATAGCTGCTATTATGTTTCTGTGTGTAGTTACCAATGTCAGTGAACAAACTTACAATACTTATGATGTAAGTTTACTGCTCAATTTGCAGTCTCTTTAATGTAAATTCCACCCAAACCCTCAGCAGGCATGTATATATAACTTTATAAGTTATATAAAATTACTAGACTTATCTGAGAGAATTTCATTCTGGACAATCAGATATAAATTACTCACATGGTTTCAGAAAATAATTTGTGTATTAAGGTACTTCTGTGAAATTACTGTTGTCTGTTAGTAGCCCTTGGAAAATTTTGTACTGGAATAGAACATTTGGTTTTCCTTTAACTCTATATTGAAAATCTCTGAATCTAGTTTTGATACACATTTCACAAGATAATTTTAAAAGAATTTTAAAATGATTCAAGTTGTCTCTTCTGGCCATGTGTTCCTTTTTTGTTTGTTGGCTTGTTTTTAATTGACACCCATTGGAAAAAAAAAAAAAAAAATCACTTCAACAGATACTTATTAGAGAAACTCATTATGTAATCAAGCAATGCCCTAGGAATAAAATCTGCTAAACGCCTGGTACCAAGAGGGAATCTTTTTTTTCTTTTCCTTTTTCTGTTTTTGACGGAGTCTCCCTTGGTCGCCCAGGCTGGAGTGGAGTGGCGCCATCTCAGCTCACTGCAACCTCCACCTCCCGGATTCAAGCAATTCTCCTGCCTCAGCCTCCTGAGTAGCTGGGGTTATAGGCGCCCATCACTATGCCCAGCTAATTTTTGTATTTTCAGTAGAGATGGGGTTGCATCATGTTGGCCAGGCTGGTCTCAAACTCCTGACCTCAGGTGATCCGCCCGCCTTGTCCTCCCAAAGTCCTGGGATTACAGACAAGAGAAAATCTTAGAAAATTTGTTTCATCATACTGTCTCCACACAAAATGTATTTAAAATTCTCATGATAGAATTTTAATCAAAATTAGAGTAGTTTATTAGGGAGAGAGTGGAAGACTATATCCTTTTTGAGTCCCTAATGCTTTCTTTTGCAATGTTTGATACATTTATGTAATGCATGTCTCAAAAAAAAAAAAAAAAAAAACCCATAGCATGGTAAATGAAACAAGCAAGTTGTAAAATGACCCATGAGTATAAAAATATAACAATAATAAATACATTAATAAATTTGTATTTGTGTGTAAGATGTTAAATAACTAGAAGGATATACAGCAAATTCATGATTTGGGATTAGGGGAAAAAGTTACTTTCAATGAAATTGTGAGTAAGAGTAAAACGGAACTATAAGTTTCCTGTAATGTTTTATCCCCTGTATTATGTATAAAAAAGTATATATGCTTAATGAAAATAGTTACTAATCCTGGCTTGTGGGAACATGGATATTATGTTATTGTCTGTACTACCTTGTATTTTTAAATATTTAAAAAAATAAAAATTAGAGCCCATTTTAAATATTTATTCTCCACCTTGAAGAAATTAGATTAATTTTTTTTACTATCTAAAATTTAATCCTTAAATTATTTGGAAATGCTCTATGTACAGGAGATATATGTTATAACAAGAAATTACAATGGTGAGTGTTCTGATATAAAGAACATTTTAAGCAAGTAGTAATGCTACCTAAGGGATCACCAGGAAAATTGTATGTTACATTTAGTTTTCTTTTGAATCACACTTTAATTAGAGAAAGAAAAATAGTTTAGAGCATATTTTCTGGCATTGAAGCACTGGAAAGAAAATTGCTATGTGTAGCACACATTTCAATGATGTGGCTTTCCATAATTTTGGGCATCTATTGATTCTTTGAATAGATAAAATAAGTGCTCTAAGAAACTGCGAGTACCTGTGTCAAAGAGCTATTGCTCAGGGCAGAGAACAGTGCCAGATCTCCACTTGTTCAACTACCAACTCTGCCAGTGATGAAGAGAATGAGAGAAGAAATATAGCCAAAAATGTAATTATTACATTTTACTGAGAATTTTGAATTGTGTTAAAGACATCATGATATTTGAAACTAGGCTCAAAAAATAATTGCAGGATTGTGGTAATGCAAATTAATACCCAGGCTGGGAAAACATTATTTAGAAAGAAAGAACAGAAAATTCTTACCCCTAAATTATGTTTTCAGATTATATACTTCATATGAATAGTTCAGAATCAAGGTCTTTCTCTTCCAGTAAAGTAATTAGCTAGTTCACCCTATCATTGTAGACAACAAAAATGCCAGAAGAATTTCTTGTTAAAAATGCCAAAAACATATTTACATATCTCAAGATTTTGGACATTTTTGGAGACATTTGCCAATTCATATGAGGTGGCTGAGAATTTGAGCTTTTGGAAAATGTACAGGGCTGGCTGGACTGAACTGAGAAATCAGGGTCCGTTTATACTGGAGCTGTAAAACGATGTACCCTAAAAGTAACAGTATTCTCAAAATTACCTAATTTTTGAAAGGACTGATTCTCAGCTTTATGCCATTTCAGTAATTTGGAAAATCTAAAGTCTTGACAAAGATTATAAGAATTCTGAATTTCTAGTTCTTCCATAAGAAGAAGCCAAAAAAAAAAAAAAAAAAAAAAGACAACCAAAACAAAACTTTCAAGACTCAACTTTGAATAAAGGTAATATCATTCTTAACCTCAAAATATTTCTACCAAAAATTTTCAAATGCAGTATCCAACACACCATCACAAATAAAAAAGGAACAGAAAGACCAAAAAAACCATGGGATAAAAAAAGGCCTTTTTTTTTTCATTATTTATTAATAAAAGAAAAGAACAAGAGTGTATAACTTTCAGGCCGGACCCTGTGGCTCACGCCTGTAATCCCAGCATTTTGGGAGGTCAAGGTGGGTGGATCGCTTGAGGCCAGGAGTTCGAGAGCAGCCTGGCCAACATGATGAAACCCTGTCTCTATTAAAAATACAAAAATTAACCGGGTGTGGTGGCTCACACTTGTAATCCCAGCTACTTCCGAGGCTGAGGCAGGAAAATTGCTTGAACCTGGAGGCAGAGGTTTCAGTGAGCGGAGACTGCGCTACTGCACTCCAGTCTGGGCAAGAGAACGAGACTCCATGCCAAAAACAAAAAAAAAGTATATATATAATTTCCAATATATGAGAGGGAACAACTGAATGACACATTTTTTCTGAAGGCTACAGGTGAAAGACAAAAGCAACTCATCAGGAAGGACAAATAAAAAGCATATAAAATGTTGGCTTTAAACATAAAATAAAATGTCAATCATTACATTAAATTTCGATGAAATAGATATTCCAGTATAAAACAAAGATGACCAAACTGAAGAACTAGATAAATCACTTCTTAAAAAAGTGTTGATCTTGTTGAAATGTTTTAATAGACTTAAAATATAATAAATTATTGGTAAGTAAAAAAAATCAAAGAAAGCAGATAAAAATAACCATTGTCAGGAACAAAAAAGTAAACATTACTATAAATCCTCTAGAGTGACCTTAAAAATATAATAGAAAGTTGCCAGGCACGGTGGCTCACGCCTGTAATCCCACCACTTTGGGAGGCCGAGGTGGGTGGATCACGAGGTCAGGAGATCAAGACCATCCTGGCTAACACGCTGAAACCCCATCTCTACTAAAAATACAAAAAATTAGCCAGGCTTGGTGGCGGGTGCCTGTAGTCCCAGCTACTCGGGAGGTTGAGGCAGGAGAATGGTGTGAACCCGGGAGGTGGAGCTTGCAGTGAGCCGAGATCGTGCCACTGCACTCCAGCCTGGGCGACAGTGCTAGACTGTGTCTCACAAAAGAAATGTGTATATATATATATATATATATATATATATAAAAAATAGAAAGTTATAAACAAACCTTATGCTAAAAAATGGCTCACTCTTATAATCCTAGCACTTGGGAGGCCAAGGTGAGTGGATCACCTGGGGTCAGGAGTTCCAGACCAGCATCACCAACATGGTGAAACCCTGTCTCTACTAAAAATACAAAAATTATCTGGGCATGGTGGCTCACACTTGTAATCCCAGCATTTTGGAAGGCCGAGGTGAGTGGATTACCTGGGGTCAGGAGTTCCAGACCAGCATCACCAACATGGTGAAACCCCGTCTCTACTAAAACTACAAAAATTATCTGGGCATGGTGGCTCACACTTGTAATCCCAGCACTTTGGGAGGCCGAGGCAGGTGGATCACCTGCGGTCAGAAGTTCAAGACCAGCCTGGCCAACATGGTGAGAGCGCTTCTGTACTAAAAAAATACAAAAAATTAGCCGGGCATGGTGGCACATGCCTGTAATGCCAGCTACTCAGGAGGCTAAGGCAGGAGAGTCGCTTGAACCCAGGAGGTGGAGGTTGCAGGGAGCTGAGATTGGGCCATTGCACTCCAGCCTGGGCAACAAGAGCAAAACTTCATCTCAAAATAATAATAATAATAATAATAATAATAATACAAAAATTAGCCAGGGTGGTGGCTCATGCCTGTAATCCCAGCTGCTTGGGAGGGTGAGGCACAAGAATCCCTTGAACCTGAAGGCAGAGATTGCAGTGAGCTGAGATCCCACCACTGCACCCCAATCTGGGTGACAGAGTGAGACTCTGTCTCAAAAATAAATAAATAAATAAGAGAATTTGAATGAAATTCAATTTATTTGACAATTTATAGGAATCCATACAGTACCAAAATTGTTACAAAAGGAAGTAGATAACCTGAATGCTACTATTCTTACTAAAGAAATTGAATCAGAAATTAAGATGTTCACAATGAAAATCTCAAGGCCAGTTGCCATCAATACCAGTTTCTGACATATGTGCAAAATGATAAAAACAAAAACAGTGTCGCACAAACTCTTCCGAAGAACGAAAACAGAAAAGGAACATTTTTTTCCCTCATTTTATCAAGGTAGCAACACTTTGACACTAAAACACAGGAAGGCGAGGACAAGGAAAAACCAGTTAGGTAATCTTAGTTAGAGCCATGCATGCTAAACTATTAAGCAAAATAAAGAAAGCCTTATCTATAAAAAATAAAACATACTCATTTGGGGCATTCATGCTCATTTGGGAAATTTCTGGTTCATTTAACATTTGAAAAATCAATAAATATAATTTGCCACATCACAAAATAGAGAATAAAACTCACATTATCTCAACAGATAAAAAAACTGATTAAATTCAGACTCTATTCACAATAAAAGGAGAAAAAAGTGAACTAGGAAAAGAAGGGAACTTCCTTAGGCATTTAAAAATTAAAAAGTTACTTACAAAAACTCTACAGAAGATGCATGCTTAGTATTTAAACTCTTCATATTGAAATATTTCCCCTCAGTGCTAGCCTCAAGAGACAGCTACCCACAATCATCACAGCTACTCACTTTTTTCCTGTAAGTTCTAGAAAGTGCAATCAGGCAAGAAAAAGACCTACTTTTTATATGGATTAAGAGAATATATCAACTTTTTAACAAACTTTCTGAATAAAAGATTAGGTATTATATACATGGACTACTCCATTGTAATTAAAATTGATGAATTATAGCTCCGTGTGACATGGAAATGAATCTTAAAAAACTATTTTATAGAGTTCAAAACAAAGATAAACATAAACGTTTCAAAAATGCATACCCACCTAGCAGAACTATAAAAGGGAAAGTGAGAAAACAAAATCAAAAGAATATTGGTTCAGGCCGGGCGCTGTGGCTCACGCCTGTAATCCCAACACTTTGGGAGGCCGAGGCGGGTGGATCACGAGGTGATGAGATCGAGACCATCCTGGCTAACACGGTAAAACCCCGTCTCCACTAAAAATACAAAAAATTAACCGGGTGTGGTGGCGGGCGCCTGTAGTCCCAGCTACTCAGGAGGCTGAGGCAGGAGAATGGTGTGAACCCGGGAGGCGGTGCTTGCAGTGAGCTGAGACTGGGCCACTGCACTCCAGCCTGGGCAACAGAGCGAGACTCCGTCTCAAAAAAAAAAAAAGAATATTGGTTCAGTTTAGGACCGAAGGTGTCATGATTGGGAAGAGGTCGTGTAGGAAAGGCAAGGTGCTTCTGCACTGCAGGTATCTTCATTGTATTAATTTCATGGATACTCTCTTTATAATAATGTGTTAAGCTAATCATTTCTATTTTATGAACTTTCTTTATGCTTGCTATTTTCTAAAATAAAATTTAAAAAGATAGCTTGAACTCCAGGAAATTTGGAATGGCAGTATGGAAGTGTCCAGAAATTTTTTAAAAGTCAGTTACATTTCACCTTCGAAAAGAGCTTGATTGATTCGCTGTATGAAAAGTGTTTTACCAACTGTTTCCGTCACTTAATTTTTTAAAAATTGGCCAGGCATGGTGACTTACGCCTGTAATCCCAGTACTTTTGGAGGCCAAGTCACTTTTGGTGAGCCCAGGAGTTTGTGATCAGCCTGGGAAACATGGGGAGACTCCCCTTCCATCCCCAACCTCTACAAAAAATAAAAACTTAGCTGGGCATAGTGGTAGGTGCCTGTAGTCCCAGCTACTCAGGAGGCTGAAGTGGGAGAATCACCTGAGGCCAGGAAGTCTAGGCTGCAGTGAGCCATGATCATACCACTGCACTCCAGCCTGGGTGACAAAGCCAGACCCTATTAAAAAAATAATAATAAATAAATAATTTGTTCCCCTGCTTTAAGTTCCAAATACAAAAGGAATAAGAAATGTTCAAAGCTTTTTACTTTGTTTTGGGATTTTATGACTCATAGTTAAAAGATTATTTGGACAAACACCTTTGCACCTTATGGAAACATAGCTTGAGTTAAGTTTGCATCAACTAGGAAAAAAACAGAAAGAAGGATACTCATGCATTGGTTAGACATAATTGTATATATTTTCATGATTTCTATAATTAAGTTTAAACACGTGTATGTCCTTCAAAGAGTATGTTTGCTGCTAAATTGTGGTGGTTTTTTTTTCACTCTTGTCCCCACCCCTAAGTTGTGCTTTGGTTTTAAAAGTGGGTAAGTTCAAAATAAATAGCTGTAGCTTTTATCTAAAACTCTTGGCAGGGCACAGTGGCTCATGCCTATAATCCTAGCACTTTGGGAAGCTGAGGCAGGAGGATCACTTGAGCCCAGGAGTTTGAGCAGCCTTGGCAACTTAGTGAGATGTCGTCTCTATAAAAAAAAAAAAAATAAAAAAGTAAACAAAAAACTAAAAGGCTGATTCTATTGTTTTTTTTTAATGAATTTTAAAAACAATGTCAACAAATGTATTGATACTGCACTTTGCAACTTACAGTGTTTTCATCTTCCAAACCATCATAAAAATGCAATAGTGAGGCATTAATAAAACTATATTTTTTCTTGAAAATAGGAGGTACAGCTTTACTTTTGACTGAATTTGAGAGATGTGTGTACTGTGACTATATAGTAGCTACACAAAAGTCATTAGTCTGTATTTAAAGAAAGATCAATATCTAATTCCTAGATGAAAGCACCTTTTTTGAAGATGTGGTAGACGATGTCAAATCTAGTTAACTTGATGTATTATAAGCTTATCAAAAATATAATGAATGACAGCTTCAAACTATTTTTTATGATTACCACTCACAGGTGGCTAAAGTTTCATTGAAAGTATCATTTATAGAGTAGTAAAATCTTTAGTTATTTGAGGAGCAGTGAACAAATCTATTGAAATTCCTGACACTGCAGTCACTCAGGAAAATATTAGGGAGGTTTCTAAAATATAGAGTCTTGTGAAAAATATTATTTCTTTCCTTTAGAAATTATTTGGTAACAATTATTTTAAATCAAAACATGTTAGCTTCCACAGGAAGAGCATCAGAGAAAAGAGATTACTTTAGAAATTTGCCCATCATGTTCTGAAAGTTTAAATAAAATGATTTTCATGATATTTAATGTCTTAACATGTTGAGAATTATGTGAATGATTCCTTTTTTGTTTATTGCCATCACTATCCACAACTGCTTTATCTTTTAAAATTAGATTTTCCCACCATATAGAATATTCTAGTTGTTGGCACTGGTATAAAATAGCTACATTTCCAGATTAAGAAAGAAGTATTATAGAATTCAAATATGATATGCAAAGGCAATTTTGGAATTCTAAATTAGGAGCAAAATATTTAGTGTATAAAACATATCATTGGCAATGTTATGCAATGAGGTTTTGCCAGAGCACCATAGACACAACTTAGATTTTCCCTAGGAATCAAGCACATTTACTGTTCTAATCATACATAATTAATATGTATCCTCTAGATCTGTCTTAATATATTTCTAGAACACAAATTTTGATTTTAAAATCATAGTTCTTACTTGGGATTTTCATACTTCATTAATTGCATTTTATTTCATTAAAAAAACAACACTTGCAATAAAACTAATTAAGAAAAAATTGGATTTTTATTATGGCCATCAAATTATATGAACTTCTATAAGAAAATACTTGTGTGATTTAAAGGAGAAATAAAATTATCTTTTTAGAGTTAACTGTATATCTTAGGAATTTGATATCAAAAATGCATTTAATCTAGATCACTATCTAATTGCATGCATTCCAGGAGTTTTAAAATTAATTTAAATTTATGTTTTATGATTTGTTAATCCAGGTTAGTTCATTCTCCAAATATTTATTGAGTATATTTTATGGGCCACGTGGTTTTCTAGGTATTAGAAGTACAGCTGTGAAGATGATATTTAAGTTGACTCTTCCAATAGAGTTTATATTCTGATAGAGAGAAAAAAATAAAGATGATCACTTTGGACTATGGTAAGCTCTATGATAAAAATGACTTGCACTGACAATGCCTGTAGATGTGCTTCCTTAGATATTATAGTTAAGTCTCCTTTCAGATGTGACAATTATGTGAGCTGAAACCTGTATTGAAAGAAGTTATATCCATATCAAGGTCTAGAGAAAGCTTTCCAGGCAGAGGGAATGGTGAGTGCAAAAATCGTAAAGTAAGACTAATTCTGGCATTTCTGAGAACAAATTATAAGGCCAATGTTATTGAATCCTAAAGAGCAAGAAGGAGAATGCTAGGATACAAGATGTAGGAAGTAGACAAGGACTAGTCTGCAAAGAACTCTTGTGATATGGGAACAAGTTTGAATTGTAGACTCCATATAATGGGAAGGGAATCATATGATCTGAGTGATATTTTACCTGTTCATGGGTTTTGTATAAAGAATGAATTACAGATACCAGTTATAGGCCATTACTCTGGTTTAGAAAAAATATGCTTGCAATAACTATAAATGTTCCAATTGTTTAAAATTATGTTTGCTAGAGGCTGTTCATCTGGGAAAACATTCTTGGGAGAAAGATCAATTTGAATCATTTTTTTAAAAGTTTCAAATGGTTTGAATGATATTGCTAATGTATGTCCTATGGAATCTTTTGACATTAGTTTTTCAGCTTGATATAATAAAGCAAAAAGTAAAGCAATGACATGCAAATATATTTTCCCAATCTTTCTATGAGAAATAATGGCTTAAAGGAAACTTTAGTATAGGCTAAAGAGTTTTATATTTGACTTATTTTAGAATGAGTCACAGCATCTTTGAAGAAAAAAATACACAGAAATATTTGAAACATATTTTTTGTTTTATTCAAATATAAGCTATCACTCCCTTTCTTAGCTGGGGGAACTACTAATTTTCCTAACCCTTAGCCAATGCATTCTCAGCTCTGTAATTGATTAGATGGAGCTCCTCACACTTTTCTGAGGAAACATTTTTGCAAAGAGTGTTAACGTGTGCTCCGAATAGAGGATTGTGTACCCACTTATGTTAAATTAGTTGAGCCTTTAATGAGATAATCTACAGCTTTGCATAATTTTAAAAGCAAAAAGAATTTCCCATTTTTACTTGCATATGAAACAGTTTTTCCTTCCCAACAATTTTCTACCCAAGTGTATGCAGCAGGGAACCATTTGAGAAGGCACATAATACAAATAATTAATTTAGGCCTGGCCCTCTTTACGGACACTGAGCTTTAATTATTCTTAGATTTTTACAGGTATTGAGTGGCCCTTATAAACTTAGCTAACATATATACATTACATGTGTCTCTGTGTGTGTGTGTGTGTGTGTGTGTGTGTGTCCATTTTCTTCACTAGGCTTTATATAAACTATTTGTAGTTACTTGAAGAACAGACTTCCCATTTTTGCTCAGTAGGAAACACAAACTACAAATTTTCATTATTCTATAGCAGACATGCTATCAGCATGCTTCTATTAGTTCTTCTCAATCTAAATTGTGAAACCTGGTATGCTAAATAAATAATCAAAATGCTCCTATATGGATCTTCCCTGCATGGGGTTAGTATAATGACTGCTTTGGCGCTTCCTTGATTATCTGGTTGCTGTGAGAGTTTTCCATTTGGGCTGCTGGGATTGACTAATAGTGGTTCAGGAGAGTTTAGGTTCAGCCTTGCTTCACAATAGGAGGCTGGTTAAAGGTAACTTTCTGGTCTTAGGGAGGCCATGATTACTTTTAATAATTATTTATTTATTTATTTATTTATTTGAGATGGAGTCTCGCTGTGTCACCAGGCTGGAGTGCAGTGGTCCAATCTTGGCTCACTGCAACCGCCACCTTCCTGGTTCAAGCAATCCTCCTGCCTCAGCCTCCTGAGTAGCTGGGACTACAGGAACGTGCCACCACTCCCAGCTAATTTTTGTATTTTTAGTAGGGACGGGGTTTAACCATGTTGGCCAGGAGGGTCTTGATCTCCAGACTTCATGATCACCCACAACAGCCTCCCAAAGTGCTGGGATTAGAGGTGTGAGCCACCGCACCAGGCCAAGAATAATTTTTTAACTATTTACTGTGCTAATTTGCCTATTATGTGATTTTACTTATACATTATTTTATACAATGTTCACATTATTGGGGAATATAAAATATTTTTTAAAACTACTGCCACAACATATAACTAGCATGATTACTCATTCATCAAGAAATTCAATCTTTTCTATGATTCATAAATAATTGCACAAATGAATAATCAATGGGTAATCAACCAAGAGATTAACAATTATTAATTGAGGACTATTTGGTATTGGATTCGTTTTTAGGGTTCACTGAAGGAAAAAGAATATGATACAGTCAAGCAATCAATGAAGCTGGGAGCTTATGAAAAACTAAACATGTTTGAAAATATATTGAATACAGTTGTCACGATTTTCAAATAACACTTTTTAAAAATTAAGTTTTAAACTTCCCCTCAGGACATTTTTTCTTCAATGGGTAATTTTTTTTTTTTTTTGGTGTGTGTGGCTGGGGAGGGGCTTAGTTCTCTACTTGGTCTCAGAGAAAATTCATTCAAAATTTACTGTTCAGCTCCAACTAAATGCTGGTGAAAGTCAACTCCTTCTAGACACATATTGGGAAATAGAATTTCTTAATGTTATTATATTTAGAAAATCAGATAAAGAGGAATGCTTATTCTAGACAGAATGTAGACATTAACTTAGCACCCATCGATGGCCTTTTCATGGATGTTTGTTTTGTTTTTGACTTTCAACCATAAAAAAGTAACACAGGAATATTGTTGAACTTTCATTTTGGCCTTTTCCTTTATTAAGCTCTAATCTTCTTTTAAAAATTCTAAGTAAAAAGTATATCATGTTATGTTTGGCTTGCTTTATTTTTTTCATTTTCAAATTTTCAGTCTAGTGCTAAAATATTTTTCATTTTATCTAACAACAAAGAAAATCACTTATAAGAAGAAAGTGAAATAATCCTTTAAAACAGCATTTAACAACCTCTTATTACCATGTGATGGTCTAACCATACGCTCTGCCTCTTCCTATTACCAAAATCACTGGTATTGGATGTCCCTTCTTGGTGTGACACCTTATCTTACTGTATTAGTCTTCACTGTCTCTCTTTTTCCTGAGTGTACCTTTCAAAATTATGACATGTTAATCATAGACATTAGAGAGGGAAATGATCCATTACTGTAGGTCATCTAATACGCTCAGAGGCCAATTGTCCTTGCTCTATTATCCAGTGCTTTTCACAGGTTATTTTAAATAACTAAAGAAATGAAGACTTCCCTGTTTCCTTATTATGCAACCAGTTTCCCCCATGGAATTCACTTTGCTTTGATACTCTAACCAGTTGCTAACAAGCAAACTATTTCTTGACACATGTAAAATTGCACAGACTTGTAATACCTCCAGCACATTGCGCTCTTTAACACTGTTATTAATATGTTAACAGGTGGAAACTTATTATCATCTGACTGCTTGGAGTGTGAAATGTCTTATACTCATTTCATTTTAAATTCTTTGTAGTTTATGGTTACACTTGATTAAAGGTGGTAGTGTGAGCACTTGCAGTTGTTTTAATTCAAGATAAAAATGCTGAGGACTACATTCAGAAATATATTAGATATTGATTCTCACATGTCTTTAGCACTTGTCTAATCTGAATTCAAATGCAAAAATTTTGAAACAGTATGTGAAAACCAGATTAAAGCATAACCAAACTGTAGTCAAAATTAGTAAAATGAATGCATTGAAAGAGCTGTAGAATAGTAACAGTAAATTACTAGAAGGCAACTTAATATATTAATATATAATGTATCCAAATACAGAAGTTGAGAAGGTTGATGATGGATATCATTCTTTTTGTGTTATAGCTTAACTTCATTGCTCTGATATTTGCAAGCTAAGTGCATACCAAAGAAGAATGATAACATGAGGTGTATTCATATAAAATAAATATCATGTCTCAAATGTGCACAGGCTACATTTTTAAGAATACCTTCTGCTGATGTCTGTTTGTTCCCATAACCTGAAATAAGTGTGCGATAATCAAATACCACCAACAACAGTACTTGGAAGTAAAATATAGTAGTTGTCTCCTAAATGTTAAGAGGAAGATTGTCCTTAAGCCATAAAACAGTTCTTATTTTGAATATAAATGGAAATTGGATACAATGTATAACCATTTGAAGCATGCATCTATGATGGTATTGTTGGGGGTGGAGGGCCAAGATTAACTTCTATCCTCTTAGAATTTTCAGCTGGGTCTGTGAATTAAATTGGCATAAAACAGAATACCAGGAGAACAGCATACACATGTCTGTAACTGGAGTTTTACATGACACAGGAGCTCTCATAAGAAAATGAAGACTCAGAAGGGAGTTAAAAGTTGAACCTTTACATACTGAGCTGAACAGAGACTAGCAGATTGTGAAAATGAAAAAAGGCAAGAGGGCTTGGGTTCGTGTAAAGTTAATACATGTAGTTAATCGTAGAGACCTGACTAGGAAGATGAGGGTTAGTTTCCAAGGCTTGTTTGTACAGACTTTTCTCAGCCTCAATTCCTTGTCCCTGGTAATAAGAATCTTAGTTTCCTCCTGACATATGGATAACACCTTCTCTATGTGGGTTTTAATTGCCTGATTTCAGGAATTAAAAAAGGGAGGCTAGAGTGCCCTTCTTGTACCTGCTGTTTTTCCAAGTACATTTTACTCAAAATAATTTTGTGCCAAAGTGGCAAATTCTGCAACCCTTCCATGATATCAGTTAATCCATGTCTCTTTTCTGGTGTAATAAAATTATGATTCATAGTGGGTCCAACCAAATTTAATTTGATTTACTTATCCTCATACCTGAATATGGAGCCTTGTTGCGAGATTATGAGCAAATGCAGCAAGAAGCACATAAAATTCACACTCTAGAAAGGCTAGTCCTCCAGAAGCTGCATCTGTTGCTGCATTGAATGTGGCCTCATGTCCTGAGGTCCTTAGGTCATGCTGTCAAGTTTTCACTCCCAAGATTATGTTACTCTGTCAAGATTTCTCACAGGGGCATTGGTCTGACTGAACTTGAGGTATGTGTATGTTGCCTCCATGAGCTTGAGAAGAAGGATAATCTTATTTTGTTGGTTTCTTCAATGGTAAGAATTAAACTACCTCCCACTAAGCCTGTACAGGATTAGAAATTTCCAAAAGAGAGGTGTGATCATAAAAAATGGGTGAGGGTTAATAGAAATGCTATTAGAACCAAGAGTGAAAAATAAGCACTGTAAGTACCCGTGTGTGTTAGGGATTATGCTAGCTATTAAATGGAACTAAAGAGGAAAAGACACCACCTTTTCCCACGTGGGTTGAATAATCTGTCTAATTGTGTTATAAAAGAACTAATATAGGTTTGAAATATGTACTAGTCTGTTCTCACGTCACTATAAAGAACTGCCCGAGACTGGGTAATTTATAAAGAAAAGAGGTTTAATTGACTCACAGTTCTGCAGGGCTGGGAAGTCCTCAGGAAACTTACAATCATGGCAAAGGGGAAGAAAACATGTCCCTCTTCACATGGCAGCAGGAAGGAGAAGTGCTGAGCAAAAGGGGGAAAGTTCCTAATAAAACCATCAGATTTGTCTAGAACTCAATATCATGAGAACGGCATAAGGGTAACCGTCCCCGTGATTCAATTACTTTCCACCAGGTTTTCCCCATGACACATGAAGGTGATGCAACTACAATTCAAGATGAGATTTGGGTGGGGACACAGTCAATCCATATCATTCTGCCCCTGGCCCCTCCCAAATCTCATGTCCTCACATTTCAAAACACAATCATGCCTTTACAACTGTCCCCCAAAGTTTTAGCTCATTCCAGCATTAACCCAAAATTCCAAGTCCAAGTCTCATTTGAGAAAAGGCAAGTCCCTTCCACCTATGAGCCTGTAAAATCAAAAGCAAGTTAGTTCTTTCCTAGATACAATGGGAATGTAGGCACTGAGTAAATGCTACTTGTCTGAAAGGGAGAAATTGGCCAAAACAAAGGGGCTACCAGCCCCATGTAAGTCCAAAATCCAAAAGGACAGTCATTAATCATTTTTTTTTTCTTGAGACAGAGACTTGCTCTGCCATCCAGGTTTGAGTGCAGTGACACGGTCTCAGTTCAGTGCAACCTCCACATCCCAGGTTCAAGTGATTCTCCTGCCTCAGCTTCCTGAGTAGCTGGAACTACAGGTGTGCACCATCACGCCCAGCTAATTATTGTATTTTTAGTAGAGATGGGGTTTATTCATGTTGGCTGGGCTGATCTTGAACTCCTGACCTCAGGTGATCTGCCTGCCTCAGCCTCCCAAAGTCCTGGGATTGCAGGCGTGAGCCACCATGCCTGGCCAGTCATTAAATATTAAAGCTCCAAAATGATCTCCTTTGACTCCATGCCTCATGTCCGGGAGATGCTGATGCAAGGAGTGGGCTCTCATAGCCTTGGGCAGCTATGCCCCTGTGGCTTTGCAAAGTACGGCCCTCTGGCCCAGTGGCTTCCATGGTGGTGTTGAGTATCTGCTGCTTTTCCATATGCATGGTGCAAGCTGTCAGTAGATCTACCATTCTGGGGTCTGGAGGATGGTGGCCTTTTCCTCACAGTTCCAGTAGGCAGTGCCCCAGTGGGGACTCTGTGTGGAGGCTCCAACCCCACACTTCCCTTCTGCACTGCCATAGCAGAGGTTCTCCATGAGGGCTCTGCCCTTGCAGCAAACTTCTGCCTAGACATCCAATAGTTTCCATACATACTCTGAAACATAGGCAGATGTTCTCAAACCTCAATTCTTGACTTTGGTGTATTCACAGGCCCAATACCATGTGAGAGCCGCCAAGGTTTGGGGCTTGCACTCTCAGAAGAAATGGCCCGAGGTGTACCTTGGCCCCTTTTAGCCACAGCTGTAGCTAGAGTGGCTAGGATAAAAGTCCTTGGACCTGGCCGACAAAACCATTTTTTCGTCCTAGGCCCCTGGGCCTGTGATGGGAGGGGCTGCCGTGAAGGTCTGTGATATGCTCAGGAGATATTGTCACCATTTTCTTGGAGATTAACATTTCACTCCTCATTACTTATGCAAATTTCTGCAGCTGGTTTGAATTTCTCCTCAGAAAATGGGTTTTTATTTTCTATCACATCATCAGGCTGCAAATTTTCCAAACTTTTATGCTCTGCCACCTCTTGAACATGTTGCTGCTTAGAGATTTCTTCTGCCAGATACCCCAAATCATCTCTCTCAAGTTCAAAGTTCCACAGATCTCTAGGACAGGGGCAACATGCTGCCAGTCTGTTTGCTAAAACATAGCATGGATCACATTTATTCCAGTTCCCAACAAATTTCTGGTCTCTATCTGAGACCACCTCAGCCTGACCTTCATTGTCCATATCACTATCAGCATGTTGGTCAAAGGTGTTCAACAGGCCTCTAGGAAGTTCCAAACTTTCAAACATCTTCCTGTATTCCGAGCCCTCCAAGTCTCTAGGAAGTTCCAAACTTTTTCACCTTTTCCTGTCTTCTTCTGAGCCCTCCAGTGTGTTCCAACCTTTGCCTGTTACCCAGTTCCAAAGTCACTTCCACATTTTTGGGTATCATTATAGCAGCACCCCACTCTACCAGTACAAATTTACTGTATTAGTCTGTTCTCACACTGCTATGAAGAAATATCTGAGACTAGGTAATTTATTAAGGAAAATGGTTTAATTAACTCACAGTTCCACAGGGCTGAGGAGGCCTCAGGAAACTTATAATCATAGCAGAAGGCATCTCTTCACAGGACATCAGGAGAGAGAATGAGTGCTGAGCAAAGGGGGAAAAACCCGTTATAAAACCATCAGATCTGGCCGGGCGCGGTGGCTCACGCTTGTAATCCCAGCACTTTGGGAGGCCGAGGCAGGCGGATCACAAGGTCAGGAGATCGAGACCACGGTGAAACGCCGTCTCTACTAAAAATACAAAAAAAATTAGCCGGGCGTGGTGGCGGGCGCCTGTAGTCCCAGCTACTCGGAGAGGCTGAGGCAGGAGAATGGCGTGAACCCGGGAGGCGGAGCTTGCAGTGAGCCAAGATGGCGCCACTGCACTCCAGCCTGGGTGACAGAGCGAGACTCCGTCTCAAAAAAAAAAAAAAAAAAAAAAAAAACCATCAGATCTTATAAGAACTCATTCACTGCCACGAGAACAGCATGGGGGCAAGTGCCCCCATGATCCAATTACTTCCCACCAGGTCCCTCCCACAACACATGGGGATTATGGGAACTACAATTCAAGATGAGATTTTTTGGGTGGGGATGCAGCTAAACCATATCAAAATATAATCACAATTTGAAATGTTTAATGATTTTCCTTTCCCTGGATAATATTAAGTGTTCATAGTCTGGAAAAAATAAGAAAAGTAAGACATTTACCTCAGAAATGTCACAATGATAGTTGTGAAGTGGAACCTCAGTTTCTTCCTTTCTAATACATAAAGAATATTAACATTATGTAACTCATAGGGCTATGTGAGGCTAACTAAGGATTAAATGAGGTAATAAAGTTATGGTGCATAGGACATATCTGGAATTTAACAAGAGTTCCAGGCATGTTACCTCTTATTCTTCAAACCCTAAAAGGATTTAAAAGTGTTGTTACAACTACCATTACTATGACCAATATTATTATTAATAATAATGGTGATGATGATACTGTCATCATCATGCATGTACATGCATGCAGCACAGTTGTCGTGTGAAGTTATCCAGTCATTTTTCTGAGTTTCAGAAAAAATTTGATAATCACTGTTGTAAACAGCTATTAAACATCAATTTAATATGGGTCATTTGCAATATGGGTCATTTGCAATAGACACAGACTATTCTCTGCTATCAAATTCAATCTATGGATATATCCATATTTTATCAATAATTAAGTTTATATTGTTTATTGGCTTATCTTCCCCATTTGCCTCTTCTTTGTATTATATAAGAACAGTAAAGGTAGGCATATATTTTATCTCATTTTCTATTGGATATCCCGTTTTTGTCAGTGCCTGGCATGTAATAGGTACCAAATAAATTTTGACTGTTGACAACCATATGGATTCACCAACAAAAGGGGTTCTCTTCTCCTGTCTTTCCTAAAGCTTTAAATTCAATATACAAATTTGTACATTTGGCATGTTCCTTTTTCTCTATCATCACCATACACACACACACACACACACACACACACACACACACACACACACACACTACATACTTGTTCCTCAGGGTTGAAAACAGTGTATATAGAAGACAGACAATGTTTCTTAGTTGGTCATTACCTTTTTTCTTTTTTTTTTTTTTTTTTTTTGTTTTGAGATGGAGTCTTGCTCTGTTGCCAGGCTGGAGTTCAGTGATGCGATCTCAGCTCACTGCAACCTCCGTCTCCTGGGTTCAAGTGATTCTCCTGCCTCAGCCTCCCAAGTAGCTGGGGCTACAGGCATGTGCCACCACGCCTAGCTAATCTTTGTATTTTTAGTGGAGACGGGGTTTCACCATGTTGGCCAGGATGGTCTCAATCTCTTGACTTTGTGATCCGCCTGCCTCGGTGGATCATGGTTAGAGTTTGTTTGGCATTTGTAATAATGTTAAGAATGAGCTTTGATCTATCCTAATACACAGCAGAGAAAACTGAGATTTAGAGAAGTGAAATGCCTCCATTGAAACAGTTTTTTTTTTTTTTTTTTTTTTTGAGACAGGGCCTTGCTGTGTTGCCCAGGCTGGAGTGCAGTGGCACAATCTCGGCTCACTGCAAGCTCCGCCTCCCGGGTTCACGCCATTCTCCTGCCTCAGCCTCTCCGAGTAGCTGGGACTACAGGCGCCCGCCACCACGTCCGGCTAATTTTTTGTATTTTTAGTAGAGACGGGGTTTCACCGTGGTCTCGATCTCCTGACCTCCTGATCCTCCCTCCTCGGCCTCCCAAAGTGCCAGGATTACAAGCGTGAGCCACCGCGCCCAGCCGAAACAGTTTAAGAGAAGCAGAACTTGTGATTGAACCTGGGTCTATCTGATGCCGAGGCTTGAGTGCTTTCACCACACTGCACTCCTTCCCAGGTACAGTAAACACATAGGATATTTTTTGGTAACTTAGTGAAAAATAAATACATTAATATATTAAAGTATATTATACAAAATTTAAGTTCTGAGAAGAGGGAAGGCAGATAAATTGAATGACCCAAAGGAGTAATGTGTCTGCATTTTATCCCTGCTGGGATTACAGGCGTGAGCCACTGCGCCCGGCCTATCTTTGCTTATTCTTATGCACCTCATACTTATATTGTTTTAAAATATAAACTAAATATATCCAGTCACCAGTTGATTCATTTTATACTAGAAATCACTCTTAGAACCTTACCTTTCCACTTTGATTTCCATAAAACTTGGTCCAAGCCCTGAACATCTTTATTTTACACATCGTTTTCTGCAATAGCTCTTTTAACTCTAATCCCTGTTACCATCTCAAAGTTATGGTCTACTTAACACCATAGGAATCTATGCTGTCTTACCAAGAACAGTATCCTCAATGGAATCTTCTCTTCATTCCCTTTCTTTTCCTTAAATTCATTAACAAGGAGTGGTAGGAAAACATTACAGGTTGAGAAAGGGCATGGGAGAGCACTTCCTTGTGCACTCTGTACCATTATCTCATTTGTTTCTCTTAATAAACCGTTAAGAGAACTGCATAACAAATAAATACACATGGTTAGAGTTTGTTCGGCATTTGTAATAATGTTAAGAATAGGCTTTGATTTATCCTAATACACAGCAGAGAAAACTGAGATTTAGAGAAGTGAAATGCCTCCGTTGAAACAGTTTAAGAGAAGCAGAACTTGTGATTGAACCTGGGTCTATCTGATGCTGAGGCTTGAGTGCTTTCACCACACTGCAGTCCTTCCCAAGTACAGTAAACACATAGGATATTTTTGGTAACTTAGTGAAAAATAAATACATTAATACATTAAAGTATATTATACAAAATTTAAGTTCCGGGAAGAGGGAAAGCAGATAAATTGAATGACTCAAAGGAATAATGTGTCTGCATTTTGGCATTATAAAACATAAAGAAAACTTTTTTTGCAAAAAGTTTACTAAAGCCCACTGGTATCTTGGAAATATATCCCATTTGACAATAGAGAACTAATATATGAATGAGGATGGTGATGCAACATCAGAGGGGTCTGATAAGTTCTGGCCTACTCTTGTGTATTTTATAGTGTTAGAGTTAAAATTGCATGTGACAATGTTACTAGGAAGTAGATTGGAGGATTAGCATTTGAATGGAATATTGTACATTTGATGTAAGGGAGGTGATTCCTCAAATTGGGGATTAGCACAGGAGGGTTCTTGGTTTTGCCCAGGAAGGGCTTTAAGGGTGAGCTGGTTGTGTTAGACAGAAACTAAAGCAGCAGTGTACAACAGCAGCAAGGTACTGCTCTTTGTGAACCAGGGCTACCCCATAGGCAGTGTGCCCAGAGGAGCAGCTTAGGGGCAATTCTGCAGTCATATTTACATCCACTTTTAATTACATGCAAATTAAGGGGCAGATTATGCAGAAATTTTTAGAAATATGGTGGTAACGTTTGGGTCATCAGGTCATTGCCATGGAAAGGGATGGTAATTTTCAGGTGTTGCCATGGCAATGGTAAACTGACATGGCACACTGGTGGGTGTGTCTTATGGAAAGCTGAGGACTACATTCAGAAATATATTAGATATTGATTCTCACATGTCTTTAGCACCACATGTCCCTCTTTTATTAATTTATATTATTCTCACATATCCTTGTTTTAGCTAGACCTCAGTTTGGTCTGGTGTCCAAACCCTGCCTCCAGAGTCAAGTCCCACCTCCTCCCTCATATTTAGTAATTCAAGTTCCTTGTGACAAATTTTTTTTCATGCAAAGTCACAAAAATGGTCTTTCTTATTCAGACTACTCTACTAGAAGCCAAATATATTTTACGTATCCTGTGAAGATAGGCAAAGATTAGACAAAAGAAGTACAACTAAGGAAGAAGTCTTTGGTAATATTCATTATAAATATTGAATATTATTTTAGCACTGAAAAAATGTTAATGTATACAGAAATGTGAGTTATTTAAGTAAGTGATAATGACAAATTGAAAATTGTTATGTAGTTTAGATTGGTGAATGATGATATTAGAAATCTAATCTTTATACTTAGTAGTAAATACTTTAATAATGATTATAGACCAAGAAATAAAGCTGTCCACATTCATTTCCAATGCTGTTATTCAACAGTCAGATGACCACTCACACAGGTCAGAAGGGAATTGACTTATCACATGAAAAGCAGTATGATTTAATTTAAAATGGTTTGAACATTTTTTAGAAGAAATAAACTGATGCAAATGGCTTTTAAAGTGAGATTTGAAATGGAAAGTAAAACAAACCATATATTGAACTAGCTTATCAGTCTTAAGCCTACGTACATTTAATTCTGTATAATCAAAGTTAATTGCAAAAAACTAAGTCACATAACATCAAAAATAACATTTAATTAATATTTAGATATCATTCTGAAACTAATTGTATTTATTTATTGTGATAAAATAAGCATTATCAATGGGCAAAAGCTTGTGAGAATTGCTGAGTCACACAGGCAAAATGTCATTGATCTCTTCTTTTTGTCATTCTTTTTTCCTTGCTGTTCCTGGGCATTTGTGTGGGAATTGCTGAATTTATATATTATTGGAGGATATACTTATGCTCTTTTATGTTCTAAGAAGACTTTATGTGCTAAACTCATTCTATGATGATCTTCCCATTAATTTGTCTATATCGTGAATATATACATATAGGTGTAATTTGCCTTGAATGTATACAAAAGTAAAAATTGGCTTTTATCAAGTTTTTATATTATGCTGATATATATATGATATATACTAAGCAGCTTGCATTATTTTATTTTACTACTTCATTTGCATATCCACTTAATAGATAAAGAAACCGGGATAAGAGAATTTAAATTTTGCAAAATCAAACAACTAAAAAGAGATAGTTCCAAGATTTGAGTTCAAAATATATGACACCAGTGTAAGCCTCCTAACCATAGTACTAGATTCATAGGTGTATACGTTTGTCTCCTAATTTTCTAATGCTTTAAGGTTCTCATATGCAGAGCCTGTATATATATATTCCTCTGTTTCTTTTCTCTTCATAGATATTTTGATGCCATGGATAACTAATAAATATTTCTTGCACTGATTAATATATGGTAATATCAGATGTATAAAGTGTACATAGAGCCCATATAAATTTTAGAGACCAGTCAGAATTTGTACTGGCCAGTGACTCTTATAAAAAAAATTAATTTTCGGCCGGGCGCAGTGGCTCATGCTTGTAATCCCAGCACTTTGGGAGGCGGAGGCGGGCGGATCATGAGGTCAGGAGATCGAGACCACGGTGAAACCCTGTCTCTACTAAAAATACAAAAAAAAAATTAGCCGGACGTGGTGGCGGGCGCCTGTAGTCCCAGCTACTTGGAGAGGCTGAGGCAGGAGAATAGCGTGAACCCGGGAGGCGGAGCTTGCAGTGAGCCGAGATTGCGCCACTGCACTCCAGCCTGGGCGACAGAGCGAGACTCCGTCTCAAAAGAAAAAAAAAAAAAAAAAAAAAAATTATTTTCAAAGCCAGTTTGACTGATGATATCATTACAGTTTTTCATTTTAAAAAAGATCTATACATTTTGTTATGAAACAATTTCAATGAAATAATGTGCCTAGGAAGTAAGCCTTGCTTTGTTTCATTTTCATATTTATTCCCATGGCAACATTATGCATATCAAGTATAGCCTTGGAAGTTTCCTTACGGCTTCGAAATATACAAATAGTTTAATAAAGTTCCCAACTCATACAGGGTTCCTACAAAGTAAATTATAAGGGCATCTTGTCAGAGATGAGTTGAAAAAGATTAATTCTTATAACATTTTTCTACATAAGCCTAAATATTTACACCCAGGTATTGTTGTTATGTTAACTATTTGGAACCCGTTAGAAAAGTAAAGGGACTAAACGCACCAATGGTGGTATTAAATAGGCAATATATGATTATAAGTACCTTGAAATACATAAACAGTAGTAATAGCTATCGTTTATTTTGCTCTAATGCTAAACACTGTACTAAGCATCTTGCTTATTGACTGATTCTTTTTTTCATTCACTTGATAATTATGTGTTGAATACCTACCATTTGCTGCATCATGTTCTTGGTGTTTGGAATCTAACAGTGAAAGGAACAGCAAAGTTTTTGCCTTCACGGAATGAAGATTCTGTTGAGCCTCAGAATAATGTGAACATTAGGTACTGTGTGATTCTTTTGTTGTTGTTTTGTTTCGGTTTGTTTTTTTTTGAGACGGAGTCTCACTCTTTCTCCCAGGGTAGAGTGCAGTGGCACGATCTCGGCTCGCTTCAACCTCTGCCTCCCGGGTTCAAGTGATTCTTGCGCCTCAGCCTCTCCAGTTGCTGGGTCTACAGGCGCCCGCCACCACGCCCGTCTAATTTTTAGTGGAGACAGGATTTCTCCATGTTGGCCAGGCTGATCTCCAACTCCTGACCTCAGGTGATCTGCCCGCCTCTGCCTCACAAAGTGCTGGGATTACAGGCGTGAGCCACAGTGACAGGCCAAAAATTAGGTACTGTTTTATCCCAGTTTTATAGCTGAGAACTCTAACGTTTCCTCAGAAAGTAGGCTATTTGCCTAGTTTACTTGGCAAAGCCAGAATTCAACTCATGTTTGTCTTACTTCTGATTCCAAGGACTTAAACACTGTACTATACTGAAAATAAGTGAGTTGAGTAGATTAAGCCACTGCATCAAGACTATACTTATTTTAAGATGGTATCGGGCCAGGTGCGGTGGCTCATGCCTGTAATCCCAGCACTTTGGGAGGCCACGGCGGGCGGATCACGAGATCAGGAGATCGAGACCACCCTGGCTAACACAGTGAAACCCCGTCTCTACTAAAAAAAAAAAAAAAAAAAAAAAAAAAAAAAAAAAAAAAATTAGCCGAGCGTGGTGGCAGGTGCCTGTAGTCCCAGCTGCTCGGGAGGCTGAGGCAGGAGAATGGCATGAACCCGGGAGGTGGAGCTTGCAGTGAGCCAAGATGGCGCCACTGCACTCCAGCCTGGGCAACAGAGCGAGACTCCATTTCAAAAAAAAAAAAAAAAGATGATATCTAAGAAAACCAAAATGTTAACACACTCTCTTATGTGTGAATACTTTTTCACTTGAATTATGCTGTAAAGTTATCATCTTTAGCTCTTCAATTTTATTTTTGGCCTCATGTACCTCTGCCTATGAATGATATGGACACTGCGTGTGAGTTACATTGAATGATAAGATATCATTCAAGAAGAAATTATTCAAGGAATAATAGGAGAATTATAAAATGCAGAGGAGACTGGTTTATAAGTGAATTCATTTAAAAAATCCCTTTAAAAATGTAAATTTTGGTTTTATAAACAAAATAAATCAAATTTATTCCAATAAGTGAATATGTTAGTGAATATTAATCAAAAGATTATTCAAAATTAAGTAAACATATATAACTGTCAAGTGATGTCACCTTTTAAAATAAAAGAGACACATTGTATTCTATTAGTTCAGTAGAGTGAAATGATTAGTGATCTGTCTATCTGTCTATCCATCCATCCATCTAAAAATAAACTTGCTCCTTCAACCTCAACCTCACAGGACAAGAATGAAGCCAATTTTAAAAGTAAACAAAAGGCTCCATTTCTGTGTTCTTCATGCTCTGCTGATCACAACACCAAGAATGTGACTAATGTCTAAAGCAAAGTATTTTTGGATGTCTTACTATTGTAACATGGGCTTCAAATAGTAATCACCAGCATTCTTCAGTATAGAATTAGCTTGTGGATTATACTGGTGACGGAGAGGGTCCCTAGGCCTCACTGTAGCAATTTAGTATGACCAATCCTCCAGAGAATATGCGGTAAAGGGAAATTCTGGGTTTCATGCTATTTGTATTCATGGGCTTCCCATGAATCTTCATTTTCAATGGGAACTGTAGGTAATTCTGAGAGAGATTGCCCTTGTTCTCTCATTGGGCTAAGAGTGGCTTTGATGGAGCCAATAAAAAGGACAGACTCTTATATGGCAAAATATAAATGAATAAATAATAATAATTAGAGTATCACGTGATTTTTTTTCTTTCCTAATAATTGTGCCTTCACGTTGTGACAGTTATTTGTCTTTAATCTGCTTTCATTGATAGAATTCATGAACTTCAAATACTCTCACAGACCTATGCTGTCATTAAAATATTCTTTACTTAGAAATAAACAGGTGTCATAAATCCTCTCTCAATAGATCAAAGTACGCATACACATGAATTAATTAAGATGTTTAGAGTGAATGCTCTGTGACATAAGAGGGCAAACAGTTGGTGAAATTGTTTTTAAATTATTGTTAAATGCCATCTTACTTTCCCAAACTGTTCTTATTTTTAGTGGAAATGCATGACACTAACTTTTGATATTTTTTAAACAATTTTTTAAAAATCATGGCCTTATAGTCATTACATATGTGTGAATTTTATATTTTGACTCCTAAATACTTTTTTATTTTTTTCTTTGCTTATTTTTTCCTCCTATTTCCTGCCCCTCTGTGTGGCATCTACTACTTTTCAAGATCACTTTTCTACATTTATATCCCCAGTTTAGATTCCCCATATTATGCCCATCATCTCTTTTGGTCTAGAAACACAAGTAAAAAGTAGCATCTCTCAAATATTAAAATACAAAGTCACTTGATCATAATTTAACATGAAAAAAGAAAAACATATAAACATATTCTATGCAGTGTATTTAAAGTTAATTGTTTATACATTTATATTTCTTATGTAAACTTTTTGATAATGACTACATCTGATTTTTCTCATGCAATTTAGATTTTGTAATTTGTTATAGTAAGTACATATTATATTTTTAAATTAAAAAATGTAACAAGAGAAAATAATATGAAAAATTTGGAGTTCACAAGAAATCTTATTTATGTTTTTTTATTTAGATGTTTTGGCTGGAAAAGGGGAGTTTGATTTAAAAGGAGATAATAGTCCCAACTGAGAAATTTTCTTTTTCCACACCAACATTTTTTTTGCAGTTTTTATAACACCTACATTTTCTTATTGCCTGCCTTATGGTTCTATTTGGAACTATGCCAGTGTCATAACTAAAAGATTTTTTTTTTAAATGCAGGGAAGTAATGCACAGTAATAGTGCAGTAGATAATTCAGATCAAGTTTTCCTGCTGAGAGCAACTAGAAATATTAGACTTGAGAAATGTTAGTGGTAGCAACAGCATTAACAAGCAGTTATCAAGGGGAGAATTCATGGCAAAATACTTTCCCCTGTGGGTGTGTTCAGTTCCTTAATGCGTTGGCAAGTAGTTTGAGCAGTTCTGACAGTCTCCTGGTGATAAGGGAGGAGTAATAGGGGTTTAGAGTGGGATTATAGGAGTGAGGATAAACTAAGTAGTACCCTACGGAAATTACAGTTTAATTTTGTATTTTCTCAATAGCTACAATTGGATTGAGGAAATCCTGGATCACCAGTGCCTGTTACCTAGAAGAAGCAACTATTAACATTCTTTAGAGTAAGATCTTACCATCTAAAGGGTCAAATAATTTCTACAAACTTTAAAAAAAAAAAAATCTGTCACCCAATAAAAATAATCAGGTATAGGAATAGAGAATACAACATGAGGAAAATCAATAAAAACAATCAAAGGTAGAAAGGCCCACTTAGTTCCAAATGATATGTGATAAAGCACAGATTTTGAAATAATAATGCTTGCTATGTCAAACAATTAAAGCAAAGATTGAATATTAGCATATGACTGGAAATGTTAAAATAACAAATGGAAATATTAGATATGCGTAATTAAAATTAAGAACCAATTGATAGTTTTAACACAGTCACAATTTAAAAGAGCATTAAATAAATAGATTGAAAATAAATACATAGAATAAAGCAGAGAAAGTCAAAGAATGAAAATTACAGAATGATGCTATGAGACAAAGGTGATACAGCAAAAAGATCTAATTCTCTATAGTTGGAATCTGAGGAAAATGAGATAGAAAATAGGGAAGAAGCAATTTCTGAAGAAAATATGACTGAGAACTTGACAAAACTGGAAGAAGACATCAAGTCACAGAATCAAGAGCACTATAAATCTGATGCTAAAAATAATTGAAACTCAGTTTTGTACTTAAGATCTCTTGAAATAAAGTTAAAAAGAGCCAGATTTAAAAGCAATTAGAGATTTAAGAACACGTGATTTTTCAAAAAACAATAAGATTACCAATTGGGTTTTTAAGGGAAATGATGGAAACCAAAAAATAATAGAGTGACATTTTTAAATAGTGAAAGGATAGAAATATTAACCTATAATTTTGTGCTCCACAAAACTATAATTTAAAAATGTAATCAAAATAAAGATGTTTTCAGAAATATAAGAAATTAGAGAATTTATCTTTGAAAGATTCACAATAAAAGAAATGCTAGAGGTATTCTTTAGGATGAGGGAAATTATCTTCCAAAAAGCAAGAAATGATCTTCAAAAAAACCAAGAAATTACAAAAAGAAAAAAATACAAGAAATATAAATGTAAATATGGGGGAATATCTAGATAAATATTGATTTTATTAAACAATATATCTTACAGGGTTTAGCACAGCTTTAGTCTATAAGCAGTTCAGTAAATTGAGTTAAAAAATAAAAAGAGCATAACTCTAGAAGTAAAAAAGATAACATTGAATAATAAAAATATTCAAGCAAAAAAGATAAAGGAAAAGAGAAAGACAGAATTAATGGCATAACTAAAGAAGATGGAAAAATATGGTATATTTAAAGCCAAGTATATCAATATGTATGTTAAATATAAATGTATTAAATGTATTGGCAAAAAATTTCAGATTAAAAAAATAACAAATGATATCCACAACAACATGTCAAAACATAAAAATATATAATTTGAATTGGTGAATTATATTTTATATGCAATGGACCAAATGACTATGTTCTTAATATTAACATGTTGAAATCTTAGTGACCAAGATGATAATATTAGATATATGAGTCTTTGGAAGATAATTAGGTCATGTGTGTAGAGCCCTCATAAAATAGATTAATGCCCTTACTAAAGAGAACCCAGAGAAATCCTTTGCCCATAGGATCATGTGAGGATACAGTGAAAAGACATCCATGAATCAGGAAACAAACCCTTACCAGATACAGAGTCTGATGGTGCCATGATCGTGGACTTCTCAGACTCTGGCCTGTGAGAAGTAAGTTTGTTAGAGACATATGAAAAGAGATTACTACTATACCTCAGGTGTTTATGTATAATATTCATAATAGCAACCTTTTTTTTTTTGAGGCAGAGTTTCGCTCTTGTTGCCCAAGCTAGAGGCACGATCTCGGCTCACCGCAACCTCCGCCTCCTGGGGTCAAGCGATTCTCCTGCCTCAGCCTCCCGAGTAGCTGGGAATACAGGCATGTGCCACCACGCCTGGCTAATTTTTGTATTTTTAGTAGAGACGGGAGTTTCTCCATGTTGGTCAGGCTGGTCTCGAACTCCTGACCTCAGGTGATCTGCCCACCTTGGCCTCCCAAAGTGCTGGGATTACAGGCATAAGCCACCACGCCCGGCCCCAACAAGTCTTTTTTTTTTTTTTGAGATGGAGTTTTGTTCTTATTGCCCAGGCTGGCCAGGCTGGCATGCAGTGGCATGATCTTGGCTCACTGCAACCTCTACCTCCCGAGTTCAAGCGATTCTCCTACCTCCACGTGCCAAGTAGCTGGGATTACAGGTGCCCACCACCATGCCCAGCTTTTTTTTTTTTGGTAGGGACAGGGTTTCACCATGTTGGCCAGGATGGTCTCGATCTTTTGACCTCATGATCCACCTGCCTCGGCCTCCTAAAGTCCTGGGATTACAGGCATGAGCCACCATGCCCAGCCAGCCAACAACAACCCCTTGAGGCTATTAATTTTTTTAGGAGCTAGAGATTCAAATAAATTAATTGTCCAAGGTTAAAAAATTACAGAGTTCAGGGATGCCAGAGTTGATTCTCAGCCTAGTTCATTCTGGCTTCTAGTCTTACAATTAGAGACTAGCCAAATCTGTCCCCACACTGGATTAAAAGCATCCTTAAAATAATGTGATATTATACTTGATAAATTGAAGCTCACAATAAATATTATTTGCTTAGTTGGAAAAAAAAAGAAATGTTTGTTGTTTGTAAGCCTCTCAGTCTATAATTTTTTTGTTATAGCAGCCCAAATGGACTATGACATCATATGAATTATTTCTCAATAAAGATGGTAAACAATAAGAACAGGCATATCAAAGAAAAATAAAGAAAACACTAAGGATACAAATACTAACTTTACAAAAATAAAATTCACAGTGCTACACTAATGGCAAGCATATTAGAAATTAATGTAAAAACACCCCTAAAGATAAAAGGAAGCATTCCGTCACAGTTTTAATTTACTGGGGAGATCTAACATTGCTAATATTATTTAAATGATTTAATATGATGTCACAATATAAAGCAAAAATTCACAAGACTGTAAGGAGCAAAAATAAATCTACAAATAAAATGGGAAATTTTATCACACTTGCCTCAGAGAAACTGATAGAAAAAGCAGATAAAAATCAGTAAAAGATATAAAATATTTGAAAAACGTAATTGACAAATTTGACCTAAAGGATATGCTGTGTAGAAAATTACACCCAAAACATAAAGGAAAAAACAATTTTTTCATGAGCACACAAACATTTACAGAATGAGTATAAATGCTGGGTCATTAAGCAAGTTTCCATTAGGGCCAAAAGACCTTGAAATCATACAGAGAAAGTATTTTAACTATAAATAAGTTTTTTAAGACTGATAGACACTATAAAATTAAGTAGAAAGCTCCAATATGTTTTGCAATTGAACAAAGTACTTTTAATCAATTCAAAGGTCACAGGTAAAATAGTTAATATTAAATATAACATGTTTGTGTTAGTCATAGTTCTCCAGAGAAACAGAATCAGTAGGATTGATAGAATCTATCTATCTGCATGAAACTGGCTCATGCAACTATAAAGACTGAGAAGTCCTGGAATCTGCTGTGTGCAGGTTGGAGAACCAGGAAACCCATTGGTGTACTTTGGTTCAAAGTCTAAGTCCAAACACTTGAGAACCAGGGGAGCCTGTAGTGTAAGTGTGAGCACATTCCAGAAACTTAAGAAACAGGGGCTCTAATGTCTAAGGGCAGGATAAAATGGATGTCTCAGTTCAAACAGAAAGAGTGAATTCTCCCTTCCTCCATTTCTTTGTTCTATTTGGGCCTTTAATGAAGTGGATAATTCTCATCTGTTATATCTAATAGATTGATGAGAATGATCTTCTTTACTTGGTCTACAAGTCTGAATGGTAATCTCTTCCAGAAATATTCTCAAAGACACACCTATAAATAATGTTTTACCAGCAATCTGATCAAACCTTAACCCGTCAAATTGACACATAAAACTAACCATCACAATGTTTTTATCTGCATGTTAATAAAAATGATGTATCAAAACTTACGGGAAGGAGAAAAATATTTTTGTAGAGAAAATTTTTGGCATATATTTGAAAAGAAAAAGTGAGTATCAGTGAACCAAACATCCTTATTAAGAAGTACTAGAACAGCAATTTAAACTAAAAAAAAAAAAAAAAAAAAAAAGAATTAAAATAAGACGAAAGCAGAATTACTAAAATAGAAAAAAATAAAGAACAGTCAAGAAATCAATAAAGCTAACAAATTCTGAGCTTAAAAGAGGGAGAGAGGAAGAGAGAGAGTATAGACTAGCTAATATCAAGAATAAAAATTAACAACTCTAAAAATCCACAGATACATTAAAAATGTATAAGGATATAATGAACAATTTTGAAAAGAATAATAACATGACAATATAACCAACACAAGAAAAATACAAATTTGAATAAACCTATGAATATTAACAAAATTTAATCCCCAGTTAATAGCTTTTCTACAAAGGAATTTTTAAAAATTTAAAGAAAAGATCACAAAACAATACAAAACAAGAATCTAGGTCTAGATGTGATCATTGGTGAATACCTCCAAGGATTTAAGCAAGGAGGAATTGTCTTATGCCAACATATGTAAAATAGCAAAAATAAAATAAAGTAAAATGAAAGCACAATGCTTTCCAATTTATATTATGAGGATAAGACATTTCAAGAAAGGTTATTTTCACACATGGATCTTAAAGAAGAATATAGAGTTCAAAATCCCAATACAAATATTAGCAAAGTTAATTCAATAATATACTTAAAAGAGGTAACGCACCATACTGAGGTGGTTTTTATCCAGGAATGTAAGGTTAGTTTAACACTGAAAAATAAATTTAACATAGCATATTACTAAGAATAAAAGAAAAATTATGTCATCATTCTGAAAAGCATGGCAAAAGAAGGTTTGATCACATTCAGTATTTCATGATTTAAGTTATCTTAGAAAACAAAAAGGAAAGAACTTAGTCTCATAAATGTATGTATCACAAGAAAAGTCCTATGGAAAAAATAATGCCTTATCTTGACAGTTTTGAAGACTTCTACTTGAAATGGAGCCCTAAGTGGCTGCCATCATCACTCTTCTTTTTATTGGAGTTCCTCACAGTGCAGTAAACAACAACAAAAAGAAAGACAACTAATGTAGATCACAGAGGAAGTAATAACATTCTTATTATTCACATATAATAATATATAGATAGAAATAAAAAGTACACATGATAAAATTAATAAAGTATTTTAGTAAGGTTTCTGGAGGCAAGTCAAAGTACAAAAATCACATTTCTTTATAGCTACAACAAACAGAATATTAAAATTTAAAACCATGTCATTTTTAATAAAATGGCATCTAAAATTCAGCAAATAATATACCCAGCAGACAATACGTAATACCTCCTGCAAGAAAGTACAAAAAATATTTATTGGGAGAAATTAAAGAAAATTAAAGAATGTGAATAGGCATGTCATGTTTATGGAGTGAAAGACACACTGTAATGTAGATTCTAACTCTCCCTAAACTTATCTTTAGATAAACTGCAATTCCCATCAAAATCCCCATGGGAGTTTTTGTGGAACATGATGGGATGACACTAAAATTAGTATGAAAATGCAAAATGCTAATAATAACAGGCGTCATATTCTGCCTTGAAGAGCAAAGGGAATGGGCTTCCTCTATCAGATATCTGGGCTAAGTGGCAATATGGAGGAATAGGAAATGATAGTATCTTTAACAGGTGATACTGAAATAATTGATTATCGATATTGAAAATAGTGTGACGTGATCACTAGCACACATTATATATTAAAAATGAATTCAAAGGAATTATATATTTAGATGAGAAATGCAAATTTTCTACAATATAACTTTGGGAGAATATCTTTAAAATGGAGTAGGGCAGTATTTCTTAAATAGGACACACAAAGCATTAACCACAGAGGAAAATGTTGGTAAATTGGATAACAGTTAAATTTAAGAACTCATTTTCCAAAGATGTTTTAAGAGAATGAAAAAGCAATTCACAGAGTGAGAGAATATATTTTCAAAGCATCAGTAGATAAAGGATGTGCATCCAGAATATATAAAGAACTACTAATCAATAAGAAAAAGACAAAACAACTCAAGAGATGAATTGGCAAGAGGCTTTAATAAGATACACATATCAAACAAAAATGAGGAAATTTTATAAACCTTATTGGTATTTAGGGAAATGAAAATTACAACCTGATGAAACATCACGATGTACCACCAAGATCATAAGAATTAAAAGGGCTGACAACTCCAAGTGTTGACAAAGCCATAGAACACTGTGAGTTCTCCTACATTGTGGCAAAGAGAGTTACTTTGGGGAGAGTTTGATCCTATCTTGTAAATATAAATGTAGGCATACTCCATATCCCTGCAATTATTCTCCTAGGCATACAATCAAGAGGAATATGTTCCAAGACACATACAAAAATATTTATAGCAGCATTATGTAGGCTATTTGGATAAATTGAGTTATTATATATGTAAATAATGGAATGCTATACATCAATGAAAATGAAAGAAATATAGCTACAATGAACCATATGCCTGAATCTTACAAATATAACACATGGAGTGAATGATACTAGATACAATAAACTACATACTGTATAATAACATTGATTAATATTTCAAAAAATGAACAGTTTTTAGGATTTTATGGTTAATTAGTAAAACGTAATGGGAATTGAGATAGTGACACTATGAAGTTGATTTTTTTTTAAGTAATTGGCAATAGGTAATTACTGGGAGGGAACATAAGGACTGGATTTCTAGGTGGCTAGCCATGATCTATTTCTTAATCTAGGTGGTGATTACACAGGTATTCATGATGAATTGTGCTGCCTATATACTTCTGTTTACTATTATATATGAGATATTTCACAACAAAAAGGGTTAAAGAAAATTTAGTTTCAGCTCCTTTTTACAGAAACACCTAATAGACTGCTGGAGTGGGAATGAGTCAATAAAACTGTGCCTACTAAGATTCCAGAGCTCTGGTGGAGGTTACCACCATGAGTGGCAAAACAGTGCACCGAGGCAAATTACTAGAATCAAGGGATGTCAATCAGATGTGCAATTCTGCAGAAACAAACATTCACAGCAGCAGCTCTCTCAGCACTGCTGCTCTGGAGAGAGCTAACTAAAAAAAAGGTAGAAAATAGAAAAACTAAGTTTGTGAAGTCAGGTTTAAGGTTTACATTGTGTCAGGAGACATCCTTACACAGTTGCATCCCTCTATCTCCTATCTGGTCTCTCCAAGTGGCTATCACTAATGCATCATTTTGTAGCAGCAAACTGAGCTTTCAGATGTGGGAGTAATTGACCTCAGTGACCAAGAGTTATTTGATTCCTAACTGAGTGCTACGGGTGGGGTGGTGGTAATTAAATTGCTTTCTAAACTAACTGGGAAAGTTTCAATGATTGTTAGCAATACGATAAAAGCACTGTTAGCAAAAGAAAAAAGTTTTTAAGGTCAAATAAAATAATCTGTTTCCTACTATTGTTCAAAACCTTCAAAAAACTTTGTTTCTTTGCAGAATATTTAGTTCAAGTTTCTGCTATTAGCATGGATTATATTTAAACTTTATATGACAAGCATATTTAAAATATTTGGCCATTAACTCCAATAAGACTATTAGAAGGCATATTAGACTTAATGGTAAAATTTATCTAATGAAGTCAACTCTCTATCAGCCTTTTATATATTACATCATCTTTAAATTCAGGCTCCACTTTTCTACCTATGAGACTCTCCTTCAACTGTGAAACTGTGTTTTTTTTTTATCTTTTATATTTATACAAACCTAAAATAATCTCCTGAATGCAAGTAATTTACTTTGACAATTGTTATGTAGTTTTTACTGAACATTTTGCTCTTCCTTTTCTCAAATTCTTATTTATGTTGTGTTTAATTTGGGGGACTCCTTTCTATTTTCCTCAGCTTCTTATTTCTTTATGTCATTCTTCTAGTAATGTAACCACAATTTATGCAATGACTCAATATTCTCATTATAATTTTGTATATCAAATTACTCCTCTGAGTTTTTTTTCTACTTTGCTGATTTGTGGATGTCTAAATTTTTCTCTTTGACTTTCTATCTGTACTGTCCCTGAGTCTCAATGGCTTCATGATTTTAGTCACCATTTGTTACTAATAGCTACCAAGTCAATATTTACACCTCAATAGCTCCTGTAAGTACTAGATTCATATTAACAATGTCTCTACTCTACTACAATATCCCAGAACTTGGTGATTGTTAGGGCATCCTCTTTCATTTATTCATTCCAAAATTTGTTGTGTACCAGCTATTATTAGAGAAGACAGTCCTAAGTCATTTTAACAGTGAAATTAGTACATGGAAATGCACTTTCAGATGGAAAGAAATAGTTCCAACTAAGTAAATGGTTTGAGAAAGTCAGAGATCCCAAACATGTAACTATCCAACGTCAATGATCAGGAAAAAAAAAATCTGTTTAAAAGTGAGGTGGCTCACACCTGTAATCCTGGCATTTTGGGAAGCCAAAGTAGGTGGATCACCTGAGGTAGGAGTTTGAGACCAGCCTGGCCAACGTGGAGAAACCCAGTCTCTACTAAAAATACAAAAATTCAAAAATTAGCCCGGTGTGGTGGCGGGTGCATGTAATCCCAATTACGCAGGAACCTGAGGCAGGAGAATCACTTGAACCCAGGAGGCAGAGGTTGCAGTGAGCCGACATTGCACCACTGCACTCCAGCCTGGGTGACAGAGCAAGACTCTGTCTCAATAAATAAATAAATAGAATGTCAAATTTATTTGAATTTGTTGGAATTTTGTTAAAGTTTATCTCCCTTTGCTTTTAACTGGAAAGCTAATTGTTTCCCATGTATGAGTTATTATTCTATTTATTAAAAACCACTATAACAATAAACCTTATGGGCTGATAGGCTTTTATCAATGCCTTTTTATGATTATGGTTATTATGAAGAATTGTAGTACACATTCTTCTTAAATTAAACAAACCTTTGCCCTCCATACGGTATTCTCTTAAAACATACTAGGTGTTCTCAAACTTGAGTATCAGAATTCTCTGGAGGATTTGTTAAACCCGGAGTATGTAATATGTGGATCTGGGCTGGAGACTGAGCATTTGCAGTTCTAGCAAGTTCCTAGTTGATGCTTCTTCAAAGACCACGTGTTGGGAATCATGAACAAACAATACTACTAATACTTGTTTTTTCCACACCTGTTTTAAAACTTCTACAAATTTAATTTGCTACATTTATAGATATTTGGGGAAAAAAGTGGCACATGACTTAGGATTTGCATAATCCTATCTGTTTCACAAACTATTTAAACCTTGACCACGCTATTTGCACATTTAAAATAAATCATTTACACAAAGCTTTGGGGACTGATTTTATTGTACTCATTCCTAGGACAACAGGCTCATTGAAATATCTCAAACTTTAAAGTCTCCTTGCTGGAAACAGCACTGTGCAAAGGACAACTTATTTGAAGAACTATTTCAGAAAGAACTCCACCATCATGAGTGATTATTATGCACAGCAGGTGTAAATGAATTATTTATCAAATATGTTTTCATTATTTCTCAGTGAAAACATTGAAGATCTTCTTTCCAAGCACCCAGTTTCAACAATCATTTGTACACAGAGCAGGTCTTTACTTAGACAAATATTTATGGGTATGCTTTCATATGAAAAATGAAAGAGCTATTTTAAACACAAACACTGTATTGTATTTTGAAAGCATAAAGTGAATAATTAGTAAATAATTATGCCATTTGAGAAACAATTTTCTTCATTGCTCACTTAACTTCATTTTGTATTTTAACATTTGGCATTTTTAAATGGTTTGTTATGCACCCCTCTCAGAGGAAAAAAAATATTAATCTAAAAATCACAAGCTATTTGTGCAACTTAATATCACAGGTATTGCAATGATGAGCTCAAAATTTTCAAGCAAGTATCTAATGAACAAATGTGCTCAGGGAAACAAGAACTTTAACCACCTATATAAAGGTTTTACGTACATGTGCAGTAATGGTACAGGATCTATTAAATATGTCTAATAGATATACACACAGACAAACACACACAAATACCCTCATACAACACACACACAGACTCTGTTCACACAGGATAACTATTTGTCCTTCAAATGAGCAAACATTTTTATGATACAAACAACCTGCTCAATGCAACTATTTATTTGATATATTATAGCATATATTTATTTTGCAAGTGATTCACAGTTCAAATTGTTTATTGATATCATGATATCCTAGCTTTTATGAAGTACCCTAAACTCTCCAAGACCAACCAAAGATTGCTATGAAAGGAATTTTGTAATTCAGATACGAAGAAAATTATTTACTTGCCATCCTAGACAAAATTTTATATATTGTATATTATTGTCAAATAAAAATGATTAGAAAATAAAATTAGCACATGTCAAATCTAGGTGCCTTTTAGGGAAAACGATATTTTAAATAAAATTTTATACTTACTGAAAAAGTCCTCTAATGGTCTAGTTGAAGGCTAATCATGTTTGATCAGGTTTTCAGTACACATAATTACAGTTGAATAAATCTAGTTTGTTATGTCCATATATTTTATAATAGTTAACATAGTATATCATTGTTTCCCAAATAAAAAGAAATCATTTTTGGAAACCTGTTCCCTTTAGATGAAATATTTTATTTTCAACAACAAGGGTTTTGATTTGAAACTGTATCTTCTTTTCTTTTTAAATATTGAAAGTTTAGGCCAGGCGCAGTGGCTCACGCCTGTAATCCCAACACTTTGAGAGGCTGAGGCAGATGGATCACATGAGCTCAGGAGTTCAAGACCAGCCTAGCCAACACGGCAAAACCCATCTCTACTAAAAATACTAAAATTAGCTGGGCATGTTGACGGGCACCTGTAGTCTCAGCTACTTAGGAGGCTGGGTCAGCAGAATTGCTTGAACCCAGGAGATGGAGATTCCTGTGAGCTGGGATCCTGCCACTGCACTGCAGCTTGGGCTACAGAGCAAGACTCCACCCACCTCGAGACCCCCAGCAACAAAAAAAAAAAAAAAAAGAGGAAGTTTATAAGTAAGTTAAGAGGAGAAACCAAACCAAGAATTGCATATTATCTTATCAGGTCTTTGCAACCTTTTTTTTTTTTTTTTTTAATCATTAATGCTAATTAGAACTACTTAAACTGAATTGAAACACCTTATTTTGAACAGACACCAGGACTTTTACTAAACACATAATTCCATATTAGAATGACTTTCACAGAAAATTATATATATGCATCCTATATATTAATTTCCCAAATTTAGGAATATTTTAATATTATAATTCACAAATAATGAGAAATCATTCCTCACTCTAGTAATCCTATTATATTTTACATTGGGATAGATAACAAAGAATTTTAAAACATTGAACATTACAGTGAAAGTAGATGGATTAGGACTTTCTAAATGGATATCTAGGGAACAAAGAGAAATAGATGATACTCAGAGAAGGCAAGGCTCACTTAATCAGAAACTTCAAATTATTATGGGACATTGTGTAAGTGTGAACTCTAGATTATCTGTCTTTAATGTGGAGATGACTTTAAATTCTAATCTGTGCATGTGAAGTTAAAAAATGGGAGTTTCTTTGAAAGTAAGAGTAAATATAATATTGTCATATATTACTATAAAATATTGTTGAATTTCTTTCAAGAGAATTAACGTCTTCACCTATCTTTAACTAAAGGTGGAGATATAGAACCCAACCTCCCATATACAATTCTCTTTGCAGATATCATGGCATAGAGAGCTTGGATTATAAAGCCAGATAGACATACTGTAAGTCCCAGGCCTCATGCTACCACCCATAAACTGTTTATTTGGTTATTTTACCTTTCGGAACTGGTTTTCTCCTCCATAAAGTGGGAATAAGATGACCTTTGTCATAGGAGTAGACACTTATTAAACACCCAGCTGACCTGGCTCAGTGACTAACAGAGGAGTACCCAATAATGGTTCTTTTTTTCCTTCCTTCCTGGTCTTCCTACAATCTGACATTTAAATCTGTATGACATTTTCCTTTTCAATGCTTTTCTAAGCTATTATCTGTTTGTTGATTGTAGTTATTAGTTTAATTATCTTTGCAAATTCCCAGTGCCTTCTGGATATTATCAATTCCATTTTTTCTACTTACTATTACGTAAACCCTTGTTGAATGAGAAAGGAAACAAAACAGTTATAAAAACCCGAGCTACATGAAAATTACTAGAATTTTCTGTCTATTTTAAGTATGTATGCTTTAAGTGAGGAGCTTGACAAATTTGAGATGGAGAAAAAATAAGATTTGACCATCTTCTTGCAAGTAAATTAGTTTTCCTAAGGTCAAAATACAGTAATAGAGAACTTCTTACTTTTCAATTCAGTATATTGCATGATATTTTAAAATATAAAACCCAGCTGTCATACTGTTACCCTGTCTGTGATTTAATGTTCTAATAAAGAGTAAAGTTAAAAACAGAGTCTGAAGAAATCTTACAGAGATTGCATATGTAAGAAATGATTTACTAGTTCTGTATCATCCAACCATCCACCAGGGCAACAGTAAGGGATTTGAACAAGATAATAAAATATCTTAGAAAAGTTAATTTGGACCTTCACTGTAAGTAATTACCACTCTGGAATTATTAAATTGTTTAAAAACATTCTTCACTCACAATCTGCTAGTGCTTGGTTACACTAATTCAGAAGGGGGATTAAATTAGTGCAAATAGAGACAGTATTATTAAGAGCAAGAACACATTTTCTTCCTATTTCCTAAGGACAAACAACTATGAAACTATATGCTTTCTCCACCAATCTTTAGTTACAAGTAAAGAAATGGGTAATTAGTTAATGTCTGTAGTATTAGGAAGTGGGTAGGAAACATGTTGCAGGTTGGATGTAAGAAGTATATTTCTTCATTTCACAGTGGCAGGCTTTAATCTAAGTAAGTAGATAAAGGAATCCATTCCAAGGAGATGCTTTTGGATTCCACACATTAGAAGTAAATGCCAGCTTCTTTCTATTAGTTTGTATTCTCATAATTAAGTAATATGACTATGTCCTGCTGCTTATATAGCAGCTCAAAAAGGGTGTCTATTTAATTGTCAGGTTATTCATTATCACTTGTATATGGTATGGCCGAGAGGACTAAAGAATCTAAACTCATTGCTCTAATAGGAAACACTTCCCGATGTCACTGTCATTAGATTGCTGCCACCTGAGGGAGGACAATTAAATTAAATTGGGAGCTGTAAACCTGACAAGATGTGCTGTTAAGCCATCCAAATGGAATCTGACACTTGATCAGCAATTTCACTGAGGAGGGGTGCACAAAGATCACCAGTATGCAAGGAAAAGCTCTATACCTGAAGATGTTAGAGATTTTGTTCTCTTTCTGGAGTAAGAGAAGATGAAAGCAGGACCACAGATTAGCTACTTAACACTACAAAAATATTTCAAATACTTAAATTATTTCTTCTTTCTAAAAAACAAAAGAAAGCAAATAAACAACAAAAACAAAATCAGAACAAATGGAAGGGAAAATAGAGAAATGCTTAGAAGTGATAAACAGGAAACCCAGAATTTTCAATTACCTGAATCAAAACAAGTCAACTGAGAGTAAATAATGAAGAGAATTTTCATACCCTTTCTTTCCTGAGGAATATGCATTCAATTTTATATTTGATAAATAAACAACTGTTAAAATATATGAAAGATTCTTTAGAAGTCGTATTCTGTCCACAGGATTGTTGCTTCCTCTGACACTAATGAATGCTTTGTACGTACACATAAAAGAAATTTTTTTCCTAGTTATTTTCATTGTGATGTGAGGCAAGACTTTTACGTGGATCTTGATGTCGATAGCTAAAATTAGAAACTTTCAAGGTGACATCAAATGAATATTTAAAAGAGATAGAGCAAATACCAAGCTGTTGACTGATTCTGCAAGATCCGTTTATTAAAAATATATTCGTTTGGGGGAGTTTAACAATAGGTACACATGGACATACAGTGTGGAATAATGGACATTGGGGTCTACAGAAGATGGGAGGGTGGGAGGGTGGTGAGGGTTTGTTGTTGTTGTTGTGCTTTCAGAAGTCTTTAAAGGAACATGCAGAAGTAACCAGAGCGTATTTTAAAAAGGAGTAAGAGGGAAGCTCCAAAGTCCAAATTTAAAGCAAAAAAGCATTTTATGGATCTTTCTCTCCTGCCCTCTCCCGCAAAGATAGATGATTGATTGATTGATTGATAGATAGATTACATAGATAGATCAGATCAATGTTTTTAATAACCAACATTAAATATTTGGTGACCCAGACTCCAACAAATACAAGCAAAAATTACTTAAGCAACAGCTGTCATATTTAGGAAAACAAAGGGATCACATTCAAGGAAAAGATGGGATTAAAAGAATCAAGATATTAAGAAAAGCCTATGAAAATGAGAATATATAAATATATAAGATTATATATGCTTGTGAACACAGAAAATCTGAGACAGGTCTCAGTTAATTTAGAAAGTTTATTTTGCCAAGGTTGAGGACATGCCCTTGACACAGCCTCAGGAAGTCCTGACGACATGTGCCCAAGGTAGTTGGGGCACAGCTTGGTTTTATACATTTTAGAGAGACGTGAGACATCAATCAATATATGTAAGAAATACCTTGGTTCAGTCTGGAAAGGCAGGACAACTTAAAGCAGGAAGAGTCAAAGCGGGTATGGGACTTCCAAGTCACAGATAGGTGAGACACAAACATTTGCATTCGTTTGCGTTTCTGATTAACCTTTCCAAAGGAGGCAATCAGATATGCATCTATCTCAGTGAGCAGAGGATAACTTTGAATGGAATGGGAGCCAGGTTTCCCCTAAGTAGTTTCCAGCTTAGTTTTCCTTAGTGATTTCTGGGGGCCCAAGATATTTTCCTTTCACATGCTTATAAATATGCATATGAACATTTAGTTATTTATGCACATAAACATATCTTTTTATTGTGTATTTTCTTTTACATAGTTCTATATTTGTATTAAATCCCCAATTTTTAATAAATTCTTATTATCCTACACTTTATGTATATAATTATGTATTTTATCAGTATATAGACTGATGATATAGGAAACACTGGCAATTTGAATCCACCTTTACATCCTAGACAGATAATACATAGATATAGATGAAGGGAATGTCACTGAAATATATTAATAATCAGAATTATGAATTTCTAGATGACCCAGATTTTACACCATCAGCACAATATGATGGGGTCATTTCCCTATAAAATCACAAATTATTGTGTTTGCAGGGAGGGGAGGTTATTAAGTACATTTTTTTTCCCTTAAAGGATAGTCAAAAAATCTGGGTGAAGTTTGTCCATCAAAAATTCATAGAAATCTATTTTGATGATAGTCTTTTCTTTCCAAACATAAAAATGTATAAAAACTTTTGAGAAGAGAACTTAATAAAAAAATTAGAACATACATAAATTAATATTTTTCTAGGTGCAAATAACAGTCAGTGTGAATTGGATAAATTAAACAGAAGATTTATTTGCTTACACCACTGAAAGTCTTTATGTTGTGCTGTGCGATGGTTAATACTGAGTGTCAACTTGATTAGATTGAAAGATGCAAAATATTGATCCTGGATATGTCTGTGAGGATGTTGTGAAAGGAGATTAACATTTGAGTCAGTGGACTGGGAAAAGCAGACCCATCCTTTTTCTGGGTGGGTGCCATCTAATCAGCTGCCAGTGTGGCTAGACTACAAAGCAGGCAGAAAAAATGAGAAAAGACTATACTGGCCTAGCCTGCCAGCCTGCATCATTCTCCCATGCTGGGCCCTTCCTGCCCTTGAACATCAGACTCCAAGTTCTTCAGTTTTGGGAATCAGACTGGCTTTCCTTGCTCCTCAGCTTGCAGACAGCCTATTGTGGGACCTTGTGATCGTGTGAGTTGATACTTAATAAATGCGCACACACACACACACACACACACACACCCCCTATTAGTTCTGTCCCTCTAGAGAACCCTGACTAATACAGATTTTGGTACCAGGAGTGGTTCTAGAGGAACAGAATATTAAGGATGGAGTTCTTTCATTGGTTTTGGTTTCTGGAGTTGGCTGCTTAATATGATAAGACTCAAAAATACTAAGGACTCTACATCTAATAGTATGGAGAACACTGATAGTCCTTGGCTTAAACTGTTTAGAGAGTTATGCATAATAAATGCATTTGACACTCCTGATTCACTACTCATGAAAGGCAAGGAATTTAGTGACTCTATACGTAATACTTTTGATCATATTTGGAGAACCAGGGAACATAATGCAGATGTTACTCCTGTGTTCAGTGGACAAAGTGACCAAAGAAAATGATGAAATCAGGGATTCTGTCTCCTGGCTTCAGAAGCAGATACTGAGCCTCAAATGTCCTAAGATCGCCCTGAGTCAGAAGCTTATCTCCTGTAGAGAAAGAGCTGAAATTATGGAAAATCAGACACAAGCTCTTATCATGCGAGTGGCTGACCTGCAATAAAAGGTGGATGCACAACCTTGCCAGGAGTCTATTGTTAAAATGAGGGCATTGATTGGAAAAGGACGGGACCCTGCAACTTGGAATGGGGATGTGTGGGAGGACCCTGATGAAGCTGGGGACACTGATTTTGTAAACTGATGAAACTTTTTTGCCAGAAAAAACAGTTTCCTGGCCGGGCGCGGTGGCTCACGCCTGTAATCCCAGCATTTTGGGAGGCCGAGGCGGGAGGGTCACGAGGTCAGGAGATCGAGACCATCCTGGCTAACACAGCGAAACCCCGTCTCTAGTAAAAATACAAAAAATTAGCCAGGCGAGGTGGCGGGTGCCTGTAGTCCCAGGTACGCAGGAGGCTGAGGCAGGAGAATGGCATGAACCCCAGGGGGCAGAGCCTGCAGTGAGCCGAGATTGTGCCACTGCACTCCAGCCTGGGTGAAAGAGCGAGACTCCGTCTCAAAAAAAAAGAAAAAAGAAAAAACAGCTTACCCATCCCCAGTAGTGGCAACATTCCCTCCCCAACCCATGCTGCCATCAGCCTTTCCATGTTTGTCTGAGGAGATAAACCCTGCGCTGCCTGAGGCAACAGTGATGGCCTCCCCTGAGGCAATTGCCAGGCAAGATAATGTTAATTCTCCTCGTGAGCCACCCCCAACACCCCTGTTTGCTTCTAGACCTATAACTGGACTAAAGTCCTGGTGGGCCCCTAGAGGTGAGGTTGAGAGTGTGACCCATGAGGAGGTATGCTACACTCAAAAAGAACTGCTTGAGTTTTCTAATTTATATAAATAGAAATCTGGACAACAGGCATGGAAGTGGATATTAAGGGTGTGGGATAATGTGGAAGGACACAGAGTTGGATCAGGCTGAACTTATTGATTTGGGCCCACCAAGTAGGGACTCTGCATTTAATGTTGCAGCTCAGGGAGTTAAAAAAGGTTCTAATAGTTTACTCGCTTGGTTAGCTGAAATATGGATTAAAAGATGGCCCACGGTGAGCGAGCTGGAAATGCCTGATCTCGCTTGGTTTAATGTACAGGAAGGGATTCAAAGGCTTAGGGAGATTGGGATGGTGGAGTGGATTAGTCACTTTAGACCTACTCATCCCAGCTGGGAGGGTCCAGAAGATATGCCCCTGACCAATGCCTTGTGAAATAGATTTGTGAGGGCAGCACTTGCATCTTTGAAGAGCCCTGTAATTGCTCTTCTCTGTATGTAAGATTGAATAGTGGGAATCATAGTCACTGAATTATCAAATTTAAATACAATGAGAATATTTGGATCCTGGGCGGGGGGTGGGGTAGTGGGGGGGCGCGGTGGCAGAGGCCAGGTGGCAGCACTCAACCATCAGAGGCAAGGTGGGCCTAGCTATCGTAACGGACAACAGAGGCAAAGCGGCAGTCAGAATAGCCTGACTCGTGTAGAACTCTGGTATTGGCTAATTAATCACAGTGTTCCTAGAAGTAAAATTGATAGGAAGCCTACTCCATTCCTACTTAATTTATATAAGGAGAAAACTTCCAGGTCGAATGGACAAAAGACTAATTTGAATTATAGAAACAGAGACTCGTGGCCCCTCAATTACCAGACTTGAGCCAGTTTACAGACCCAGAACCCCTTGAATGAAAGGGAAGCTGAGTCCTTTGAGGAAGGACCCCACTACACTACCTACAATTTGTGCTGTTAATCTTTCTCCCATCCTTCCCCAAGGAGACCTCCGGCCTTTTACCAGGGTAACTGGTAACTGGTAAAAAGGTGACAATACTTTGCAGGGCTGGGGCAAAGTTCTCCAGAAGGCCGTATATGCTCTGAATCAGTGTCCAGTATATAGTACTGTTTCTCCCTTGGCCAGGATTCACAGGTCCAGGAATCAGAGGTGGAAGTGGAAGTGGCACTCTACTAGGAGTGAAGGTGAGCCTTCACTCCTAGTAATCCACCAGCAAAATTTTTGTTTCCTGTCCTCATGACATTATGTTCTGCTGGCCTAGTGTTCGTAGTTCCAGAGGAAGGAATGCTGCCACCAGCAGACACAACAATGATTCCATTAAACTGGAAGTTAAGATTGCCACCTGGACACTTTGGGCTCCTCCTACCTTTAAGTCAACAGGCTAAGAAGGGAGTTACAGTGTTGGCTGGAGTGATTGACCTGGACTAGCAAGATGAAATGAGTCTACTACTCCACAATGGAGGTAAGGAAGAGTACACATGGAATACAGGAGATCCATTAGGGCGTCTCTTAGTATTACCATGCCCTGTGATTAAGGTCAATGGGAAACTACAATAGCCCAATCCAGGCAGGACTACAAATGGCCTAGACCCTTCAGAAATGACGGTTTGGGTCATTCTACTAGGAAAAAAACCATGACCTGCTGAGGTGCTTGCTGAAGGCAAAGGGAATACAGAATGGGTAGTAGAAGAAGGTAGTCATCAATACCAACCATGACAATGCGACCAGCTGCGGAAACGAGCACTGTAATTTTCATGAGTATTTCCTCCTTTTTTCCTTAAAAACATGTTTGTGCATATGTACACTTGTACTAAGAAAATATCTTCATTTTATTTCCTTTTTCTTTTATTATGTGACATAAGATTTATTGACTTCATATCAGCATTTAAGTATTGTTAACTTATGTAATAGTATTTGGGTTAGGGATTGGTGCATTTCTGGTTGTACAAAGGATAGTTGTATTATGTTAGGTATAATTATGACCTTATGATTGTCTTTATTTGAAGATTATGTATGCTCTCAAGAGATGTGTATGGGTTCAAGTTGACAAGTGGTGGACTTGTGATAGTTAGTACTGAGTGTCAACTTGATTGGACTGAAGGAAGATCAATCCTTCAGTTGATCCTGGGTATTGATCCTGGGTATGTCTGTGAGGGTATTGCCAGAGGAGATTAACATTTGAGTCAGTGGGCTGGGAAAGGCAGACTCACCCTTAATCTGGGTAGGTACCATCTAATCAGCTGCCAGCATGGCTACAATATAAAGCAGGCAGGAAAAAAAAAATAATAATAGTAACAACGTGAAAAGACTAGACTGGCCTAGCTTCCCAGCCTACATCTTTCTCCATGCTGGACCCTTCCTGCCCTTGAACATCCCACTCCATGTTCTTCAGTTTTGGGACTTGGACTGGCTTTCCTTGCTCCTCAGCTTTCAGACAGCCTATTGTGGGATGATTGTGTGAGGTAATATATATAGGAGTTTATTAAGTATTACCTCACACAATCACAAGGATATATATCTATCCTGTCAGTTCTGTCCCTCTACAGAACCCTAACTAATAAATGCTGGTTTCAGATATGGATAAATTTAGGGTCTCAACATATATTACCAGGCTCTCACCATAACTGTGTTCATTTTTCCTCTGCAAGGGTTTAACTTTTAAACAAGCTTACTATAAAATTGCAGTAAGGTTGCTGACTTACAGCCTTAAAATACCTCCCCACAATTCAAACTGGAATTTCAGGACTAAATTTGATAGGTTCATTTGGAGTCATTTGCCACATTTGGGGGTATGTAAGCCAGCGACTGGCTTAGGCCCAGGTCACAGGCTCTCCCTTTATCTAGGGGTTTATTCAGTCCTACCTCAATTGTGAGGGCTAACAGTGCAAAGGAAATATGCCCTGAGACAAATTTGTAGTAATGCTACAACTATTTGGGAATGAATATAGGAAGAAAAGATGAACCACCATAAAAGCAAACTATGTGATGAAGAATGCCTATGTGTACAACATGTACGAATGTTCAGCAGGAAATTAAAGAATAAAAAATTAGCAATGTTGCCACAATAATTTTTGTCAAGCCACATTGAGCTCATTTTACTAAAATGATTTTAAAATTTATAGATTTCTTTTTACAGTTTCAAATAAATCTGAGTAGACTTGTCTTTTGAGGAAAGCCAAAATATAATAAATAGCAGCTTTGAAAATATCCAGCCTCTAGTTGTGACTGGTATTGTGTTTTGCTCTCTTCATTTAAAGCCTCATTCAACTTTATTCCTACTGGACTCTGTGCTTTACAGACTAATTTATCATTTTTTAAAGGAACTGTCCTCTTTCTCCAAGCAGTGATCTGATTCTGACATTCCTTATGCTTGTCTTTACTGAATTAGTATTGATTTTACAACACATTGTATTGTTAGAAGAAAAACCCTTTGGTTTAACACTTTCACTAAAATGTTGCTAAATGAATATAATATGCTATTGCCATGTTGATCATGTTTTGCTCGATGTTTAACTCCATACATTAGAGTGGGGCTGTACAGCATTTGGAATGGCCACAAAACACATAGATGGCTATGTTCCTTGCACCCAATCCTTTCCCATTTTCTATGCCCAAGATTATTCCAGTGTGGGCAGCATTCTTAGATAATTCAGAATGGCATTACAGTGCCATTAAACAAGAAAATAGAATGTGGAATTCACTGTCTTTTGCAAAATAAATTATTCATTCACAAAATTTGGTACATTAACTATAGAGGTAGTTAATTTCAGAATGCACATTTCACAACTCTGTAATAATAATCAGTTATCTAATATGATCATTGATTGCCCAATTTTACTTTAATAGAGTTGTTAGCCATGACACACCTCTTTGCTGAAATTTCTAATAGATTGTAAGTAACTAAAGGGAAACCAAGGTGGTTTTCTGAAAAAAATTCTCTAGGCTAACATGTCACTCACGGAATAATAACCTGGAGTGGATGACAGTTCTCACACCAGCTGCTTGACGTCTGAACAGCTGCCAGTGCCCTAGGAAATGTCACACCATCAGATATAGGCTGTGAGCGGGTGAGCAGCAAAAATGTGTCTGGTAGAGGCCAGCACCCCAGGCCAGAGCTAACACCCCAGGCCCCGTCATCCCATAAGCTTGAAGCCCGAGGTGAGCTGTCAGTTTAATAAATGAATAGCCTCTTTGTTTTGATCAGCATTGTCAAGGCTGATTTCAAAAAGGGACTGCGATTCCTCTCGCAGACTAGCCCAGCCAAAGTCAATTGGTACAATTTCAAGGTGAATTTATTCATTCTTTATAAAGTTCTGTGCGCGAATATATCAAGACAGTTGAATAAATTGAAATAAATAGACTTGGAGTTACATATTCTCCCAGTAATTGAAATAGTTTCCCCCCAATATATTTATAGTAATAATTCTACCTTTATGAAACCTAGTCTAGCTACAGAAAGGAAAGCATAGAATTACCATTTTGATAACATATTTGGAAAATGCAACTGGGGCTAATATGTTGATAAGGGCACCTGAAAGTTGTCCTTGCCTTTAACTATTCCATGTTAAACTTTGAGTAAAGCACAGCTTTACCACTTGATAAAGATGCCTGATTAGCCTGCATTGATGTGCAAATATTTACCTTGAATTTGGTCATTCTAAAGAGAAGTGCCCAAACGCTAGGCTAGCTCTTTCTGTCTGCTTCATAGTACTTTGAATTTAAGTTGTATATAGGACACTGAAATAAACAAAAAACAAACAAACAAACAAACAAAAAACCAAAAGGCAGCAGCAGTGTTAACGTCCATCAGAAACGAGGAACTCTATACATTGTATAAAATTAATTTAACATGGGTCACCTTAGAGGCCACCATTATGATTATTAATAATATCCAATAGTTCTAACTTGTGGCTCCAAGATTTACTTCATTTTTTCAAAGTTTTTTTACTTATTTTGCAAACAAATGGACTCTGAGTCATAGTCAGCAAGGGTTATTGTAACAAAAAGCTCTCCTGGTCACAGTAGAAATACCTCAAGTTTATCTGCATGTGATGGAGGGAGGAATTAATCTGGAACACTTACAGCATGCTGTTCTTAAAAGGATTTTCAAAGCATAAAATATCTTATCTAGAAAGTTTGGTTCCTCTTAAAATCATCAATAAGCCCTGGGAAATGCGGCAATCTGAGGTTTGGGAAGGAAAATGCTTTGACTTGATAATGAAGGACACCTGGGAGTGATTGGCGTTTGCTCACAGAAAAGTCAAATAATTGAGGTATAATGGTGAGAAGGGTTTTAGAGAACAACTTAGCCCAATGCTAATCCTTTGAAAACTTAAAGTGATGTCTATGATTTTTTTTTTCCCCAGTGACAAGCAATCTATAAAAGTGATCAAACCGATCAGCTGAGAATGCCATTTCTCTCCCTTTATCACTGTTTATCTCATTCTTTTAAAGAAAACTGAAGCTCCCTCTCCTATCCATCAGTGTGTATATAAGCTCCGATGTGTGACCCATGGGCAAATGAGCATTTCTTAGCCACTGCCTGGAACATTATTATTTCATAAAACATAAACAATAAATGTGTGAGTTACAGTCAGTCTGAGGAGATGTATGGCTTGAATAAAATAAGTTGCAAAAGGATATTTTTACTTCTGTGCCATTAAAGAAATATATATATATATAGCCAAGTAAATTGTTATTGATTACAAGTCTTTTTTCATAGTTCTCCCAGTAAAGCCCAAATGTATGAGCTGAAAACCTGAGCTCCAATTTTAGTAGATGGATATCTATACACTCATATTATCAAAGCAGTACCTTATTTGATGGTGAATAGAGATCATATTAATTTCAGAGTTCATCCAAACCTTAAGCAAAAGGGCATCTGTGGGGTCTGGAAGGAATAGCCATGGTGCCTTAGATGTAGAGGCTCTCTTGATGGGTTAAACTACTTGTTTTTTATTTTTATTTTTTATAATTTTTTTTTTTTCCTTTTCTTTCAGAGACAAGGTCTCTATGTTGGCCAGGCTGGTCTCAAACTGCTGACCTCAAGTCATCCTCCTGCCTCAGTGTCCAGAGTAGCTGGATTGCAGGCATGAGCCACCATGCCCAGCTCCCAAGCTACTTGTTGATTATCAAAATTTTAATAAGGGAAGCGCTGCTGAGGAATAAATGACTTTAAACTCTAAGAACAAATTGAGGCCATGAAAGTTGTAGTCACCTTCCATTTGTAGAGTCTAAATTGTATCTGAACATAAAATAATCCCTTGAATAAAGAATTACAATGATATTACCTCAGGAGACCCTGCCTGAAAGACATAGTAGTTTTCATTTTTTTTTTTTTTTGAGACAGAATCTCGCTCTGTCGCCCAGGCTGGAGTGCAATGGCTTGCTTGCTGCGACCTCTGCCTCCCGGGTTCAAGCAATTCTCCTGCTCCAGCCTCCCAAGTAGCTGGGATTACAGGTGCCACCACTGTGCCCGGCTAATTTTTTGTATTTTTAGTAGAGACGTGGTTTTGCCATGCTGGCCAGGCTGGTCTCAAACTCCTGACCTCTGCTGATCCACCTGCCTCGGCCTCCCAAAGTATTGGGATTACAGATGTGAGCCACCGCGCCCAGAAGACATAGCAGTTTTTCATTGTCCATGTTTCTTGCCTTTCTTAAGCTGAGAATAAGCAGTTAGTATTTTCAGGGGATTCTTCAGGGAGTTTTTAAGATAAGAATTTGAATTTGAGTCCTTTTCTCACCAGACAAAGAGCTTTTAGTAATTTGTGGTTGTACTACTGATGGCTATCCAATTTCTTTTGTAATGCTGGTGCAAGCATCCTGCTATTCCATTATTCAGAGCTTCAAAAAACCTCTAGAATATGGGTCAGCAAACTTTTTTGGTAAAAAGACAGATCATAAATGTTTGAGTCTTTGTAGTCTCTGTTGCAACAACTCAACTCTGCAGCTGTGCTGTTGTAGTGTGAAAGCAGTTATAGATAATATGTAAATGAATGAATGCAGTTGTGTTCCAATAAAACTTTATTTACAGAAACCTGGTTGGGCATGGTGGCTCATGCCTGTAATCCCAGCACTTTGGGTGGCTGAGGCAGGCAGATTACCTGGAGTCAGGAGTTTGAGACCAGCCTGGCCAACACGATGAAAACCCATCTCTACTAAAAATACAAAAATTAACTGGGCATGGTGGTGTGTGCCTGTCGTCCCAGCTACTCGGGAGGCTGAGGCATGAGAATTGCTTGAACCTGGAAGGAGGAGGCTGCAGTGAGCCGAATCATGCCGCTGCACTCCAGCCTGTGTGAGAGAGCCAGACTCTGTCTCAAAACAAACAAACAGACAAACAAAAAATCTTGTTTACAGAAACCTGTGGTAGGATGGAATTGGCCTCTAGCCTGTAGTCATCCCCTGATACAGAATACAAAATATGTAGGAAATGAGACTCTATTGTTCTAATTCACATCAATAAATTAATGCAATCTATTTTTACCCCTTGGAGTTGAGATAATTTTTTTTTTTTTTTGAGACAGGCTCTCACTCTGTCACCCAGACTGGAGTGCAGTGGTGCAATCAAGTTGTCCTCACACTTCAGCCTACAGCGTAGCTGGGACTACAGGCACATGCCACCATGCCCGTCTAATTTATTTTAATTTTTTTTTTTTTTTATAGAGAAAGAGTCTTGCTATGTTGCCCAGACTGGTCTTGAACTCCTGGACTCAAGCAACCCTCCCACCTTGGCCTCCCAAAGTGCTCAATTACAGGAATGAGCTTATGTCCCAGGCCTGAGATAATTCCTGACTAAGACTTATACTACCTTATCTTGCTCTTCAACACTCCTGTTAATCTAATCAATCAACTCAAAACTAGACAACAAAATACCAGTCAAATGTTAGATCTCAATCTTTGGTAGCAGGTATCAATATAATTAAGGTTCCTCAATAGCCAAAACCTTTACTGAACTCATCCAATCATCAAATTTTTTTAGAGTACCTACTATGGGCTAGACAGGAGACATTATAATGTCTCCATCATGGAACAAAACCAAACCTAATAAACCACCAAGTAAACAAATTATTTACATTGTAACCAGTGTTTTATAGAAAGAAAACTAAGGGTCTGATATTGAGAATAGTGTGATGGGGATTGTACTTTCTATTGAGTAGTTTAGGAACCTTTTACCTCCTTCTTTTATTGGTTAGAAAGAAAGGCAAAATAGGGCATTGCTTGGACATAATTTCAGTGGCAAGAATGGACTAATTAAATTAGGACATTTTAGAAAAATAAGTAATTTCCTCAATAGGTAAATGTGACAAAATTCAAAAGGTACAAAAATATATAAAGTACATTTTCTCCCCAACAGCCCTTAACTACTCAGTTTCCCTTGCTAAAGGAAATACTATTATCAGTTTTTAAAATTCATTTTATATATATGAATATATATTTACACACAGACACACACATACTAGAAAATCAGACTTGGAAGATAGATATATCAATTTCCTGCCTTTGTTATGCATTCATACTTCAGCATATACAAGCTCACTGGTACATTTAGAACTTAGATGTAGAGGCTCTCTTGATGGTTTAAACTACTTGTTTTTTATTTTTATTTTTTATAATTTTTTTTTTCCTTTTCTTTTAGAGAGAAGGTCTCTATGTTGGCCAGTCTGGTCTCAAACTGCTGACCTCAAGTCATCCTCCTGCCTCAGTGTCCAGAGTAGCTGGATTGCAGGCATGAGCCACCATGCCCAGCTCCCAAGCTACTTGTTGATTATCAAAATTTTAATAAGGGAAGCGCTGCTGAGGAATAAATGACTTTAAACTCTAAGAACAAATTGAGGCCATGAAAGTTGTAGTCACCTTCCATTTGTAGAGTCTAAATTGTATCTGAACATAAAATAATGGTGGATACTTTATATATTTCTAATTAAATACTATTATACAGTGCAGCAATAAAATTACTCATACTTAAAATTTTGCGTGAGGTATCTATGTTAAGGGGCAATGGTTGATGAGTCTGTCACTTTTCTGAATATCCTGCAACCAGAGGAGTTAACTGCTGTTTTAGTCCAGACTGTCTTATCAATGATGTTTTTATGACAAACACCCTAAAGATTGAGATGATGTCTCCCTCTGGAAAAAAAGCAGATGTATTTACTGTTTAGCATAAAAGTTTCAGACTTCCTAAGCTCAAAGCTCCTCAGCTCTGAAGCAAACCCACCACAAAGGCTGCCCCTCCATGTTGCCCCTGTGGAACTTGAAGGGACAAAGGGAATTGATGAGAACATGCATCTTGTGCGGCTTTCTGTCCCATGCACGATACTGCTGTGTATCTCCGGCCCAGGAGTCTCCAACCTTCTGCCAACATATGTGAAACTGTGACAGGCGATTTGTTAGCTCAGAAGTAGGGAAAAAAATAGCAGATTCTTTACAGTTTGTAACTATCTGTGAGATAAATTCCTAGAATGAAAATTGTTTAGCTAAAGATTAAATGCATTAAAAATACATGTTGATCATTACATTAATATCAACATATATTAATATCACCATATAATCTCTTCCTCCAATCTCACTAACAAGTTGTATTACCTAACTTGATATTTGCCAACTTGTTAAGTGAAAATAACATCTGATTGTATTTTTATTTTGCATTTCACAATGAATGACTCTAAATATTAACTCAAGTACTTAATCACTGTTTATATATATACATTTCTCTGGTATACTCTATTTCTATCCTTCCTCATTTTTCTGTTGGTTTTTCTTACTGATTATTTAGAGCTCTTAAGGTATTAACAAATTAAGTTTTTGTATATCACACATTTATACATATTTCCCTGCAATATTCTATTGCCTTTTTACTTTAAGTTTCCTTTTAGGAATAATTTTTTAAAATTTTAAGCAGACAAATTTATCAATATTCTCTTTAATGGCTCCTAAATTTATGTGATATTAAGGCCTTTCCTACTCAAATATTATATAAAAACTAGGTTTTGCCGCTTATTGTACCTTTCTGATTTTATTTTCCACATTTAAATCTTTGATCCATCCACAATGTATTTTTGAGTAAGGATTAAGATATAGATCCATCTGCTTTCTTTTCCTGAATTAGGGTATTTTTGAAATAATCAACACCATGTTAGAAATCTTAATTGAGATTTGAAACAAAAAAGAATTTCCTCAAGAATAACTTAATCACACACTTGAGATAAACTATTAACTGAATTTACTAAACCGTTAAATTAAACATTTCAACTAATTACCAAGATAGTACTGAATTTTAAGATTTGCTTTGGCCACCAGGCCTTCTTCATAGAAGGAGGGGATTGGCACATACTCTCTAGTGAGGTCATTTGCAGAACTTTGATTTCGATCATCCTTCCTCCCTTTCTTTCCTATTTCCTCCCTCCTTCCCTTTCTGTTCCCGTCTGTCCTTACTTATTTCCCCCTTGCTTTCTTTCCTTCTGCCTTCATTTTCCTCTCCCCTTCCCTTCCCTTCCCTTCCCTTCCCTTCCCTTCCCTTCCCTTCCCTTCCCTTCCCTCCCCTCCCCTCCCCTCCCCTCTCCTCCTCTCCCCTGCCCTCCCCTTCCCTTCCCTCCCCTTCCCTCCCCTTCCCCCCTCCCCCTCCCCCTCTCCCCCTTCATTCCTCCTTCCTATTTCATGAATCAGACAAATCTCCCTCAAAGACCCATGATTACTGTCTATTGCAGAGCCGGTGCTTCCCATGCACATGTTTCTGTGTATCACTTTTTTTTGTCTCTAGATTCCTTCTTCTGTGTCTTTCTCTGTTCAGCATTTCTCTACTTTCCCCATTTCACTGTTTCTTTCCTTTCCTGCTTTGGTCAGATGACCCCTCTGCATAGCCCTGAACTGCTGCTGCTTTCAGAAAACCTGGATCCCCTGCTTTCTGGGCTCTTCTTACTCTACAGCAACTTTGTCCAACCTGTGACCTGTGGGCCACATGCAGCCCATAACAGCTTTGAAAGCTGCTCAACACAAATTCATCAACTTTCTTAAAACATTATGAGATTTTGTTTGTGATTTTATTTTTTAGTTCATTAGCTATAGTTAGAGTTAGTGTATTTCATGTGTGGCCCAAGACAATTCTTCTTCTTCCAATGTGGCCCAGGGAAGTCACAAGATTAGACATCCTTGCCTACAGGTTCATTGCCTAAAAAGTGATTTATTTCTCACTAAAACTTTCTGGGACATTTCCTCAGGAAAAAAGATTGCAAATAAGCTTAAGTATTTTCTTCTTTTTTTTAGTTTTGTCTTTCAGGGTGGTTTATTATTGTTTATTTAATTTTGTTTTTTAATGTTTGTAATTCAGCTACCCCCTTCATGTATGATTATATTTATTTTGCAATCATGAAAAAGACTATGATATTTTTGGTTAAAAGACCACTACCACTATATCTTTAGCAAAAGTTTTCGCTTTGTCACCTCTATATCAAATAGTCTGATTAAGTGATTTATATATGTTTACTCAGATTATAATTCCTTTTCTTCAGACAAGCAATATGACCTTAAGTATAGAAATTATTATCTCTACTGCCTTTACAGCCTCCTGACCACTTCTTCCTGGGCTGTGTCTCCCATAATAGTTCTTGTCATAACAACTCTTTAACTTCCACTGTTCATATGTGCAGTCTTTATTTCAGGCCAGATGATCATTTTCTATTTCTTTACCAGAACTCCAACAACTTCATTCTTCGTCTATTCTTATTCTTCTCAGGACAAGAAGCCCTTGCCCCACCATCACCATTTATTCTGTTGATAACTAATCAAAATATAAAATTTAATTTTAACAGTTACTTCTATATTTCCTTTCAGTTGTTTTATTCCATGCAAACCTATAGGAATATTATGAAAAACAGGTAAAAGGTGATAATATGTGCATTCTAAATACAGGTCTGTTAAATGAGTGTTGATGGACTTAATAGAATTGAAGTGTCTCCATCAGAAATACAAGCAAGCTTGACCAGATATGCAGTTTTTGGTGATTCTATCCAGGAACCTCAGTGTTCGCCATCAGGGTCCCATGACCGGGTGTGCAGGATGTATGGTGCACCACAGTGACACTCTACATCATAGAAATCGAGCGTTTGTTTGGATAGTCCAAAAAAATTGGCAGATGAAAATATGAAGTGATTTTATAACAAAAAAGTTACACTAGCTTCCTACAGATAGACTAGTTGTGGAAGGGGCATATTTTCCGAATACACACAGAGGCTCCATATGGACCAACAGAATCTCTGCTCAGCCTCAGAAGGTGAAGCGAGGGACCAGGAGGTTCCTCATCATCTATTTCCACCAGGCTGCCTCTGCTATTATCTTTGTATGTGTAGGAGTTTCTTAAAACTAACTTGAACAAAAAGTTCTGCTAACAATAAACAAAGAAAAAAGAAAGTTTAAAAAAAAAAGAGAGAGAAAATACTTTTGAACTAGATAATATTTAATGAAATTTCGGCTCTAGAGTTCTTGGTTATATGACTCAGTGATAATAAATAAATCTACATATAAGATGTGTATATATATATATATATATACAACTTCTATATAACAGGTATAACATTATATAACTTAAATGTGGGTTTACTGGTAATAGTATGAGAGACAACAAACTAGGATCTTTCCTATATAATCATGTAATCTATCTATCTATATATATATATAGAGAGAGAGAGCACTTTAACAACTAGGGAAAACTGTTACAGGATATTCTCTTCTTCAGGCAGTACATCTCCAGCAAGTTCTTAAATTATTTTAGGAGATGTTATTTTTATTATTTAGGAGACGAGAGAGGTGAGATTTTGGGTTTCCTAAGAAGTTAAGAGTTTCTTCATATATACAGATCATTCTTTTCCATATGCTCACATTGAAGCTAAAACATAGCTCTCTACTATGAAAATTTCTATTTTTGTTGTATTCTAAGTGTAAACTAGTATTTATTTAGTGACATTAGCCTATGTATGCATTAACACTCTTGTGATCTTATCATTTTGAATAACAATTGTACCATTTCATATAGCTAAAGCAAATATATTAATACATTGTACTTGTTTTCAACACATTCTAATATGCAATTATTTCTCTTTTTCAGACTGTAAGTTGAAATAGACTAAATCACTTTTTTTAATGATATTAAAATGTGTTTTTAATTTTAGGTTTGAAGTTAGGTCTTGTAACCAAGAAAAATGTCCTATTAAATTCTAAAGCAATTAAGAATTTGTTAAAATAATTGGAAATTCAATGCAATTGGCAAAAAATGAACTGAAAATCAATATTTTTAGAGAACTAGTATGAAAGGACTTTGTACACTGTGGTGAGAGTTTCAATTAGCATAACATTGCTAACATAATTTTTCAGTATTTATCAAGATCCTTAAAAATACTTATTTATGAAATTGTATCTTTAAGAGGTATTAAGAGATTAGAAGAAATATGTATATAATGTATTTATTATATTAGAAAAAAATTTATTAGGAGAACAGATGATATGGGTAATATGTAAAATATAGTATCTCTCAGTCATCAAAATGTTATTCAAAAATATTTAAGATGTGTGTGCTAAAATCATTTTAAGCTAAAAATTAGCATTATAGTATATATGGTAATATGATTATAATTTTCAAAAATTCCATACAAATGCTGGAAACTGGAGAAAAGCATAATCAGCAAAATATTTTTAATAGTTAAAATATTATAATGCCATTACATATTTTTCCTTCTTTACAGTTTTATTTTTCAAAAATTTAATGACGTTTACAGTAAGAAAAATAAATTATAAATATTTATTTAAAAAATTGAGGATTCTGTATTAAACATTTAAATGAAAATTCTGGATTTTTGTTACTCTGGAGAAAGTATCATTTGAAAGGCCAGTATCGTTCAAGGTAATATTTTTGCTTAACAAGCTATATTTACTGTGCATCTCCAGATTTCTGAACCGGCAAGTTTGGTAATTACCACCAGATAAATGTGGGTTTATTGGTAATAGTATGAGAGACAACAAACTAGGGTGTTTCCTGGACATGGGAAAAGAAGAAAGCACACGTTTCCTCTCATGCAAGTCACTTCTTCCTCCCCTTTTTTCCCTTCTCCTTTTTGTTTTTTTCTTCCTCTTCTTGCTCTTTTTTTTTTGTCTTTGTTTTTCTTCTCCTTTTTAGGTAGTGGTTTGAATGATATTGCATTGACACTAATAACAAATTTCATCTATTTGTTCAACTCTGTTCAGCCTATTCCAAATTTGCACAGGAATTTATGGAACCCTAAGGTGTGGTATCAGTCCTGTGAACTCATTCCTTCTGCTCTTGCTGGATACTCTGAAATTTGGCTGCTCATCAGTCCATTCCAACATCAACAAGACATTGTCTTCTGCCTCCATTCCATCAAGTGTGATAGATTCTCTTGGTCTGAATAATATATGATCATAATACCTGCTTCCTAGACATTGTTTGCTAGCCTCTCCATCTTCTGTCTGGAGGCTGTAGCCTCCTACTTGTCCTTTGTGCTTCTAATTTTGTTCCACCTCTCCCCATTCTCTCTTCTTAAGCAAGCAGTTACTTTTTTTTTTTTTTTTTTTTTTTAACACAGGGCCTCGCTTAGTCACCCAGGCCAGAGTGAGTGCAGTGGTGCAATCATGGCTCACTGCACCCTCTAGCTCCTGGTCTGCAGTGATTCTCCCACCTCAGCCTCCCGAGTAGCTGGGACTATAGGCTTGTGCCCACACATGCAGCTATTTTTTTTTTTTTTTTTTTTTGCTAGAGATGGGATCTCGCTATGTTGCTCACAATAGTCTTGAACTCCTGGCCTTAAGCAATACTCCTGCCCAACCTCCCAAAGTGTTGAGATGACAGGCGTGAGCCACTGTACCTGGCCAACAGTACTTACTTTTTAAGATAAACATAATACTGTGCCATTCCTCTGCTCAGACACATCCCATGATTTCCCTCACCATTAGAAAAATATTTGCCATCCTCACTTTGTCCTGGACTGAGAGTTCCTTGATGTAGCCTGACTACCTCACTAGCATTGTATCCCACCATTCTTCTTACCAGGCTCAGCCGCTCTGATTTCCTTTCCTGAGCATTTCAAACAGAATTCCATATCAGGCACTTTGCACTTGCTCTTCCTTCTGTGTGAAATGTTCTTACTCTATATAGTTTCATGATTCATTTCTCCTCTTAACTCAGACTTTGATTAAAATGAAACAACCACTTGAGAAATTCTTTCCTTAGTCACTTTATCTAAAACTTCCCCTTGCCACTCACTCTCTATCCTTTTAATCTGAGTTACGTTTCTTTAAAACATTTACTACTACTTAATCCATTTGTTCAGTTATTCATTTTGCAGCAACAAAAACTCTAGCTTCAATAGTTACAAGTGGGTTACCTTTGCTCAGTGTGTGCCCAAAAACTTGCAGATCTTGGGTTATGCCACTAGAAAGTCAGCGAAGATCATGATTTTGTGTGTGTCTGTTTTCACTAGTTTCGTGCTTGGTATATGGTAGTTGAGAAAATATTCATGGGAAAGAACAGGGTTTCTCAATCTTCATAGTATTGATACTTTGGGCTTTATCCATCTTTACAGTATAGATACTTTTAGGTACTTAATTTACCTAAAAAATGATAATTTTTTCGGTAGAGGTGGGGTAATGTCCTGTGCATTGTAGGATATTTAGTAGCATCCCTAAGTGTCAATAGACCCTTCACTCATTACAAACAAAAATATCTCTTGGCATTGCCAAATATTTGCTGGGGAAGAAAATCACTCCTTAGATGATAACGACTGAAGTAGAAGAATAAATTGGGGGCATGCAGTTCTCCTGCTGCTGCTGATGTGGCTGCTGCTCTATGGCCACAGTGATGTTTCTACTAATTCTGTGACATTTTCTCCCCAGTATCATCTTTTCTCTGGAGCGGTAACAGCCAACTATGTTGTAATGAAATTGTTCAAACCTAAGCGAAAGCACTGGTTTGATACTTTCATAGTTAGATGTTAAAAAAACAAACAAACAAAAAAAAACCATACTGTCAAGATCTCTCCTCAAATTTTAACCATTTACTTAAGAAAATCCCAGCATGACTATTAATTTTATCCAAAATTTTTAGAGGTTTAACCCATTTCCACCCCTTGAACGCTCTGGACTTTCGGATGTTGGCATGAAAACCTGCTGACTTGGATATTAATGCCTTACTTTACCTCAGAGACGCCCTCGTCTAAATTCTATTTATTTTCTCCTCCCTCCATGTCTGAAGTTCCAGGACCTTCCTTGTCATGGAAGAACAAGGAAGAGAATTTCTCTCACAGCTCACTTCCTTTTGGTTCCTTGACTTTGTCTCATGCTGGTCCAGTTGCTCCGTGTGCCTTTTGCTGACATAGCAGGAAAAGGTTGTGCCTAGAACATGCTTGTGGTTGATAGAGATGACTCTGCTGAGTTATGCAGGGACTCTGAACTCTCTCCTATGCTTGAGCTGCTTCTCCATTATTGGAGAGAGAAGAGTATTTGAGGATAATTAGAATTAGTCATGACTTTAGCTTTCCAACAATGAATACCCTCATACTGCAACCTACAAAAACCACACAAGGAAGCAAACAGTAAAACCAAAACAAAATAAAAACAGTTCTACTACAGGTGTGCATTATTCAACTTTCACATATTGTTCAACCTCCAAACAACTACATGAAAAAAATTATAAAGCATATAGAGAAGTATGAACTGTGTCTGTTTCCTTTGTTTGCTTTCTGGAATAGGTGTATAGGAGGCATTGTTTATTCTTTTTACTTCTATTTCAATTTTTTCATTCTTGTTACTTTTAACTTTTATCTATGTATTATTTCATGTTTTTAAAACATTTTTAAAAACTTTTAGTTTCAGGGGTACACGTGCATGTTGGTTCTATAGGTGAGTTGTGTGTCATGGGGGTTTGGTGTACATATAATTTTGTCACCCAGGTGTAATAATAAGCATAATATCCAATGGGTAGTTTTTTTTACCCTCGCCCTTCTCTCGCCCTCCACCCTCAAGTAGGCCCCAGTGTCTGCCGTTACTGTCTTTGTGTCCATGTGTACTCAATATTTAGCACTCACTTATAAGTGAAAACATGGTTTTTGGTTTGCTGTTCCTGTGTTAATTCACTTAGGAAAATAGCCTCCAGCTCCATCCATGTTGCTGCAAAGGATATTATCTCATTTTTTATAGCTATGTTGTAAGTATTCCATGGTGTATATGTACCACATTTTCTTTATCCAGTTTACTGTTGATGGGCATTTTGGTTGATTCCATGTCTTTGTTGTTGTGAATAGTCCTGTGATGAACATATCCATGCATGTGTCTTTTTTTTTTTTTTTTTGAGACAGAGTCTTGCTCTGTCACCCAGGCTGGAGTGCAGTGGTACAATTTCGGCTCACTGCAAGCTCTGCCTCCTGGGTTCACACCATTCTCCTGCCTCAGCCTTCCGAGTAGCCGGGACTACAGGCACCCGCCACCACGCCCAGCTAATTTTTTGTATTTTTAGTAGAGACGGGGTTTCACCGTGTTAGCAAGGATGGTCTCGATCTCCTGACCTCATGATTCACCTGTCTCGGCCTCCCAAAGTGCTGGGATTACAGGCGTGAGCCATTGCGCCTGGCTGCATGTGTCTTTATGGTAGAACAATTTATTTTCCTTTGGGTATATAGCAAATAATGAGATTGCTGGGTCAAATGGCAGTTTCAAGTTTTTTGAGAAATCACCAAACTGCTTTTTACAGTGGCTAAACTAATTTACATTGCTACCAGCAGAGTATGTGTTCCTTTTTCTCTGTAACATCACCAGCATCTGTTATTTGTTGACTTTTTAATAATAGTCATTCTGGCTGGTATGAGATCATTGTGATTTTGATATGCATTTCTCTAATGACTATTGATGTTGAGCATTTTTTCATATGCCCTTGATTGTATATAAATCTTTTGAGAATTGTCTGTTCATGTCTTTTGTCCAGTTTGTTCTGTGCTTGTTAATTTGTTTAAGTTCCTTATAGATTCTGGATATTAGGCATTTCTCAGATGCATAGTTTGCAATAGTTTCTCCCATTCTGTGTGTTGTCTGTTTACTCTGTTGATAGTCATTTGTTGTGCAGAAGCTCTTTAGTTTAATTAGGTCCCATTTGTCAATTTTTGTTTTTGTTACAATTACTTTTGGCATCTTTGTCATAAAATCTTTGCTAGGGCCTATGTCTAGAATGGTATTTCCTCGGTTTTCATCAAGAGTTTTTATAGTTTTAGGTTTTACATTTAAGTCTTTAATCCATTGTGAGTAGATTTTTGTATATGGTATAAGGAAGAGGTCCAGTTTTAATCTTCTGCATATGGTTAGCCAGCTATCCTAGCATCATTGATTGAATAGGGAGTCCTTTCTCTATTGCTTGTTTTTGTCAACTTTGTTGAAGATCATATGGTTACAGGTGTGTGGCTTTATTTCTGGGTGTTCTATGTGACTGTTTTTGTATGAATACCATGTTGCTTTTGTTACTGTAGCCTTGTAGTACAGTTTGAAGTCAGGTAACATGATGCCCCCAGCTTTGTTTCTTTTGATTAGGATTGCTTTGGTTATTTGGGCTCTTTTTTGGTTCCATTTGAACTTTAGAATCATTTATTCTAATTCTGCAAGGAACGTTATTGGTAGTTTGACAGGAATAGCATTAAATCTGTAAACCGTTTTAGGCAGTATGGCGATTTTAACAGTATTGATTCTTCCCATCCATGAGCATACAGTGTTTTTCTATTTATTTGTGTCATCTCTGATTTCTTTGGGCAGTGTAATCCTTGTTGTAGAGACCTTTTACCTCTCTGGTTAGTGTTTTGTAAACAACTTGGAATGTGTGCGGTTTGAAAAAGAGTGTTTATAATTATATCTTGATTATATTTCTATGAATTAAGGAATCAAGGGTCTTTGTAAAACATCTTTTGATAGTTTATTGAGATAAAATTTAAATACATTACTGCATATATTTAAATATACAATTGGTCTACCTGTAAAACCATCATCACAGTCAAGATAGTAAACAGACCCATCACCCCCCAAAGTTTTCTTATGCCCTCTGTTATCTCTCTTTCTTGTCCCGCCCCATCTCCTTCCTAGGCAACTCCCTGATCTGCATTCTGATACTAAAATTTAATTTGTATTAAATATTTATATAAATTGAATCATGCAGCATGTGTTCTTTTTAGTCTGTTTGCTATCATTCAGCATAATTATTTTGATATACACCCATGTGTTGCATTTATTAATAGTTCATTATATTTTATTTTTCTGTTGTAGTTATTTGTATGGATATACCACAATTTGTAGATGTTGGTGAACGTTAGATTGTTTCCAGTTTTTAGCTGTTACAAATAAAGCTGCTATAAACATTTATATTCTTGTCTTTGTGTGAACATATGTTTTCATTTCTTCTCCTCAAATATCTAGAAATGAAATGTCTAGGTGTATGTTGGTGTATGTTTAAATCTTTATAACATTAACAAACTTTTTAAAATGTGGTTGTACCATTTTACATTCCCACCATCAGTGGTGAATTAAAATTACAGTTCTGTTTCCTTGCTAACACAAGGTAAGATCAGTCTTTTTTATTTTATTTTATTTTATTTTTTTTTAAGTCTTGCTGTCTCTCCCAGTCTGTAGTGCAGTGGTGAGATCTCAGCTCACTGCAAGCTCTGCCTCCTGGGTTCACACCATTCTCCTGCCTCAGCCTCCCGAGTAGCTGGGACCACAGGCACCCACCACCACGCCTGGCTAATTTTTTGTATTTTGTAGTAGAGATGGGGTTTCCCCGTGTTAGCCAGGATGGTCTTGATCTCCTCACCTTGTGATCTGCCCACCTCGGCCTCCCAAAGTGCTGGGATTACAGGCATGAGCCACCACGCCTGGCCAGATCAGTCTTTTTAACTTTAGCCAATCTGGTAGACGTGTAGTAGTCTCTTAATGTGGTTTTAATATGCATTTCCCTGATGATAAATTATGTTTACCATCTTTTCATGTGCTTATTTGGTAATCAGAATATCTACCTCACAAAAATGCTTATGTAAATGTTTTGCCCATTTTCATTTGGTTCATTTTTTTAATTTAGTTTGGAAAGTTCTCTTTACATTCTAGATACAAGGCCTTCATCAGACATGAAATTTGCAAGAATTTTCTTTAGGTCGTGGTTTTCCTTTTATTTCTTTTATTCAGTTAACAGATTTTTATTTTTCCTTTAAAAGAGAAGAATAATTGATATAAGGCCGAAATTATCTTTTGTTTTTCTTTTATGGTCAGTGTTTAGTGTCATATCTAAGAAATTTTTGCTTAATGCAAGATCACGCACATTTTCATGTGACTTTTATTTGGCTCATAGTATTGTAAGTATTATACTTTACATTTATGTTTATGAAAATTTTGAGATAAATTTTGTGTATGATGTAACGTATGGATCCAAGTTGGTTTTTTTTTAGTGTGTGTACATGGTGGTAAAAAATTTTGTCTGGCCCAAAGAGAGATCTGATCTCTGCCCTTGGCTTGTAGGAGGTATACCTGAGAGGATTGTTTTCATTGTGAGGAGTGGCCATGTTAGATGCTAGGATGGAGGAGGCCACACTTGTTTAGTTTTAGAGTGGGGAATGGTCATATCAGAAAGACCAACAATGTGACTTAAGATGGGGGGCTTTTCGTTATGTGGTGTCAGTTGACCCGGAAACTTTGTTCAAATACAAGGGAAATCAGTCAATCAATCATGCATATATAATAAAGCCCCAATAAAAAAAAAAAAAAACAACTCCTCCCTGAAGCTTGGGCAAGGCTTTTTGGTTGACAGTTCTCTGTGTGCATTATCTTGTGTTGATGACAGTAGAGTGACATGTCCGGACTCCATGGGAAAGGACAACAGCAGCTCCTGGAGTCCACCTTGTACACATATTTCTTTGGCTGATTTTATTCTATATCCTTTCCCTGTATTGAATAATAACTGTGAATATAACAGCTCTCAGTGAGTCCTGTGAGTCCTTCTAATGCTATCAAACTTGAGGGTGGTGTGGGGAACTCCTTTGACTTTGTGATCAGTGTCAAAAGTGGCAGGAGTCTTGAGAACTGTGCCCTTTAACTTTGTACTTGGCTCTAAGCTCCTTGCAATATGGATATCCAATTGCCCCAATACCATTTATTGAAAAGACAATCTTTGTAACTTTGTCAAAAATTGGTAATCCATAAACGTGTGAATCTATTTCTGGACTATATATTCTGTTCCATTTATCTATGTGTCTATCTTCATCAATACCAGATTGTCTTGATTGCTATAGCTTAATAACAAATCTTGAAATCAGGTAATGTTGATCCTCCAGTTTTGTTCATATTTTTGAAATTTCTTTTAAATATTCTAGATACATCCTATTTCCCTATAAATCATCTTATCAGTTTGTACAAAAAGCCTGATGACATTTTGATTGCATTGAATCTAAAGATAAATTTGAGAGATCCATGAACACTAAATATCTCTTCGTTTATCTGGATTTTCTTCGGTTTTTCAGTGCATTTTTTGGTTTAAAGTGTACAGGTCCTGCACATCTTTTGTATATTTATTCCTTAGTGTTTTATATTTTTGATGCTATGGAGGAGTATTTTTTAAAATTGTAATTTATGATTGTTGCTTGATAGTAGAAATCCAATTGGTGTCTTTTGTATATTGATCTTGTATTTTGAAAGCTTTATAAATGCACCTTTTAGTTCTACTAGCTTTTTAATATATTCTATCAGATTTTATACACAGGTCATAATGTCACTTTTGAATAAAGATAATTAATTCTTCCTCACCAATTTTGAGGTCTTTTCTTTATACCTTGCCTATTTTTACTGGCTAGAACTTCTAGTACTGTACTAAATAGACTCAAAGAGTGCACATTCTTTTGTTGTTCTGATCTTAAGGGGAAGCTATTTAATATTTGTCATGAACTATGATGTAAACTGTACTTTTTTCAAAATACTCTTTGTCAAATTGGCTTTTCTTTCTATTCTTAATTTGCTGAAAGTTTCTAATCAGGAATATATGTTGGATTTGAGTAATCTTTGGCACATTATGATTATATATGACATTTCTTTTTCAGTTTAGTTAATGTGGTGAATTACATTGTTTGATTTTTGAATATTAAACTAACCTTACATTCCTGTAATAAATACCACTTGGTAATGATAAATTATCTTATATATTGCAAATTTGATTATTTAAAATGCTTATAATTTTTCATCTATCTTCATGAGGAGTATTAGTATATAGTTATTTTTTCTTATGTCTTTGATTTTGGTATCAGAGTAATGCTAGCTTCATGAAATGGATTAGAAAGTTGCTTCTCATGTTCAAGATTCTGAAGGAGTTTATGTAAATTTAATATTACTTTTTATTAGATATTTGGTAGATTTTATCAGTGATACCTTGTAGGGCTGGAATGACCTTTGTGTGAAGGTTTCATCTATAAATGCAAACACAAAAGTATTGTTATAGTGACATGTAGCTCATCTGTTTCTTCTTGCATGAATTTGATACTTTGGCTATTTCAAGGAATATATTCATTTTATCTATCATCAGGAGTTAGAAAACTATAACTCAGAAGCCAAATTGATCATGTAGCTGTGCCAACTAAGAACATATACTTATATGTGTATATGTATATATGTACACACACAGATATATATAAAATATACATAAACACATATGTGTGTGTGTGTCTGTTTTTACATTTTTAGAGAATTGGAAAATAACAAAGAAAAATAGGAGACAAAGACTGCATATAGAGTACAAACTTTGAATATTCATTGTCAGCCTTGATCCTTAAAGGGTTTACTGATCCTTGATCTAAATTGGTAAATTTATTGGCATTGAGATAGTAATAATCCCTTATTATTTTAATATCTATAGATGTGTAGTGAGGCTATTTTTCATATTGCTGATATTGGTCATTAACATCATTTTTCTTTTTTCACTGATTATTCTGGCTGGAAGTTTATAAATTTTGTTGATCTTCTTAAAAAAACAACTTTTGGTTTGAGTAACTTTTGTGTATTTGTTTCTGATTTCTATTTTATTGTTTTCTGCTTCGATCTTTATTATTTTATTTTTCTTTGGAGTTTTAATTTGTTCTTGTTTTTGTTTTTTTAATTAGAAGGCAAGATCACTTATTTAAGACCTTTCTTCTGTAATACAGGTGGTTAATCCTATTAATTACCCCTCTAAGAACTGCTTCTAGATGCATTCCTCAAATTTTAATATGCTCTACTTTTATTTTCTTTCAATTCAAATTATTTTCTAAAGTTACATTGACTGTTTCTTTGACTCATGGATTATATAAAGGTTTATTATTTAGTTTTGACATATTCGGGGATTTTCCAGATCCTTCTTTATTATTAATTTCTCATTTAATTTGATAGTGGTCAGCTAATATACTTTGTATGACTGGAATCCTTTTAAATTTATTACCTACTACTGAGGCAAGACTCTTCTTATATTCCACTCAATGTTTCATTAATTATGAGATTTTCCAATCTGACTGGAAAGCACTGACACTATTCCCAGCCTGTGAGATCTCCAGAGTTCTCTCTCTGTGCAGTTCCCATATTCTGCCTTATGAACTCTAGCTGCTTGGTCTCCCCAAATTATCTGCTCCATCTCTTGGACTTAGGGAGACTTCCATGTTTCAGTTGCATTGCCCCTCTCTGTGTCACATACTGAGAACTCTGCATAGTGAGCCTGCACAGATCTATCTTGGACTTACATTTGTTTTCTTTTTCTTAGGGATCCCAGTCCTCTGTTGCCTGCTGTCCATTATCTTTAGAACAATTTCTAAATATATTTTGTCCAGTGTTTTTGTTTTGTTTACACTAGAGAGTAAATCCAATCCATATTACTCTCTTTTGGCTGGAAGACATCAAAATTTCTTCACAAACATGAAAAGTGTACCGGCTTTAACTACTTGTCATTCTGACTCCAAATTAATGAATACTAGATCCCAATTGTCCTTTGAATGAATCAAATTTCTCATTCATTTTTTCCTAGAATCTAAATTTTTCTTTAGGGTTTATGTAATTCCCTATACCTCTGGCAAAACCTGCCGTGACTTGACCTATCAATAGGTATGTAGAAATGATATGCTAATTTTGTGTGAAATTACCCTAGATATCTATGGGACAGTCTACTTCACCACTTTTCTTCTCAAAAATTACCCCTCTATTTACAAGGGCGTAGGTCTATTTTATAAGATCCTATCCTTAGTGTGCATAGTTGATTGAACCAAAGTTACATGACTCAAAATTAGTTAAATTAATTATATTGCAGAAACTTGGAATTGGAATTTAATATTAGTTAATTATTTTTATTTTATTATGGGTTGACTATAGAATGGCAGGTGGAAAAAAGGGTGAGACTTTGAGTGTAGAAAGAGAAAGATGAGAGAGAGAGGAGAAGATGGAAGAAGAAAAGAGAAGAAAAAGAGCAGGAAGAGGAAGAAGAAGAAGAGAAAGGGAAGAGGAATCAGAGGAGAAGAAAGAGTAGAAAGAAAAAAATGGAAGCAAAAAAAGAGGAGAAGAAGTGAGAGAATAAAGTTGAGTGGAATAGATCAGAAGACAAGGAAAAAAGGAAAGAAAGGAGAATACAAAGAGAAGAAATAAGCAGGTACACAGGGTCAGAGTTGAGAGTTTTGAAGAATTTCTTGCTTTTGGCTGTGTAACTGTGCCTGGCTTCCGTGAAACATCCTGCAACTCGTATAAAATATCTCGCTCTCTTGCTTAAAGTGAATCCCATTATCTATAGTCAAAGAATGTTACTTAATGTAGAGATGTAAATTAATTCTTGAAACATGGTCACTAAATTCAGGAAAGTCATTATCTACAAAGTTAAACAAATGCTTGGTGCCAAAATATAGATTGTATATAGGCTATTGGAGTTGGAGCAGAAGATCATTGAAATCTGAAGTAGCTGAAAAGATTTGGAAGGTAATATGATCCTTAAAATTCAAGAAACATTTCCCTATTTGGAGAGGAACAAAATGTTCATTTTAGGAATGGGAACTATCCTGAACAGAGGCATGGAGGTAAAACAGAGCAAGGAAAGGAAGAAGCACTGTTTAATTGGAACATGTATATGTGCACTGTGAGAGATGAATTTGTATATTTTTTTGTGGTATGAAGAAAGGCTTTAGAGTCCAGCATTAGATTTGATGCAGTGGACATTGTTGGGGGTGGTGTATTTCTTTCTATGCATGTTTTAAAACAGGTAATGACATGATGAAGCATACTTCTAGGGAGATTAGTCCATTAAGACAGTAGAGGATTGATTAAAAACCCAGAGCCTAGATGGAAGAGATGGATTAAGAGGCTGCATCAATTAAGAGACTTTCGCTTTAGGTCACAGAAAAACCTAACTCCTACTGGCTTACAGAGAGAGGGAGAAGGGGCAGGAAAGGAATTGAATTTAAATATATCAGAATGCATAACTAAAACATCCGTGGATAGAGCTGAATTCAGAAAATGACAGCATTTGGGGCTGAAGTAACGTCATTAGGGCTAAGTTTTCTCTGTCATCTGTCTCATCTTGTGCTGGCCTAAATCCACATCTCCACATCATCACTTGTTAGTTCGACACTCTCTTACCTGAATGAAATCATGCCTACAGAGCTCCAGCATCAATTTGCCCAAGTTTAACCTTTCTAGACTCATCTCAGTCCTAGCTATTGTTCTGCCTGGCCAGCGTAGAGCACAGACTTATCCCAGAATAAGCCTTCTGGTCAGGAGGATACCATGCTTTGTACATTGTATAGAATACAACACGTTTGTCACATCCAAGCCATGTATTTGTCAACATGGCATAGAAAGGTGGAATATTCAACTTTGATTTGTTGCTCAATGCTAGTCAGTTTATCCCACAGTCACTTTTCATAATTTCAGTGTTTTATAATAAGGGAAGCAGCACCATTTGTAAGATGAAAATAGGTAATTGAGTTTTCAGTTCCAACAATAAATTTAAAAGCCACAATTTTAGATTACCAATTTTTGGTATAGTTTTATTGTATTAAGTATTCCAGAACACAAACACACTGCATATGACAAATGTCTTCTCATTGTGAACTTTTACAACATGTGTGACCCCTTGAAGTCAGGAATCTATAATAGAAATACTGATGCTACCTTAACTCTTCTAAAGTGAACTGTGCTGCTGTGATAAGAGGAAAATGTATGTTTGCCTTTGGAAGACTCATCATCTTTCCAAATCATGATTAGTAGGTGGCAGGACAATATAACACCGAATCTTATGCACAGATAGCCTGGATTTGAAATATGAATCTTTTGCCAGTGCAAGAGATGAAGGTGACAGTTGTAATCTCTTCAGATTCATAATTTACTAAGTTGTAGGCAGGTTAGCAGTGATTGATCATCCTCAGGTGGGGTGTTAGTGGTTTAAAAATCATTTCATTGCATTACACAAATATGAAATTTAGAAGTGTTAAACTGTCTTTATCTCTAAGCAAATCTTGGGAACAGGCTTACATCTGGAAACTAAATGTATACAAGGGCATGCTTATTGCAATATATACTTCTCCTGTAGCTTATCATTTTCTATAGTGGATATTACAGAGGGGATTGTTTTCAGTATGAAAAGTTTTCTGTTATTTTGAGGATACCCAACATTAGCTACAGAATGAAGTATAGCAAAGAATTATAGGTTTTCCTATGAAATAGTGACATGAAATTTGTCACTGCCTTTATAGTCAACAAAGAACATTTGAGATGAAATTATTCAGGGTATAGTAGCAGAGGCAGAAAGGCTGAACTTACTGTCTTCAATGAAACTAAGACACCATTATGGCCTATTATAGCAAGGGGTGTTTTCCATTCAAAACCATCCAGGGAAGGCATAGGAAGACAGCTGAACAATGCAGATGAAGGAGTTCTCAATTCCAACTTTGTATAGGCTTCATCTTTTTATCTCCTAGAGACAGCATTAAGAAATTGATGTAGCTTACGACACAACAGAAGCAGTGTCTCTGGAAATATCACAGATTATTTCCTTTTACCTCAGTTGCCACTCTTTCTTCCCATATCTCTGATTCTCTTGCAGCAGAAATTTTCCAGTGTTTTTGTGTAATGGATCAGGGTTGAATGGTCAGCTTAGCTTCTACCCCTTTGAAGGCTTACACGAGGGATGTTACTACTCACTGGAGATTCGCCTCCTTAAACTTCCAACCTTCTTTTTTTTTTTTTTTTTTTTAT